>NC_091761.1:15454545-15757575 GCF_029378745.1 Bos indicus | reverse complement strand
GGGGTAACCTTGAGCCAGTGGCTTTATAGAAAGCCACTCCAAGACTCCTAAGCCACAGAATCTATGTGAAGGAATAAATGTTTGTTGTTTCTACCCCCTGAGTTTTGGGGTTACTTGTTACATGGCAATAAGTACCTAATACAGCATAACATTGTGTGCTATATAGTAATCTGTTTTCTTTCTGTCCTGAAATTTGTCCAGTCATATTTTGGATATTTAGCATGGTGCTGCTCATTTGTATAATTTGGTCTTCTGTGGAGAATCACATCATTAAACGGCTTAATTTTTCAGTGGATATTTTCATAATCAATCCTGGTAGATTACAATGCCCTGTCATGTTCTATGTGATGTGGGTACATTTTTTTCAAAGAAACTCCTTATAATGCAAACAAACAAAACTCCAGTACTTTAGAATTTATAGTACACTTACTGCTACATTTAGAGACATCTATCTTAAAATGTTAAGAACTTCTATACATTTGGAACATATTATATCATTTGTTTACTATTTCATTCATTCACTTTCTCATTAATTTGGTCAGAAAGCATCTATTGCTGCTGCTGCTGCTGCTAAGTCGCCTCAGTTGTGTCCAACTCTGTGCGACCCCACAGACGGCAGCCCACCAGGCTCCCCGGTCCCTGGGATTCTCCAGGCAAGAACACTGGAGTGGGTTGCCATTTCCTTCTCCAATGCATGAAAGTGAAAAGTGAAAGTGAAGTCACCCAGTCGTGTCCGACTCTTAGCGACCCCATGGACCCCGTGGAGCCTATCAGGCTCCTCTGTAAACCCCCACTAAAACCAGGCGTGATCTAGGCAATGGGAACAGCAAGTAGAACACTGCTAATTTCGTGCTTCAGAAATGTGAGGTCTAATAAGATAGACAAACCAGTAACAATGATAATAGAAGGTGATAACTGACAGAAATAGCAGTTGGTTCTGGGAGCTGTTAGCACACAGGAGGGGCATTAGGAGGATGAGAGAAAGCTCCTTTTAGGAAGTCATGACTGATTTTATTTTAGGATAAATAGGATTTTGTCAATTAAAGGAAAGCTTGAGGAAATCTTAGATGTTAAGTCAAAGTACAAGGCAGAAACAGAATTTACAACTTTAGAGGCATCAAGTTATTTATTATGGCTCTGAGGAAAAGGGTGTGTGGTGTTGGTGAGACAGAAAAGAAGCTCGAGGGGTTGACAGGGGCAGATCTAAAATTAATTTGTGAATCGACTTAAGAATTGAGATATACTGATTTCTTTCCAGAACACTCACTACCTTAAAATCACCTAGGATACTTAGTACAGTTATAGATTCCTATGTCTCACCAGAGACCCATTTAATCAGATTCTGTGGAGTGAGAATTGGACATTATAGTAAGCTCTCCTGGTCAGTGTTTCTAAAATTAGTGAACTTATGGATCATTTTTGTAGGAAAAAATAAACTTCCATTGACCACAACTATTTCTAAATAAACACAAACAAAAAATTGTGAAACTAATGAAATTAATATCTAATAACATCAATTTTAATTATGTGATGATGTTGTTTGTTGAGATAAATTGTTGCTCTGTTAGTTACTATGATTCTGCCTGCTGTTGCAGTGCTAGATCTTCAGGGTCTAGCATGTAAATGAGATTGTGTATCGTGTGATGACTCAGTTCATCTAACACTTTTTCCTGTTTGAACTCCTGTGAATTCTAATTTATGCAGCCTACTTGGATGTCATTTGACTTCCACAGAAGATATTTTTGAATATTGAGTCCATGTACTTACTAGGATTAAGTTCATGTACAAGTGGCCAAAACCTAAATGGTTAATTTAAACTGGATAGATGTTTATCACTCTCTTGTGTAAGTCAGAGAACATGATACAAGCTTGGTATGATCCGCACAGTATCAAAAACTCAGGTTTGTTATACACTATCCTGTTACTCTACCCTCAAGGGCCCTAAGTGAGCACTAAGTATCTCATCGTCTAAGGAGGGATACTCTAGCTCCAGGCATGAGAATACCTTCCACAGAACAGAACAGAGAAAAGGGAAGGAAAAGGTCATGCTTTCTTTGTGTAAGCGCAGTCCCCACAGATTGCATGTTCCACACTTAATTATGTCCCATGGCCACACCCAGATGCAAGGGATGCTGGGAAATAAGAGCCATTATTAAAGGCAGTGTTTCTATTACTCAGGAAAAGAGAACAAATTGTCCACAGGTTATTGGTAAACAATTTACAGTCTCAGCCATATTCATTATTTTCTTTTATAATTCATCCACAATGAAAAAATTATACTGTTTTTCAGCATGCTCTTCTAAACATAAAAGTAGATGAAGACACTAAATAAGGTAGTCATCGAGATCTTCCAGAATATACTTGTCTATATCATCTTAGATCATCATTAAAGTGAAAATACAAATGCAAAATTTATTTTAATTTAGTCATGGGATCCATGAGAGAATGGGATCCCTGCTTGAACAAAACTACCACCATTATGAAAAATCAGATTTGAACATCCATGCTAGGTGATGTAGAACCATAAAAGAATTTTTAGCAAACTCATGCTCACAACAGTATTAGTTCTTAAAGTGGGAGGGGGACTATGGAGAGCCATGTCCAAATCTTGGAGGATTCACTTTTTCAAAGTATGTCATTGTATCTCATGTCTTTTTTTTAAACAGAAAGTAAAAGTTTGATAATATCTTCATGGAATTATTATGGAAGGTAAAGAGAAAAATATTTTAAAAGGTTACAAAATTTGACAAATAAATGCTTTGGAGAGACGACTCTGGAAGGAGTGTGAAAACTCATTTGACGATGAAACCAGCACTAAGGGACCCAGGAAAGAGCCTACTCCCGTCATACAAAGAGAAGATAAAGGACCTGGGCTGTCACTGGAGTGGAAATGAAGTCTGTACTGACTCAAAATTTTCTGGCTTGGACCATGTGAATGTGGGTGGTCTTGCTATTTATCAAGTCATTGAATCTGGGAGGAGATATAGGTATATCTTTCAGTCATTTATCACCAAATGCTTTTTTTTTTAGGTTTCAACTATAAACCACATGTTGTTCTAGCCACTGAGAATATTGTGTGAACTAAATAAGTACAGTCCCTGCCCTCTTGGAACTAGCACTTTAGTGATGGAGGAAAATGCACGAGTAGATAAATATTGAATTACAATTGTGGTAAAAAGAAAAAAGGGGAAAACAGTGCTAAGAGACTATGAGGGGATTCATATATAACAGTGTTGTTGACGGAAATGATTTTTATACTAGACAGTTATTTTTTAGGTAATTATGGGATATCCTCTTGGAAAAGTCCCAGTGCAGTATATAGAGAGGAGAAGCTGGCCTTAGGATTAAAGAACTGGGATTCATCAGTGTACTGGCATCAGTTAAAACCATGGACCTCAATTATGATCCCAAAAGAAAATGTGCAAGGTCTTAAAAATTTTAATTATTGAAAGAAGAGACAGATTTTTTTAAAACATCTGCACTGATCAGTTGTATTCTGAAAATATTACTTTTATGTATCAGTATAGGGTTTTAAAATAATTTCAAATAATTTTCACCAAATTATAATATTGGCAAACACAAAAATTATTACTAATGGGATACAGTGTGCTTTCAGAAGTTTCATTTGGTAAGTTTGTAAGACTGAAGAGGCTTAGTACTTAAGAAGCATAGAATGCTGTGAGGGCTTCTGTTTCCAACTGTAGGCTTTGGCACTTACTGTACAACCACAGGCTAGTTACTTAATATCTTTTATCTCAATTTGTTTCTCTATGAATTAGTGGTAAGCCTTATCTATGTAGAATGTGGAACAAATGAGTCTGTGGCAACTATGAGTGTTCAACTAAAATACGGTAGCAACTTCAAATATTATTCTTATGCTTAATACTATGATCATCAGTAGTAATAGTAACAGTAGTAGTAAATAGTTGTTCTGTGAGAACTTTCTAAAACTCTGTGAGAGAGATTGGGCTACAGAATTGTCAGTATTTTGATATCTTCTGGTTAGTGTTGCAATTTCTCATATGACCATAAAAGAGAGATGTGCTTCTGTCCTGTGTTTGAGGAAAGAGTACAGGAAAAAGAAAGAGGTTCATGAGAACATTAAGAAATAAGGTCAGACAACTGAAGACATGCCATCAGCATACCTCAGAATCTTAGGATTTTCCAAGATCTCCATTTGCTCCTGGGATCTCAAATACTTAATATTGCTAAGAAATGTAACCATTGCCCATTTTGAATACATATGGAGACTATTTCTTTACTGTACTATTATGTTATTTTAAAATATAAAAATGTTATTAAATTTTCTTATTTATTGGGACTGATTGTGAAAGTGCTGAGGATGCGGCAGACAACATTTTTACCTTTACCCCTTTATACTATTTAGAAATTTTTGCCCTGAACATGTAGTACTTTTGTAATTTAAAATATAGTTATTTAAAAAATTTTAAGATACACAAGAAAACTATGAAACAGACAAAATAATTTAGGTTATACTATGACAACATATGATTCTTATAAAATTCTAGAAATTTAATCTGATAAAAATATAGGTAATATTCCCCCCCAACCCATACTTATGTGATCAGAGTAAAGTGCTTTAAGTCTAGTCTATTGCTAATATTTTCCCTGGTGGCTCAGTCAGTAAAGAATCTGCCTGTGATGCAGGAGACCCGGATTCGATTCCTTGGTCAGGAAGATCCCCTGGAGAAGGGAATGGGTACCCACTCCAGTAATCTTGCCTGGAGAATTCCATGGACAGAGGAGCCCGGTGGAATACAGTCCATATTGTCACCAAGGACTGTAGAAACAGTACACATGCATTGCTAATATTATTTCCAGGTGTTAGATTTAGCTAGCTTTTTGTAAATGAGTTCATTTTACAATAAGGGTATTCCCAGGAACAGCAGTCAAGGGGAGAGGGCTGACCAGAACAGTTATTCAGTGTTTTCCTTTAAGAGTCTTTTTCTCTGGAACTTCCAAGCCATGAGTTCAGGAACTTCTGAATTTACTGATGGATATACTCCTTTAAGACTGCAACCAAGCAGGAATTTCACTTCTGCTGTGATGGAAATTGTAGTAAGTGATTTGTGTAGCACTTTAAAGGTCCTTCAGTGTTTCACATCTATTATCTCATTCTCTTTTCTGAATCATCCTGTGAAACAGTAAGTTAGAAAGGTTGTACCTATCAGACCACTTTCTAATAGTGTGTTAAATGTCTTTTTACACAACATATTTTGTTATTTAAAGAAGCATAAGCTTCAGAGTTCATAGTTCCATTTTTCCAGCTATATAACATTAGGCATGATTATTAGAGAGATGGCAGAAGTTTCACTTATTAGCCAGTTATGTTTCCTCCTTTGTTGAATCGCATGCTCATAACTTTTGCCCATTTTTTCTCTATCGAATCATTTTGTTATTGATTGTAGTGAGTTCTAGAGAGAATAGATGTTAGTCATTTTTTAATTATGGTGTTACAAACATCTTTTAAATGGTGGTGGGTTATTTGTTCAATTTTTATACTGTCTCTTGATTTAAAAAGTTTTTCATTTTAACTCTGAGTTTATAAATATTCTTCAAAACATTTTAATGTTTTGCTTTTCATATCAGGTCTTTAATTTTATCCCTTTACCAGCTTAATTTTGTGCATAAGATGAGAGGGAATCCATTTTTTCTCCTATGAAGTACTGAACTTGGGAACTACAAGTATTTAATACAAGAGTCTGTTTGGCTGTTTTCCTTAAGGACTAGGCCTATGTCATAAGTGACATTTGGATCTGTTTATTGAAGTTTGTCTTCTTCTCACTGCTGTGAACTACTGGCTTGCTTACATTTTCCTCTGCTTATGTCTCTTGGCCTATGTCTGTCCCACGGCCGACACATTGTCCTAATGTAACTTTAAGTCTTTCTGTTTGGCAGAACACATCTTTTCAATAGGTTCATCTTCAAAATGTCTTGGCTTCTTCCAGCCTTCTGCTTTTTCATACGTATTTTTCAGCTTTCAGTTCAGTTCATTTCAGTCACTCAGTCGTGTCCGACTCTTTGCGACCTCATGAATCGCAGCACCCAGGCCTCCCTGTCCATCACCAACTCCCTGAGTTCACTGAGACTCACGTCCATCGAGTCAGTGATGCCATCTGGCCATCTCATCCTCTGTTGTCCCGTTCTCCTCCTGCCCCCAAACCCCCCCAGCATCAGAGTCTTTTCCAATGAGTCAACTCTTCGCATGAGGGGGCCAAAGTACCGGAGTTTCAGCTTTAGCATCATTCCTTCCAAAGAAATCCCAGGGCTGATCTCCTTCAGAATGGACTGGTTGGATCTCTTTGCAGTCCAAGGGACTCTCAAGAGTCTTCTCCAACACCACAGCTCAAAAGCATCAAGCCTTCTTCACAGTCCAACTCTCACATCCATACATGACCACAGGAAAAACCATAGCCTTTACTAGACGGACCTTTGTTGGCAAAGTAATGTCTCTGCTTTTGAATATGCTATCTAGGTTGGTCATAACTTTCTTTCCAAGGAGTAAACATCTTTTAATTTCATGGCTGCAATCACCATCTTCAGTGATTTTGGAGCCCCCCAAAAATAAAGTCTGACACTGTTTCCACTGTTTCCCCATCTATTTCCCATGAAGTGGTGGGACCGGATGCCATGATCTTCATTTTCTGAATGTTGAGCTTTAAGCCAACTTTTTCACTCTCCACTTTCACTTTCATCAAGAGGCTTTTGAGTTCCTCTTCACTTTCTGCCCTAAGGGTGGTGTCATCTGCATATCTGAGGTTATTGATATTTCTCCCGGTAATTTTAATCAGCTTTATTAAGTTATAATTTGACAAGTAGAAATTGTATGTATTTAAAGTGTACAATTTGACATTTTTATATACTAGTAAATTTTATATACTAATAAATGAAATCATCACCTCAATCAACCTCAGTTAACATATTCATCATATCATACACTTACTTCTTTCTTTCTTCCTCCCACCTTCCCTCCCTTCTTTCATTCTTTCTTTTGTCATGAGGATGCTTTAAGATCTACCCTTCTAGGAGATTTCAAGTACACAATACAATAATGTTAACATAGTCACCTTACTGTATATTAGATCTTCAGAACTTATTCATGTTATATAACTGATACTTTGCATACTTTAAGCAAGATCTCACCATATCCCCCATCTTCCAGCCCATGGTAACCACCATTCTATTCTCTCCTTGTATTAGTCTATTTTGGCTTTCATATATAACTGATACCATTCAATATTTGTCTTTCTGTGATTGATTTATTTCACTTAGCACAATGTCCCTCAAGTTCATCCATGTTGTCACAAATGGCAAGATTTTCTTCTTTTTAAGGTTGGATAATATTTCTAAGAAATCTGTATGCAGGTCAGAAAGCAACAGTTAGAACTGGACATGGAACAACAGACTGGTTCCAAATCAGGAAAGGAGTACATCAAGGCTATATATTGTCACCCTGCCTATTTAACTTATATGCAGAGTACATCATGAGAAACACTGGGCTGGATAAAGCATAAGCTGGAATCAAGGCTGCTGGGAGAAATATCAATAACCTCAGATATGCAGATGATATCACCTTTATGGCAGAAAGTGAAAAGAACTAAAAAGCCTCTTGATGAAAGTGAAAGAGGAGAGTGAAAAAGTTACTCAACATTCAGACAACAGAGATCATGGCATCTGGGATGGGGAGGCAATGGAAACAGTGAGAGACTTTATTTTGGGGGGCTCCAAAATCACTGTAGATGGTCACTGTAGCCATGAAATTAAAAGATGCTTGCTCCTTGAAGAAAAGTTATGACCAAGCTAGACAGCATATTAAAAACCAGAGACATTACTTTGCCAACAAAGGTCTGTTAGTCAAAGCTATGATTTTTTCCAATAGTCATGTATGGATGTGAGAGTTGGATTATAAAGAAGCTGAGTACCGAAGAATTGATGCTTTTGAACTGTGATGTTGGAGAAGACTCTTGAGTATCCCTTGGACTTCAAGGAGATGCAACCAGTCCATCCTAAGGGAAATCAGTCCTGAATATTCATTGGAAGGACTGATGCTGAAGCTGAAACTCTAATACTTTGGCCACCTGATGCGAAGAACTGACTCATTTGAAAAGACCCTGATGCTGGGAAAGGTTGAAGGTGAGAGAAGAAGGGGACGACAGAGGATGAGATGGTTGGATGGCACCACCGACTCAATGGACATGAGTTTGAGTAAACTCTGGGAGTTGGTGATGGACGGGGAGGCCTGGTGTGCTGCAGTACGTGGGGTCGCAAAGAGCTGGATGCGACTGAGCAAATGAACTGAATATTCCAGTGTATTCATGTGTGTGTGTTTGTGTGTGATTGACTTTTTTCACATTCTCTTTATTCATTCATCCATCAGTGGACATCCTGCAGTGAACACAGAAGTGCATAGATTTCAAGACCCAGGTTTCGTTTTCTTTGGCTTATGTCCAGAAGTAGGATTGCTGGATCATATAGTGACTTTATTTTTAATTTTTTTTAGTAATCTCCATATTAGTTTCCATAATGGCTGTACCAATTTACATTCCTACAGGCAATGTACGAGAATTTCCTTTTGTTCACAATCTCACCAACACTTTTATCTCTTTGATAATAGTTATCCTAACAAATGTTAGGTGATATCTCATTGTGATCTTGATTTCCATTTCCCTGATGATTAATGATGTTGAGCACCTTTTCATTTACCTTTGGTCGTTTGTATTTCTTCTTTTAAGATGTATCTGCTCAGATCCTTGCCTGTTATTTTCACATATATTTTATAATTCATACATTGACATCCTGACCCCTAGTGTGATGGTATTAGAAGATAGGTTCTTTGGGAGGTAATTAGGTCATGAGGGTAGAGCCCCTGTGAATAGGATCAGTGCCCTTACATGAGAAACTCCAAGAGAGCACCCTTGTTCTTCACCATATGAGGACACAGCAAGAAGACAGCCATGTACGAACCAGGATGCTGGCTCTCACCAGACACTAAGCCTCCTGGTGCCTTGATCTTGGGTTTCCCAGCCTCCAGAACTATAAGAAATAGATTTCTGTTGTTTATAAGCCACAGGGTCTATATTATTTTTGTTATAGCAGCCAGAACAGGCTGAGACAGTGTTTCTTTAGCATCACATTTTACTTTTTAAAAAGTAGTTGAATTATTTTTAAACAGAACAGCTTACACAAAATCCCAGCAAGTAAAACAGAGAAAAGTGATAAGCCTAAAGTGGATAACCTGGAGCTGAGTCTGTTCTGTCTGCTCTGGGTACCCTGACAATCCTCTTGAAGGTTCCTGGGAAATCCTATAATACCAAAAATTGAATCTGAAACCATTGATTGAGAGCGTCTCTCCTTTTCCTGGCATAAAAGAAGATGCCTGTTTTATTTATTAGAAAGTGATACAGAGACAAATCCTCCCTATATCCAAGTTCTTTGGTGGTTAATTGAATGCTGGGGGGTGGGAGCCCCTCAGATACTGTTTACTGAACCTCAGCAGCAAGGCCCAGAAAAAGACAGCTGGTGTTATGTCCAGGCTTGTGTTTGCCAGCTTGTTTTGTTATTTATTTCTTTTTTTTTGACAGTACAACTGATCCTCCATTTGTCTAATAGCAATTGCTAGAAGGGGAGAAGAGGCCATCAGAGCTCTTTTAATTTACATTTTTATATGCCTTAGCACCAGCTGATTTTAGGAATGTGCTGCTAAAAAGTCAGGGTGGGGAGGGAGGTGCGGGTTGGGTGCTGAGCATCTGTTAAAAGACGCTCAGTGGGCTATCTACACCAGCAACCTGAATGTCGTTTGTGCACCAGGAGTTTCAGAGGATGCTCCAAAATTAATGTGGAGTCAAAATTCTCCAAGCCAGGCTTCAGCAATATGTGAACCATGAACTTCCTGATGTTCAAGCTGGTTTTAGAAAAGGCAGAGGAACCAGAGATCAAATTGCCAACATCCACTGGATCATAGAAAAAGCAAGAGAGTTCCTGAAAAACATCTATTTCTGCTTTCTTGACTATGCCAAAGCCTTTGACTGTGTGGATCACAATAAACTGTGGAAAATCCTGAAAGAGATGGGAATACCAGACCACCTGACCTGCCTCTTGAGAAACCTATATGCAGGTCAGGAAGCAACAGTTAGAACTGGACATGGAACAACAGACTGGTTCCAAATAGGAAAAGGAGTTTGTCAAGGCTGTATATTATCACCCTGTTTATTTAACTTATATGCAGAGTACATCATGAGAAACGCTGGGGTGGAAGAAGCATAAGCTGGAATCAAGATTGCTGGGAGAAATATCAATAACCTCAGATATGCAGATGACACCACCCTTATGGCAGAAAGTGAAGAGGAACTCAAAAGCCTCTTGATAAAAGTGAAAGTGGAGAGTGAAAAAGTTGGCTTAAAGCTCAACATTCAGAAAACGAAGATCATGGCATCCAGTCCCACCACTTCATGGGAAATAGATGGGGAAAAAGTGGAAACAGTGTCAGACTTTATTTTTCTGGGCTCCAAAATCACTGCAGATGGTGACTGCAGCCATGAAATTAAAAGATGCTTACTCCTTGGAAGGAAAGTTATGACCAACCTAGATAGCATATTCAAAAGCAGAGACATTACTTTGCCAACAAAGGTTCGTCTAGTGAAGGCTATGGTTTTTCCTGTGGTCATGTATGGATGTGAGAGTTGGACTGTGAAGAAGGCTGAGCGCCGAAGAATTGATGCTTTTGAACTGTGGTGTTGGAGAAGACTCTTGAGAGTCCCTTGGACTGCAAGAAGATCCAACCAGTCCATTCTGAAGGAGATCAGCCCTGGGATTTCTCTGGAAGGAATGATGCTAAAGCTGAAACTCCAGTACTCTGGCCACCTCATGAGAAGAGTTCATTCATTGGAAAAGACTCTGATGCTGGGAGGGATTAGGGGCAGGAGGAGAAGGGGATGACAGAGGATGAGATGGCTGGATGGCATCACTGACTTCATGGACGTGAGTCTGAGTGAACTCCGGGAGTTGGTGATGGACAGGTAGGCCTGGCGTGCTGCGATTCATGGGGTCGCAAAGAGGGACGACTGAGCGACTGACCTGATCTGATCTGATTCAGTTTATACTTTTCTACCAAGGAGAGGGCTTTCTGTAGAAATAGGTTATATTCATCAGAATTGTTTAATTGTATTATGACCAGCTTTTCTTTGGCAATCATATAGGAATGGCTTTCTAGGACCTAGACGTCTTAGAATATGTCACAACTTCAATGGGTAACTTAATAAATTCTTACAATTGTAAATTCTTACAATTTTCCTATTAAATTAAAATAAGCATAACAGCTATGCCATATGTACATAAGCTAAGCATATGTGGTGGGCTGAATGATGGCCCCCAAATATATCCAAGTTCTAATCCCTGGATCTGTGAATGTTACTTATGAGAATTTGAAAATGCGATTAAGGATCTTGAGAATGGAGGATTATCTGGGTGGGTCTAAATGTAATCACAAATGTCCTTATAAGAGGGAGGCAGAGGGAGACTTGACAGAGAAGAGAGAAAGCCATGTGACCTCAACAGAGAGAAAGATTTGGAAATGCAATAGGGCTGGCACTGAACAAGAAAGTAAGGTCTACAATATGAGGAGTGCAGCTCTAGAAACTGTAAGGAGAGGAAATAGGTTCCTCCCTGGCCTGGAGCCTCTGGAGGAAGCAAAGCTCTACCAACACCTTAAATTCAGCTCAGTGAAACTGACTTCATTCAGACTTCTGATCTCCAGAATCATAAGAGAATAAATGTTTGTTGTTTTAAGACACCAAGTTTATGGTAATTGGCCATAGCAGCCATAGGAAACCAACATAACATATTCTGGATATATGACAAGAAAAGATGGGGAGGGCAGTGGGGGGAAAAAAAAAAAATCACAGCAAAAAGTAATCAAGATGTCCTGACTCCAAAACTCTGAGAATTCTGAACGAAGAATTTGTAATCTAAGGATTTTTGTTGTTATGCCAGTCTCTTTCTTTTTAAGGGACTTTAAAATCTGTACACTAAAATCAACAAAAGAGCAGCTCATACAGAGGTTCCCAAATGATGGATCATAGAATAGCATTGGAATGGGATAATTTTACTGGTCTTTGGATGAAGTAAGGAAAATAAGGACCATGTAAGAAGTTTTTCCCCCCAATTAAATTTAAATATTTGCTCTTATATGTTACATTAATATTATTCCTTTGTAAAACTATGCTATAATATGCTGTTGTTATAATTTTTAAAAGTTTAGAATAAGGTAGCAAAATTAAAAGCTGTCAGTTGGCCCTGACATTTTTTGGAACTTTAAGTGCCTATTAAATTCACCAGTCTAGTAATTATTCACTATATATTCACCATTTAATGCAAGCAATCAATCATAAACATTTTTTTCTGCTTGATCTGGATTACTTACTCCTGATGTAACAAATTACTGTAAACAGCGTCTTATAGCAACAAAATGTATTACATTGCTGTTCTTTAGGTTAGAAATTGGACCTGGGTCAAGGTGTCAGGTGGGCTACATTCTCCCCCAGAGGCTCTAGGGAAGAAAGTATCTCTTTGCCTTCTTCTTTGCTTTGCTCCCAGAGGCCTCCAGCACGCCTTGGCTTGTAGCTCTTTCTTCCATCTTCAAAGTTACCAACAGAAGAATAACTCCATTTTACACTGCTTATTAGTCCAACCTCCTGCCTCATTGCATCTCTTTCTCTTGCCTCGCTCTTTCACTTTCAATGATCCATGTCATTACACTGGGCCCACCTGGATAATCCAGGCTGATATCCCTATTTTAAGATTAGCTGATTAGCTACCTTAATTTATCTGCAACCTTAATTTCCCTTTGTCCTGTAACCTTACATACTCACAGGTTCCAGGGACAAAGAGATGCATATATCTTTTTTTTTTTTTTTTTTTTTGGTGGGTGGGTGGGGAGATTATTCTGCCTACTACATCAACAAACTTAACCCAAACAGCAACTGAGATAGAGGCATTAATGTGGTTTAATTTTGGTTATTTCCTTAGGATGAGTTATGAGCCTTACAATCAGTGGATATATGCACACTGTAAAGGTTTTTTTAAATATACTGTCAAATTGCTTTACAAAAACCATGGCAAACTATTACACAAACTATTACATTAAAATAAAGATTAGATTCTACGATGTATTATCATTTCATGTACCATTAGGGAAGAAAAATGACGGCAAATTAAACTATGATGCTATTTTTATCACTTTGACTTCTTATTTTATAGTTCTATAAAGAATTTTCTTAAACTTACTTGGCCTTGGGTTTTTATCATGCATCACAACAATATGAAGAGCTATGGCCAAGTTCATACAGTCGCAGGCAGGGCAGCTACATCAGAAGTGCTGCCTGGCTGAGACTGATTTAAGACCTCATCGATTGGATGGTACAGTTTGATTTCAGAGATGTTAAAATGTGCATGTTAGAATCAATGAAATGTAATATATAGCAAGTCCCAGAATATGATGATTTAACATTCTTGATTCCCACTCTTTACTAGTACCTAAGATGGTCCCTGATGGGAGGTGATTTCAACTTTGCTGAGACACATATTGCTTGTTTCCCTTCGGGTCACAGAACAGGGTACCTCACTTGTGAATGAGTGTGGGGGTCTCTGCACTTGACCCACATGGGAATGCACCTATGCAGCAACTCACACTCGCCTTGCAACTCCATGCCTAAATTTAAGACTATGCAAAAATTTCTGTAACTCTCATGAATGCTGAGTCTGTGGAAGGCAATTATTAAAACAGCACATATTACCTAGGAGGAAAAAGATGTTTTAAAAATGTGCTAGAACAATTTAAAAAAGAACTAAAGAACTACCATTTATTTAGAGTTTACTATGTGTCGGTCACTATACTAAGGGCTCTGTCAACATTTCTTAATCTCCCACAATTAACAACCTTGTACAGAAGACGTAAATATGCCCCTTTTGCAGACGAAAAAAAGTGAGTCTTGGTCTAGATAAATTATATATTCCAGGAAACATGGCTGGGAGGGGCAGAGCTAGGTTTTGAACCCTGGCTTGTTTGAGTCTAATCACTGTAAATACTTTCTATATTAATTATATCTAAGCAAATAAATCACTGCTTTCAATTTTATGGAAATTACATTAAAGTCAGGGGGAATTTTTCTGCCTCTACTGTAATTCATCTTTCTTAAACCTTTCTTTCTTAGCATCTGGATAATGCTAATAAGATACCTCAGGAAAGCATACTTTATGAAAATGAATAAATGGCAAGGGGTAACAGCACAAAATATGTATTTGTCATTTTCTCCCTCAACTGAGAATGGCTAAAATCTACTTCACTCCCAAGGACTTCTTTGCCACCTCCAAATACCATTTGAAAATTATTTATTCTGCCTAGTTTTTTATTAATATATTTTTGCTAAATATTCAAAGACATTTCTTTGAAAAAGAACTCCACAAATTAAAAATTATTATATATTGAAATAAGGGGCAACATATATCACTGGTGTGTTTCAATCTTAATAAATAGGTATAAATATTTGTATAATCTGGAAATTTACCCTCTCATATAACAGATGGATATAAAGTTATAATTTTCAGAAAAAAGATAGCCTAATAATCTTTCTACATTATCATCGGTCTACAGCAATGTGAACAATCCCTGACATTCAATTTTTAATTTAGTATATAGAAGTTCTTTTCTTATTGTTTCTCCATCTCACTGATTCTCAGCATCTCTACCACTATGTAGCTTTCCACCTTGACCATACATTGGCATCACCTGGTGGGGGGAGGGGTTAAAAAAGTATTGATACTAATGTCTGGATCTCACTCCCAGAGCTTAGGATTTAATTAGTTTGATTTAATTAGTTTGGAGTATGGCCTGTGTATGAGGAATTTTAGCAGCTCCCCAATCATTACCAGATGATTCTAATATGAAGCCCAAGTTGAAAACCATGAATACAAAGGGTTAGGTAATAGAAAACACATCTGTGAGTTTGAGAAAGAAAGCTGATTCTAACGGCTTAATAATGATACTTTTGAATTAGCTGCAGATTTCCATGTATATATCTGTTCCTAACTCCACAGAAAACGCAGACTTAGTTGTGTGGCTAAATACTCTAGGCATTTCATGGACCAAGAAATATAACCAGATCATTATCTCATTTGTTAACTCTGCTCCTAAAATGCTTATTTGAATCTGGAATTCTGTAACAAATTTGTGTTTGGATCATAGTACCAGAAAATTCAATAGTACTACTGTCTTGGGGGAGGGAAGTGGGAGTGTGTAGCAATAAGGTTTAAAATTTATAACCTACCATCTTGGATAGTAATCCTGGCCAAGTTTCTTAAAAGACAATTTGACACACTAATAAAACCTCTGCCAAAATAATCTTTTGCAGAGCCAAAGTACCTTTGCTGCTGCTAAGTCACTTCAGTCATGTCTGACTCTGTGGGACCCCATAGACAGCAGCCCACCAGGCTCCTCCATCCCTGGGATTCTCAAGACAAGAACACTGGAGTGGGTTGCCATTTCCTTCTCCAATGCATGAAAGTGAAAAGTGAAAGTAAAGTCGCTCAGTCGTGTCCGACTCTTAGCGACCCCATGGACTGTAGCCTACCAGGCTCCTCCATCCATGGGATTTTCCTGGCAAGAGTACTGGACTGGGGTGCCATTGCCTTCTCTGAAAGTACCTTTAGGTAAGATAAACTGACCCCAATGCATGAATTTATGAAACAAAACAATTGTAACAGGTTATCTGTACTTCTGATGTTGCTGTTTTCTGTAAAAATACACATAGAAAAAAGCAAGATTTTGTATAGCAAGTAGTAGAGATGCTGCCAGGCCCCAAATAATAATAATTTCTATTTATGTAGAATTTTATATATTTTTTAAAGAATTTTATAATTCTTTTGGCTTCTTCACAATGAAGTTCTTTATTTGATTTCTATGACAATTTAAAGTCACCTCACTTCTTGGGTAATGTTCTTTCTTAAATAAATGTTTTTACAGCTCAAGCAGTGTACTAATAAGATAATTTAAAAGAAAATTCATGACTGGTTGATGAGAAGTTATCATGATGCTGTCAAGAAGGATAAGGCAAGTCACTATGATGTCTATACGAGCATTATTGCTTTTTCTAATTAGCATATTTACCTCTGGTTCAGACTACATCATTATACTTCAATACGTCACGTTATGTAGCTCCTTAGTGTTATATCTTCTAAATAGACAATTGGCAACCACAGTAGCAAACATCCAGTAAGAGAAAACTATGACATCTTAAGAGGAAAGTGTCATCTACTAGGACTTCATGTCAGTGAATGAATATTCATTCGAATAAACATCTGTTACTTCTACAAGCTACTGCAGTAAATCAGTTTTAAGAAGCTATACAGAAATGAATATCATATCACCTTTGCTCACTCCAAATCAATCTCTTTAAAATGTTTTGTTAGAATTTCACATTCCACACCCTACACTCAACCAGACTGTAGCCACTTAGCTTAGGCAATGTAGAACCTACGTCTATGCTCCTGATGCCAGCCTCTGACACTAGTTCTATTCGCTATTTGCAGCACCTGAATTATCTGGTTTCTCCAGTTATATGGTTGTGAATGCTGCTGCAATGTTGATTCTTATTTTTATTGTTAAAAAAGTGCTTGTTCTTGCAGCAAATGGTCTGTGCAGACTCATTCACACATAGATTCATATATGTATGCATATTTGCACTCTTGTACTAATTAGACTACATTTACTCAGATTAAGTCACTAATCCATATTTTGTACCAGGCTCAGCACAAACTGCTGAAAGTTTTTTCTACTTATGCTGAAAGTTTTCTCTAGACAACTCTTGTCAGAGAAGGCAATGGCACCCCACTCCAGTACTCTTGTCTGGAAAATCCCATGGATGAAGGAGCCTGGTGGACTACAGTCCATGGGGTCGCTAAGAGTCGGACACGACTGAGTGACTTAACTTTCACTTTTCACTTTCATGCATTGGAGAAGAAATGGCAACCCACTCCAGTGTTCTTGTCTTGAGAATCCCAGGGATGGGGGAACCTGGTGGGCTGCCATCTATGAGGTCACACAGAGTCGGACATGACTGAAGTGACTTAGCAGCAGCAGCAGACAACTCTTGTAAATGATTCACTATTATTTTTATACATTCACATAACTAAGTGAACAAATACAATTTTAGTCTTTTAGTGTTCTTTCCAGAAAGTTCAGCATTCTATAAACTATCCCTTAGCTGACATTAGACATGGATGAACTCTTGATCCTATCATGAAGGAGTCAAATCAATGTTAAAATGTTCTTTAATCTAAACTTGGAGATACTTTTAAAATTTGAAAGAAAATGTGAAATTTCAGTAAGCAGTGCTTTGTATTTAAGAGTGGCCTTCTCTTCTAATATTGAAGTGGTGGATTACCAAGGTATATTTTCATAATCTCTCATCATTTAACAATTAGTCCACTTTGGAAGACTTTTTTTTTTTTCTATTAAGAATCACTGACCTGCATGTACAACACTAATAAGGAATAATTTTGAAATAAATTGTTTTTTAATAGAAGTGCAGATGAAAGTGGGATGATATATTGTTATTGTTCAGTTGCTAAGTCTAGTCTGACTCCTTGTGACCCCATGGACTAAAGTACACCGGGCTTCCCTGTCCTTCACTATCTCCCAGAGTTTGCTCAAATTCATGCCCTTTGAGTCAGTGATGCTATCTAACCATCTTATCCTCTGCTGCCCACTTCTTTTGCCTTCCATCTTTCTCAGTGTCAGTGTCTTTTTCAATGAGTCAGCTCTTCGAATCAGGTGGCCAAAGTATTAGAACTTCAGCATCAGTTCTTCCAATGAAAATTCAGGGTTGATATCCTTTAGGAGTGAGCAGTGGAATTATATATATATTTGATTTAATAAATATAATAATTTAAAATTTAGGTCAATATTACAACAGGCTAAAAGGAATGGTAAAGGGACAAAGAAAGAGAATGGCACAAAAAAGAATGAACTAGATCCAACTTATTTTGAAAAAATTAAAAAAGAATGAACTTGTGAGAGATTAGCAGAAGAAAAATTGCCCAAACATATCACAAATCATTTCTGGTTTTTATAAGAGCTTTCTTGCAAATGTCTTTCTCATTGGACAGTTTCTGCCAACCCCAGTATTCAAAGACTGTCCAAAAGCAACCTCTTTGGGATACCTAAAACTTGCCTATTCTTCATCAGCCTATCCCAAAGAGCTCAATCCTTTGAGCTCCCATTGACTATAGGGTCAATGATGATGGTTCCTTCTCCTCCCTCCCATTCCCTCACTCGAAATGTCCCTAATTATTAATATTTAGAAGTGGCATAGCATAGCAGTCAAAAGCATAGGCTTCTCTGCCAGAGACCACCATTTACTTGTCTGTGCTTCAGATTCCTCATCTGTGACATTAATGTATAATAACAGTACTTGCCTCATGAAGGCTATTGAGAGAATTAAATGAGTCAGTATATATAAAATACAGCATAAAAAACAGTAAGTGTTATAGAATTGTTTGCTCTCATTCCACAAATATTTCTTGAGCTCCAATAATATGCTAAGCATGGATGGGATACAGTTGTGATTGCAGGAAAAGAGCCCAATATCTGAAATATCCTAGCTGGATGGTTAAACTCTGAACTCTGTTTTCCTTAAAAAAAAAAAAAAAAAAAAAAAACTTGTTATGATGCGAAAAATAATAATAATTCAACTGCTGCTTTTTAAATCATATAATTATCCATCTACTCTACTAGTGCCTACTTCTTCAGAGCCTGCTCTGTGTGTGCGTGTGCTTGGAAAACATGCCATCTGTATTCAAAAACAGTTTTCTCAGTTGTTCAGTAGGTACTCAATGTTAGTTGAATAAGAATATAAATCCCTCTTTTACACCCTCTGGTTTCTCCTCTAATGTATTTGAAGGTTGTAAAAGTGCAATTCTAAGACACTTTTGGTTAATTCTGCTTATTACAAGGGCTTCCCAGAAGGCTCAGCGGTAAAGAATCTCTCTGTTAATGCAGGAGCCGAGGGTTCAATTCCTGAGTCAGGAAGAGCCCCTGGAGAAGGCAATGGCAACCCACTCCAGTACTCTTGCCTGGAAAATCCCATGGACGGAGGAGCCTGGTGCACTGCAGTCCATGGGGGTCGCGAAGAGCCGGACAGGACTGAGCGACTTCACTTTCACTTTTCACTTGGGAAGGTTCCATGCAGTCCAGTGATTAAGATTCTGCACTTCTAACGCTTCCACTGCAGGGGGCGCAGGTTCAATCCCTGGTCAAGAAACTAAGATACCACGAGGGGCAGAGTGCAGTCAAAAATAGCAAATAAAATAAAGATACTGATAGAACCATTAAAAAAAACATGATTAGACAGTCAAACATTAAATTAAAAGAAATGGAATTAATCTGACCAAGAAGTGGAAATTTCACCTGATGTAAACAACCTTATTATTAATAGAAATTACACTGTTTTCTTCATAAAATTTCAAACAAGAACTACTGGTATATATATATATTTTCCACTTAAGTTGATAGCTGATTTGCAGGCATGTAGATTCATACATCCAAAATAACTGGGGTAGAGGTGGAGTGGAGACAAAGTGGGATAGCTGATACTCTTGCCTGGAAAATCCCATGGACGGAGGAGCCTGGTAGGCTGAAGTCCATGGGGTCACGAAGAGTCGGACACGACTGAGAGACTTCACTTTCACTTTTCACCTTCATGTGTTGGAGAAGGAAATGGCAACCCACTCCAGTGTTCTTGCCTGGAGAATCCCAGGGACAGGGGAGCCTGGTGGGCTGCCGTCTATGGGGTCGCATAGAGTCGGACACGACTGAAGTGACTTAGCAGCAGCAAAGCCAAATTGAATTTTAATGGTTAATCAACTTGCGTGATTATCAGATCAGATCAGATCAGATCAGTCGCTCAGTTCTGTCCGACTCTTTTCGACCCTATGAATCGAAGCAGGCCAGGCCTCCCTGTCCATCACCAACTCCCTGAGTTCACTGAGACTCACGTCCATCGAGTCAGTGATGCCATCCAGCCATCTCATCCTCTGTCGTCCCGTTCTCCTCCTGCCCCCAAACCCCCCCAGCATCAGAGTCTTTTCCAATGAGTCAACTCTTCGCATGAGGGGGCCAAAGTACTGGAGTTTCAGCTTTAGCATCATTCCTTCCAAAGAAATCCCAGGGCTGATCTACTTCAGAATGGACTGGTTGGACCTCCTTGCAGTCCATGGGACTCTCAAGAGTCTTCTCCAACACCACAGTTCAAAAGCATCAATTTTTCAGCACTCAGCCTTCTTCACAGTCCAACTGTCATATCCATACATGACCACAGGAAAAACCATAGCCTTGACTAGATGAACCTTTGTTGGCAAAGTAATGTCTCTGCTTTTCAATATGCTATCTAGGTTGGTCATAACTTTCCTTCCAAGAAGTAAGCGTCTTTTAATTTCATGGCTGCAGTCACCATCTGCAGTGATCTTGGAGCCCAGAAAAATAAAGTCTGACACTGTTTCCCCATCCATTTCCCATGAAGTGGTGGGACCAGATGCCATGAACTTCGTTTTCTGAATGCTGAGCTTTAAGCTCACTTTTTCACTCTCCACTTTCACTTTTATCAAGAGGCTTTTGAATTCCTCTTCACTTTCTGCCATAAGGGTGGTGTCATCTGCATATCTGAGGTAATTAATATTTCTCCCAGCAATCTTGATTCCAGCTTGTGTTTCTTCCAGTCCAGGGTTTCTCATGATGTACTCTACATGTAAGTTAAATAAACAGGGTGATAATATACAGCCTTGACGAACTCCTTTTCTTATTTGGAACCAGTCTGTTGTTCCATGTCCAGTTCTAACTGTTGCTTCCTGACCTGCATACAAATTTCTCAAGAGGCAGGTCAGGTGGTCTGGTATTCCCATCTCTTTCAGAATTTTCCACAGTTTATTGTGATCCACACAGTCAAAGGCTTTGGCAGTCAATAAAGCAGAAATAGATGTTTTTCTGGAACTCTCTTGCTTTTTATATGATCCAGCGGATGTTGGCAATTTGATCTCTGGTTCCTCTGCCTTTTCTAAAACCAGCTTGAACATCAGGAAGTTCATGGTTCACATATTGCTGAAGCCTGGCTTGGAGAATATTGAGCATTACTTTACTAGCGTGTGAGATGAGTGCAACTGTGCGGTAGTTTGAGCATTCTTTGGCATTGCCTTTCTTTGGGACTGGAATGAAAACTGACCTTTTCCAATCCTGTGGCCACTGCTGAGTTTTCCAAATTTGCTGGCATATTGAGTGCAGCACTTTCACAGCATCATCTTTCAGGATTTGAAATAGCTCAACTGGAATTCCATCACCTCCACTAGCTTTGTTCGTAGTGATGCTTTCTAAGGCCCACTTAACTTCACATTCCAGGATGTCTGGCTATAGGTCAGTGATCACACCATTGTGATTAACTGGGTCATGAAGATCTTTTTTGTACAGTTCTTCTGTGTATTCTTGCCATCTCTTCTTAATATCTTCCACTTCTGTTAGGTCCATACCATTTCTGTGTGGTTATATATGGCCTTAAATCATTGCTGGCATAATCTTGCCATTAAGCAATGCTAGAGTTGAAAAAATCACTACCAGCCATACTAGTTAGTTTGGTATGTTCAACAGCACTTCCTTATACACTAGCATAAACCATAGATTCCAGAATTGGGAAGAACCTTCAGACTCATTTTGCTGATGAAGAAACTGGCATCTAGAAGGCTGACACAATGAAATGGGAACCATAACCCAAGATGCCATGTTTCAGGGTCATTGACTACAAAGCTTTTGATTAAGAGCTAAAGAAAGGTGGACCAAATATATCACAGTTTTAGTTTTCCATGCATCCTTTTAAATACCCTGCCAATGAGTCTGAGATTGATTGAAGTTGATTGATTTTAGTCTTAGTTGCTAGCACTTAGCTTTACAGAACACATAATTTTGCCTCTTCTATGTAGAAATTGTATAAAGCAGATTAGAAACAGTTTTGCTGCCCTGTTGTATTTTTAGAAAAGAACATAAGCCAATATTCATTTTTGCAGCATAATTCTATAAGAAGTTTAGTAAGAAAATTTGGTCATTGTTCTCCTGACGTGTATTTCATAGATTAGGGTCACATATCAAACACCTTTAATTTATTTGAATGTATGAACCTATTGTCCTTTAATTTCTCTAAAAAATTTTAGACATCTAAATGTTTGGTCTATGCTACTTTTCATGAAAATTCAGTTCAGTTCAGTTCAGTTCAGTTCAGTCGCTCAGTTGTGTCCGACTCTTTGTTACCCCATGGACTGCAGCACGCCAGTCTTCCCTGTTGATCACCAATTCCCAGAGTTTATTCAAAGTCATGTCCATCGAGTTGGTGATGCCATCCAACAATTGCATCCTCTGTCATCCCCTTCTCCTCCCACCTTCAACCTTTCCCAGCATCAGGGGCTTTTCAAATGAGTCAGTTCTTTGCATCAGGTGGCCAAAATATTGGAGTTTCAGCTTCAGCATCAGTCCTTCCAAAGAATATTCAGGACTGATTTCCTTTAGGATGGATTGGTTGCATCTCCTTGCAGTCCAAGGGACTCTCAAGAGTCTTCTCAAACACCACAGTTCAAAAGCATCAGTTCTTCAGTGCATAGCTCTCTTTATGGCCAAACTCTCACATCTATACATGACTAATGGAAAAACCATAGCTTTAACTAGACAGACCTTTTATGGCAAAGTAATGTCTCTGTTTTTTAATATGCTGTCCAGGTTGTTCATAACTTTTCTTCCAAAGAGCAAGCATCTTTTAATTTCATGGCTGCAGTCACCATCTGCAGTGATTTTGGAGCCCCCCAAAATAAAGTCTCTCACTATTTCATTGTTTCCCCATCTATTTGTCATGAAGTGATGGGACCCGTCAGGAAGCAACAGTTAGAACTGGACATGGAACAACAGACTGGTTCCAAATAGGAAAAGCAGTACATCAAGGGTGTATATTGTCACCCTGCTTATTTAACTTATATGCAGAGTACATCATGAGAAACACTGGGCTGGAAGAAGCACAAGCTGGAATCAAGATTTCCAGAAGAAATATCAATAACCTCAGATATGCAGATGACACCACCCTGATGGCAGAAAGTGAAGAGGAACTCAAAAGCCTCTTGATGAAAGTGAAAGAGGAGAGTAAAAAAGTTGGCCTAAAGCTCAACATTCAGAAAACGAAGATCATGGCATCTGGTCCCATCACTTCATGGGAAATAGATGGGGAAACAGTGGAAACAGTGGCAGACTATTTTTCTGGGCTCCAAAATCACTGCAGATGGTGATTGCAGCCATGAAATTAAAAGATGCTTCCTTTTTGCAAGGAAAGTTATGACCAACCTAGATAGCATATTGAAAAGCAGAGACACTCCTTTGCCAACAAAGGTCCGTCTAGTCAAGGCTATGATTTTTCCAGTAGTCATGTGTGGATGTGAGAGTTGGACTGTGAAGAAAGCTGAGCGCTGAAGAATTGCTGCTTTTGACCTGTGGTATTGGAGAAGACTCTTGAGAGTCCCATAGACTGCAAGGAGATTCAACCAGTCCATTCTGAAGGAGATCAGTCCTGGTGTTCTTTGGAAGGAATGATGCTAAAACTGAAAGTCCAATAGTTTGGCCACCTCATGCGAAGAGTTGACTCACTGGAAAAGACTCTGATGCTGGGAGGGATTGGGGGCAGGAGGAGAAGGGGATGACAGAGGATGAGATAGTTGGATGGCATCACCGACTCAATGGACGTGAGTTTTAGCGCACTCCAGGAGTTGGTGATGACAGGGAGGCCTGGCGTGAGGCAATTCATGGGGTCATAAAGAGTTGGACACGACTGAGTGAGTGAACCGAACTGAACTGAACTGATGGGACTGAATGCCATGATCTTTGTTTTCTAAATGTTGGGTTTTAAGCCAACTTTTTCACTCTCCTCTTAGGTCCATAAATATATCAGACAGTAGAGAAAGGTGGTTTCTTCCTGTTATTCTATAACAGTTTCTTCAGTTGACTTTGAGTGTGATGGTATTTGGGTATCCACTCGTTCATTCAGGAATTATTTACCAAATATTACATGCCAGGCACTTTGTTAGGCACAAAATGCCAGTGTGGTCAATGCCCTTATTCTTTTAGGAAGATAAATGTATTAAAGAAATAAGCTTACAATTAGATATTTGCTTACAAACAGTGGTAAGTATTATATAATACATATAGGGTATTATGAGAGATTATTGTAAGATTAAAAAATTTATAACAGCTTATCAGATGTTTTTCTCATGCTTATGAATAAGGGTGAGAAAAGAGTTTCAAACATAAGAATTTTCTGATGATGTCCTTCTGACATTACTGCAGGAGCCACTGCTGCTGCTGCTGCTAAGTCGCTTCAGTTGTGTCCGTCTCTGTGCGACCCCATAGATGGCAGCCCACCAGGCTCCCCTGTCCCTGGGATTCTCCAGGCAAGAACACTGGAGTGGGTTGCCATTTCCTTCTCCAATGCATGAAAGTGAAAAGTGAAAGTGAAGTCACTCAGTCATGGCCGACTCTTCATGACCCCATGGACTGCAGCCTACCAGGCTCCTCCATCCATGGGATTTTCCTGGCTAGAGTACTGGAGTGGGGTGCCATTGCCTTCTCTGACTGCAGGAGCTAGTAATTTAGAAATATGGGCTGTATGCTCTAGTATATATGACAGTATAGTGAAATGGGGGCAGAATGCAGACTTTTAGAAAGTAATTTAAGTGTCTCTGAGACAGTTTCCTTGATTAAAATTCAGTTTTTCAATATCCTTTTCTTGGAATTTAAGAATTGGTAATAAACAGTCATTTCTTAGAACGAAGCCAAGTTTCTACTTATGGCCACCATACATTGAATACATAGTCTTACTGAGAAGTATTTATCACTTTTTTTTAACCCACTCACATCACTCTGTGATGTTTAGTTTATCTGAACTCTTTTGGGACATTATAATCCAGAGAAGTTGAAATCAAATGCATTCTGACATTTTATTAGGCACACCTTTGAGATCTTTTATAAATGATGACAAATCTCTAGAATTTGGACCTGTAGAAAACTGAAGTATAACTCTTAACATATTTAATTAGTACCCCATTTAAAAATATTATTTTGCTTCTTTGGTATAAAGACATTTAACTAAAATGTAAACTTATTTATCATTGTTAAGCTACTTTCTTTGCAGTCCTAAATTAAAACACGTTGTTTCTTATTGAATCTCTTCCAATTAGATAACCATTTGTGCATATGGAAAAGATGGCCAGAATCACAACTAAACTGGCCCTTAACCCAAAATGATTGTTGGCATATGTCTTCCAAATCTCTTGTATACACTTTGCAAGCAATCATATTGTGCATAGAAGTTTGTTTCCTGAAGCAGAAAGTATGCACTTAACCTGATTTTACACATGACATAATGTAAAACATCTTAGAAAATTTAAGTGACATAATGTTAAATAAAAACAACAGTTAAAAAGATGACACATGACATCGTTGTTAGTTTTATTAACTAAGAAGGACATGAGCTGATCTCACAGAAAGGGATTTACCATGAGAAAGAATTGATTGTGAAAATGATAGTTATAATACTCACTATTTTGTATTCATGTACATTCCATTGAGTGAATGGAGCATAATTTACTAAAGCATAGCCTTTATGCGGGACAGTTTGAGTGGTTTCCATTTTTATATAGTATAAATTACATTGGGATAAACATTGTCAAGCATATGGCATTTTTTAATATTTTGGATTATTTCCTTAGGATAGATTCCCAGAAGTAGAATTACTAGGTTAAAGGGTATGAACATTTTTATGATTCTTGAAACACATTGCCAAATTGCTTTCCCAAAAAAGGTTATATCAATTTACAATGCTACCAGCAATATAGGAAAGTGCCCTTCTCATAATATTCCCACAAGTATTTGGCATCATGCAGCTTTTAGATTGCAAATTTTGTGGAATATATACATATATATATACACACACATATGTGTCAGTGCTTCGTTGTTCAGTCATGTTTGACGCTTTGTGATCCTGTGGCATGGACTATAGCCCGCTAGGCTCCCATGTCCATGGGATTCTCCAGGAAAGAATACTAAAGTGTATTTTCTTCTACTGGAGTGCATATTCTTCTCCAGGGAATATTCCTGACCCAGGGATTGAACCCAGGTCTCCTGCATTGCAGGCAGATTTTTTATGATCTGAGCCACCAGGGAAGCCATATATATGTATGTATATATGCATATATATCATATGTGTGTGTTTTATATATATATATACACACACATACCTGTATATATATGTCTGTGTGTATATATATATATATATATATATATATATATATATATATACATCAGTTCAGTTCAGTCGCTCAGTCATGTCCAACTCTTTGCGACCCCATGAATCGCAGCATGCCAGGCCTTCCTGTCCATTACCAATTCCTGGAGTTCACTCAAACTCATGTCCATCAAATCGGTGATGCCATCCAGCCATCTCATCCTCTGTCATCCCCTTCTTCTCTGGCCCCCAATCCCTCCCAGCATCAAAATGTTTTCCAAAGAGTCAACTCTTTGCATGAGGTGGTCAAAGTACTGGAGTTTCAGCTTTAGCTTCAGTCCTTCCAAAGAAATCCCAGTCCTTCAGAATGGACTGGTTGGATCTCATTGCAGTCTATGGGACTCTCAAGAGTCTTCTCCAACACCACAGTTCAAAAGCATCAATTCTTCGGTGCTCAGCTTTCTTCACACCCAACTCTTACATCCATACATGACTACTGGAAAAACCATAGCCTTGACTAGATGAACCTTTGTTAGCAAAGTAATGTCTCTGCTTTTCAATATTCTATCTAGGTTGGTCATAACTTTTCTTCCAAGGAGTAAACATCTTTTAATTTCATGGCTGCAGTCACCATCTGCAGTGATTTTGGAGCCCCCAAAAATGAAGTCTGACACTGTTTCCGCTGTTTCCCCATCTATTTCCCATGAAGTGATGGGACGAGATGCCATGATCTTCATTTTCTGAATGTTGAGCTTTAAGCCCACTTTTTCACTCTCCACTTTCACTTTCATCAAGAGGCTTTTGAGTTCCTCTTCACTTTCTGCCAGAAGGGTGGTGTCATCTGCATATCTGGGTAATTGATATTTCTCCCAGCAATCTTGATTCCAGCTTATGCTTCTTCCACCCCAGCGTTTCTCATGATGTGCCCTGCATATAAGTTAAATAAGCAGGGTGACAATATACAGCCTTGACGTACTGCTTTTCCTATTTGGAACCAGTCTGTTGTCCCATGTCGAGTTCTAACTGTTGCTTCCTGACCTTCATATAGGTTTCTCAAGAGGCAGGTCAGGTGGTCTGGTATTCCCATCTCTTTCAGAATTTTCCACAGTTTATTGTGATCCACACAGTCAAAGGCTTTGTCATAGTCAATAAAACAGAAATAGATATTTTTCTGGAACTCTCTTGCTATTTTGATGATCCAGTGGATGTTTGCAATTTGATCTCTGGTTCCTCTGCCTTTTCTAAAACCAGCTTGAACATCTGGAAGTTCGTGGTTCACATATTGCTGAAGCCTGGCTTGGAGAACTTTGAGCATTACTTTGCTAGCGTGTGAGATGAATGCAATTGTATGGTAGTTTGAGCATTCTTTGGCACTGAGTTTCTTTGTGATTGGAATGAAAACTGACCTTTTCCAGTCCTGTGGCCACTGCCGAGTTTTCCAAATTTTCTGGCATATTGAGTGCAGCACTTTCACAGCATCATCTTTCAGGATTTGAAATAGCTCAACTGGAATTCCATCACCTCCATTAGCTTTGTTCGTAGTGTTGCTTTCTAAGGCCCACTTGACTTCACATTCCAGGATGTCTGGCTCTAGGTGAGTGGATCACACCATCATGATTATCTTGGTCATGAAGATCTTTTTTTTTTTTTTTCGTACAGTTCTTCTGTGTATTCCTGCCACCTCTTCTTAATATCTTCTGCTTCTGTTAGGTCCATACCATTTCTGTCCTTTATCGAGCCCATTTTGGCATGAGATGTTCCCTTGGTATCTCTAATGTTCTTGACGAGATCTCTAGTCTTTCCCATTCTGTTGTTTTCCTCTATTTCTTTGCATTGATCGCTGAGGAAGGCTTTCTTATCTCTTCTTGCTATTCTTTGGAACTCTGCATTCAGATGCTTATATCCTTCTTTTTCTCCTTTGCTTTTTGCTTCTCTTCTTTTAACAGCTATTTGTAAGGCCTCCTCAGACAGCCATTTTGCTTTTTTGCATTTCTTTTCCATGGGGATGGTCTTGATCCCTGTCTCCTGTACAATGTCATGTTCCTCCATCCATAGTTCTTCAGGCATTCTGTCTATCAGATCTAGTCCCTTAAATCTATTTCTCACTTCCACTGTATAATTATAAGGGGTTTGATTTAGGTCATACCTGAATGGTCTAGTGGTTTTCCCTACTTTCTTCAATTTAAGTCTGAATTCGGCAATAAGGAGTTCATGATCTGAGCCACAGTCAGCTCCTGGTCTTGTTTATGCTGACTGTATAGAGCTTCTCCATCTTTGGCTGCAAAGAATATAATCAATCTGATTTCGGTGTTGACCATCTGGTGATGTCCATGTGTAGAGTCTTCTCTTGTGTTGTTGGAAGAGGGTGTTTGTTATGACCAGTGCATTTTTTTGGCAAAACTCTATTAGTCTTGGCCCTGCTTCATTCCGTATTCCAAGGCCAAATTTGCCTGTTACTCCAGGTGTCTCTTGACTTCCTACTTTTGCATTCCAGTCCCCTATAATGAAAAGGACATCTTTTTTGGGTGTTAGTTCTAAAAGGTCTTATAGGTCTTCATAGAACCATTCAACTTCAGCTTCTTCAGTGTTACTGGTTGGGGCGTAGACTTGGATTACTGTGATATTGAGTGGTTTGCCTTGGAAACGAAGAGATCATTCTGTCATTTTTGAGATTGCATCCAAGTGCCGCATTTCAGACTCTTTTGTTGATCATGACGGCTGTGCCATTTCTTTTAAGGAATTTTTGCCCGCAGTAGTAGATATAATGGTCATCTGAGTCAATTTCACCCATTCCAGTCCATCTTAGTTCGTTGATTCCTAGAATGTCAACGTTCACTCTTGCCATCTCCTGTTTGACCACTTCCAATTTGCCTTGATTCATGGACCTGACATTCCAGGTTCCTATGCAATGTTGCTCTTTACAGCATCGGACCTTGCTTCTGTCACCAGTCACATCCACAACTGGGTATTGTTTTTGCTTTGGCTCCATTCCTTCATTCTTTCTGGAGTTATTTCTCCACTGATCTCCAGTAGCATATTGGGCACCTACTGACCTGGGGAGTTCCTCTTTCAGTGTCCTATCATTTTGCCTTTTCATACTGTTCATGGGGTTCTCAAGGCAAGAACACTGAAGTGGTTTGCCATTCCCTTCTCCAGTGGACCACCCGTTTTGGGTGGCCCCACGGGCATGGCTTAGTTTCATTGAGTTAGACAAGGCTGTGGTCCTAGTGTGATTAGATTGACTAGTTTTCTGTGATTATGGTTTCAGTGTGTCTGCCCTCTGATGCCCTCTTGCAACACCTACCATCTTACTTGGGTTTCTCTTACCTTGGATATGAGGTATCTCTTCACGCTGCTCCAGCAAAGCGCAGCCGCTGCTCCTTACCTTGGACGAGGGGTATCTCCTCACTGCTGCCCCTCCTGACCTTGAACGTGGAATAGCTCCTGTAGGCCCTCCTGCGCCCGCACAGCCACCGCTCGTTGGACGTGGGGTTGCTCCTCCCGGCTGCCACCCCTGACCTTGGATGTAGGATAGCTCCTCTCCGCTGCACTATGTGCGTGGTCGCAGCTGCCCATGCTTGTGCACCGTCGCAGCCGCCCACGCTATGTGCATTGTTGCAGCCGCCCGTGCTATACTCTTGTACATATGTATATATATTATATACATAAGCCCATATATTCACACACCCCTGTATATATGTGTGTGTATGTATATACAGCTCTGTATATATGTGTATATATATTATATATGAGCCTATATACATATATACCCTTGTATATACTGTGTATATCTATGTATACCCCTGTGTGTGTATCAGTTCAGTTGCTCAGTTGTGTCTGACTCTTTGTGACCCCATGGATGGCAGCACACCAGGATTCCCTTGTCCATGACCAACTTCCAGAGCTGACTCAAACTAATGTCCATCGAGTTGGTCATGGCATCCAACAATCTCATCCTCTGTCATCCCCTTCTCCTCCCACCTTCAATCTTTCCCAGATCAGGGTCTTTTCAAATGAGTAAATTCTTTGCATCAAGTGGCCAATGTATTGGAGTTTCAGCTTCAGCATCAGTCCTTCCAATGAACACCCAGGACTGATCTCCTTTGGAATGTACTGGTTGCATCTCCTTGCAATCCAAGGGACTCTCAAGAATCCTCTCCAATACCACAGTTCAAAAGTATCAGTTGCTCGGTGCTCAGCTTTCTTTATAGTCCAATTCTCACATCCATACATGACTACTAGAAAAACCATAGCCTTGACTAGACGGACCTTTGTTGGCAAAATAATGTCACTGCTTTTTAATATGCTGTCCAGGTTGGTCATAACTTTTCTTCCATGGAGCAAGTATCTTTTAATTTCATGGGTGCAGTCACCATCTTCAGTGACTTTAGAGCCCCCAAATATAAAGTTTCTCATTGTTTCCATTGTTTCCCCATCTATTTGCCATGAAGTGATGGGACCGGATGCCATGATCTTCGTTTTCTGAATGTTGAGCTTTAAGCCAACTTTTTCACTCTCCTCTTTCACTTTCATCAAGAGGCTCTTTAGTTCTTCTTTGTTTTCTGCCATAAGGATGGTGTCTTCTGCATATCTGAGGTTATTGATATTTCTCCCAGTAATCTTGATTCCACCTTGTGCTTCATCCAGCCCAGCATTTTGCATGATGTACTCTGCCATTTAAGTTAGACAAGCAGGGTGACAATATACAGCTTGACATACTCCTTTTCCTATTTGGAACCAGTCTGTTGTTCCATGTCCTGTTCTAACTGTTGCTTCCTGACCTGCATACAGATTTCTTAGGAGGCAGGTAAGGTGGTCTGGTATTCCCATCCCTTTCAGAATTTTCCACAGTTTATTGTGATCCACACAAGTCAAAGGCTTTGGTATAGTCAATAAAGCAGAAGTAGATGTTTTTCTGGAACTTTCTTGCTTTTTCTATGATCCAACAGATGTTGGCAATTTGATCTCTGGTTCCTCTGCCTTTTCTAAATCCAGCTTGAATATATGGAAGTTCATGGTTCACGTATTGTTGAAGCCTGGCTTGGAAAATTTTGAACATCACTTTGCTAATGTGTGAGATGAGTGCAATTGTGCTGTAGTTTGAGCATTCTTTGGTATAGCCTTTCTTTGGGATTGGAATGAAAAACAGACATTTTCCAGACTTGTGGCCACTGCTGAGTTTTCCAAATTTGCTGACATATTGAGTGCATCAGTTTAATAGCATCATCTTTTAGGATTTGAATTAGCTCAACTGGAATTCAATCACTTCTGCTAACCCCACTCCAGTACTCATGCCTGGAAAATCCCATGGACGGAGGAGCCTGGTGGGCTGCAGTCCATGGGGTCACTAAGAGTTGGACACGACTAAACGACTTCACTTTAACTTCTCACTTTCATGCATTGGAGAAGGAAATGGCAAACCACTCCAGTGTTCTTGCCTGGAGAATCCCAGGGACGGGGGAGCTTAGTGGGCTACCGTCTATGGGGTCACACAGAGTCGGACACGACTGAAGTGACTTAGCAGCAGCAGCTTTGTTCATAGTGATGCTTCCTAAGGCCCACTTGACTTCATATTTCAGGATGTCTGGCTCTAGGTGAGTGATCACACCATCATTGTTATCTGGATCATGAAGATCTTTTTTGTATAGTTCTTCTGTGTTTTCTTGCCACCTCTTCTTAAAATCTTCTGCTTCTGTTAGGTCCATACTATTTCTGTTGTTTCTTGTGCCCATCTCTGCGTGAGATGTTCTCTTGGTATCTCTAATTTTCTTGAAGAGATCTCTAGTCTTTCCCATTTTATTGTGTTCCTCTATTTTGTTGCACTATATGTGTGTGTGTGTGTATATATATATAAGTATACACATGCATGTATATATATTTCTTAGAGCAACATATAGTTTAATAATCTCCATTTTTTAACATGTCCTTTAACTGTCTATGATAATTGGATATTTTTGTAAAACTATATAAAATTATATTTGATATATGTTAATCAGTTTTCATAGTACAAACTGCTTTGTCTATTTTCCTGTTTCAGCCTGGTGATAGCATGTGTATATGTGTTGGTAAGCATATTGAGTATTCAATTTTTGTGCCTCATGAAATATATTTTTCTTCTGTGATTTTTTTGTTAGATTTTAGCATAGTATATCATAACTCATCTCTATCTATATTAAGTAATCAAATTATTCTCATTTTTCCAAGGAGTGACTTTATAAAACTTAACTCTTGAGTCAATCTGTAATTCATGTTGAGATATAAGGTATGATTCTAAGTGATCTTTTCCATATTGGGAACTAGCTACTTCAATATCATTAACAAAATATTATTAATTAAATAATCCTTCATTTTTCTATGTTTTTGATGAAGTCTCATTTGCTATATATTAAATCACCTAATTCTCGTTATTTCTGTTTCAGTGATCTATCTGTCCTTGAGCAAGGGTTTATTGTTTTATTTATGAAGAGCCCCTTCACACACTGCTTAATGGATCATAGCCTTGTTGTGGCAAAGGGGTTTGCTTAACTCAATGAAACTATGAGCCATGCTATGCAGGACCCATCCAAGACAGACAGGTCAAAAAGAAGAGTTCTAACAAAACATGGTCCACTGAAGGAGGAAACAGCAACCCACTCTGGTGTTCTTGTCTGGAGAACCCCATGGAGAGTATGAAAAGGCAAAAAGATATGACACTGGATAATGAGCCCCACAGGTTGGAAGGTATCCAATACGCCACTTGGGCATTGCAGAAGTCATGTCAATAGCTCAAGAAAGAAAGAAGTGGATGGGCCAAAGCAGAAACAACTTTCAGTTGTGGATGTGTCTGGTGGAGCAAGTCAAGTCCAAAGCTTTAAGAAGAGTACTGCATAGGAACCTGGAATGTTAGGTCCATCAATCAAGGTAAATTGGATGCTGTCAAGCAGGAGATGGCAAGATGGAACACTGACACTTTATGAATCAGTGAACTAAAATGGATGGGAATGGGCAAATTTAACTCATATAACCATTATATCTACTACTATGGGCAAGAATAAGTTAGAAGAAATGGAGTAGTCCTCATAGTCAATCAGTTCAGTTCAGTCACTCAGTTGTGTCTGACTCTTTGCGACCCCATGAATTGCAGCACGCCGGGCCTCCCTGTCATAGTCAACAAATGAGTCCAAAATGCAGTGTGTGTGTGTATGTTAGTTGCTTAGTTATGTCAGACTCTTTGTGACCCCTTGGACTCTAGCTCTCCAGGTTCCTGTATCCATGGGATTCTCCAGGCAAGAATACTAGAGTGGGTTGCCAGTTCCTTCTCCAGGGGATTTCCTGACCCTGGGATCAAACTTGGGTCTCCCATGTTGTGGGCAGATTCTTTACCATCTGAACCAACAGGGAAGCTACTGAAATGCAGTAATTGGGTGCAATCTCAAAAACAACAGAATGATCTAGGTTTGTTTCCAAGGCAAACCATTCAACATCACAAGTAATCCAAGTCTATGCACCAACCACTAATGCCAAAGAAACTGCAATTGACCAGTTCTATGAAGACTTACAACACCTTCTAGAACTAATACCAAATAAAAAAGAGAGAGAGAGAGACGGATGTCCTTTTCATCATATGGGATTGGAATGCAAAAGTAGGAAGTCAAGTGATACCTGGAGTAACAGGCAAGTTTGGACTTAAGAGTACAAAATGAGGCAGGGCAAAGATGATAATAGAGTTCTGTCAAGAGAACTCACTGGTCATAGAAAACACCCTTTTCCAACACCCCAAGGGATGATTCTACACACGAACATCACTAGATGGTCAATACTGAAATCAGATTGATTATGTTCTTGCAGCCAATGATGGAAAAGTTCTATACAGTCAGCAAAATCAGACTTGGGGCTGACTGTGGTTCAGATCATGAGCTCCTTATTTCAAAATTCACACTTAAATTGAAGAATGTAGGGGAAACCACCAGGCCATTCACATATAACCTAAATGAAATCCCTATGATTATATAGTGGAAGTGACAAATAGATTCAAGGGATAGATCTGGTAGACAGAGTGCCTGAAGAACTATGGACAGAAGTTCATAACATGGTACAGGAGGCAGTGACCAAAACCATCCCAAAGAAAAAGAAATGCAAAACAGCAAAGTGGTTGTCCGAAGAGGCTTTATAAATAGCTGAGGAAAGAAAACTGAAAGGCAAGGGAGAAAGGAAAAGATATACCTGAATGCAGAGTTCCAAAGAATAGCATGAAGAGATAAGAAGGCCCTCTAAGGTGAACAATGCAAAGAAACAGAGGAAAACAATAGAATAGGGAATACTAGAGATCTATTCAAGAAAATTGGAAATGCCAAGGGAACATTTCATGCAAAGATGCTCATGATAAAGGACAGAAATGGCAAGGACCTAACAGAAGCAGAAGAGATTAAGACGAGGTGGCAAGAATACACAGAAGAACTATACAAGATATGTCTCAAAGACCTGGATAACCACAGTGGTGTGGTCACTCACCTAGGGCTGGACATCCTGGAACGTAAAGTCAAGTGGGCCTTAGGAAGCATTACTATGAACAAAGCTAGTGGAGGTGATGGAATTCCAGCTGAACTATTTAAAATCATAAAAGATGATGGATGCTGTTAAGTGCTGCACTCAATATGCCAGCAAATTTGGAAAACTCAGCAGTGGCCACAGGACTGGAAAAGTTCAGTTTTCATTCCAATTCCAAAGAAGGGGAATGCCAAACATTGTTCTCTTTGAGCCTGTTTCACATGCTAGTAAGGTTATGCTCAAAATCCTTCAAGCTAGTCTTCAAGCAGTATGTGAACCAAGAATTTCCAGATGTACAAGCTTGATTTTGAAGAGGCAGAGGAACTAGAGATCAAATTGCCAACATTTGCTGGATCATGGGGAAAGCAGGGGGCTTCCAGAAAAACATCTACTTCTACTTCATTGACTATACTAAAAGCCTTTGACTGTGTAGATCACAACAAACTGTGGAAAATTCTTAAAGAGATGGCAATATCAGACCACCTTACCTGTCTCCTGAGAAATCTGTATGTGATCAAGAAGCAACACTTAGAACTAGACATGGAACAACTGACTAATTCAAAATTGGGAAAGGAGTACATCAACTCTGTATATTGTCACCGTGCTTATTTAACTTATATGCAGAGTACATCATGCAAAATGCCAGGCTGGATGAATTACCAGCTGGAATCAAGATTGCCAGGAGAAATATCAACAACCTCAGATATGCAGAGGCTACTACTCTACTGGGCTTCCCTGGTAGCTCAGCGGTTAAAGCATCTGCCTTCAATGCAGGAGACCCGGGTTCGATCCCTGGGTTGGGAAGATTCCCCTGGAGAAGGAAATGGCAACCCATTCCAGTATTCTTGCCTGGAGAATACCATGGACAGAGGAGCCTGGTGGGCTACAGTCCACAGGGTTGCAAAGAGTCGGACACAACTGAGCAACTTCACTTCACTTCACTTCACTACTCTAATGGCAGAAAGTTAAGGGGAACTAAAGAACCTTGTGATGAAAATGAAAGAGGAGAGTGAAAAAGCTAGCTTAAAACTCAATATTCAAAAAACTAAGATCATGGCATCTGGTCCCATCACTTCATGTCAAATAGATGAGGAAACAATGAAACAGTGAGAGACTTTATTTATTTGGTCTCCAAAATCACTGCAGATGGTGACTGCAGCCGTGAAATTAAGACACTTGTTCTTTGGAAGGAAAGCTACGACGAACCAAGACAGCATATTAAAAAGCAGAGACATCACTTTACCAACAAAGGTCTGTCTAGTCAAAGCAATGGTTTTTTCAGTAGTCATGTAAGGATGTGAGAGTTCAACCATAAAGAAGGCTGAGTGCCAAAGAATTGTTGCTTTCAAATTGTGGTGCTGGAGAAGATTCTTGAGAGTCCCTTGGACTGCAAGGAAATAAATCAAGATCAGACGCAACTTAGTGATTGAACAACAACCCCTCTCACAGCCTTTTAACAGTTTTAAAAATGGTCTTTCCTATTTTTTCTATCAACCTAAAAACTTTTGACAATCTGAAAGTCCACTTGAATTTTCATTTTTTTAATTTATAAAAATAACAAATTAGAAAACTGTTAAAACAGTATCAATCTTCACCAAATGTTTCCCTCTGTATTTATTCATATCATTTTTTCTCATTATAAAAGTTCAGTTCACTTGCTCAGTGGTGTCCGATTCTTTGCGACCCCATGAACCGGAGTACACCAGGCCTCCCTGTCCATCACCAACTCCCGGAGTCCACCCAAACCCATGTCCATTGAGTCGGTGATGCCATCCAACCATCTCATTCTCTGTCATCCCCTTCTCCTCCTGCCCCCAATCCCTCCCAGCATCAGGGTCTTTTCAAATGAGTCAGCTCTTTGCATCAGGTGGCCAAAGTTTTGGAGTTTCAGCTTCAACATCAGTCCTTCCAATGAACACCCAGGACTGATCTCCTTTAGGAGGGACTGGTTGGATCTCCTTGCAGTCCAAGGGACTCTCAAGAGTCTTCTCCAACACCACAGTTCAAAACCATCAATTCTTCGGCACTCAGCTTTCTTCACAGTCCAACTCTCACATCTATACATGACCACAGGAAAAACCATAGCCTTCACTAGACAGACCTTTGTTGGCAAAGTAATGTCTCTGCTTTTTAATATGTTGTCTAGGTTGGTCATAACTTTCCTTCCAAGGAGTAAGCGTCTTTTAATTTCATGGCTGCAGTCACCATCTGTAGTGATTTTGGAGTCCCAAAAAATAAAGTCTGACATTGTTTCACTGTTTCCCCATCTATTTCCCATGAAGTGATGGGACCGGATGCCATGATCTTTGTTTTCTGAATGTTGAGCTTTAAGCCAAGTTTTTCACTCTCCTCTCTCACTTTCATCAAGAGGCTCTTTAGTTCTTCTTTGTTTTCTGCCATAAGGGAGGTGTCATCCGCATATCTGAGGTTATTGACATTTCTCCTGGAAATCTTGATTCCAGCTTGTGCTTCCTCCAGCCCAGCATTTCTCATAATGTACTCTGCATAGAAGTTAAATAAGCAGGGTGACAATATATAGCCTTGATGTGCTCCTTTTCCTATTTGGAACCAGTCTGTTGTTCCATGTCCAGTTCTAACTGTTGCTTCCTGACCTGCATACAGGTTTGTAATAAAAGTAGTACCTGCTTATTTAAAAGAAGAAAATTAATAAAAAAAGAGTTAAAAGATTTTTCATAGTTGCTCTAAAATATAAGCATAGTTAACCTTTTAGAGTACATTCCTTTCATATATTTTGGTCTTGCTAGTTGTAAAGATATGTACAAATTCATTTTTGTGCCATATTTTGCACAGATATTTACTGAGCACTTATTTTGCCAGTTTTCTTCCTAGGCATTAAGTCAAGCTCTGGTTTCACAAAATAAACAAATCCTGCCTTCATTTATTATAATAATAATAAATTATGTTATCATAATCTGTTTTTGTAGTTTTGCATAATCTTCATATGAATTACTGTAATAACTGCAAATTTCATTGGGTGAATCAGTTTCTATAGTCATTTTCCTATAGTTGTGTGTTAGTTGCTCAGTTGTGTCTGACTCTTTGATCCCATGGACTGTAGCCTGCCAGACTCCTCTGTCCATGGAATTCTTCAGGTAAGAATACTGGAGTGGTTTGCATTCCCATCTCCAAGGGATCTTCCTGATCCAGGGATTGAACCCAGGTCTCCTGCACTGCAGGCAGATTCTTTACCAACTGAATCACCAGAGAACTCCCAATTTTTCAATGTTACTTTTTCTGTAGTTAGAGTACCTTTTAAGATACATTTCTTGAAATGGAGTAATTTGGTTAAAGGACATGGACATATTTAAGACTTGACACAAACTTTGAAGTTGTTTTTGAAACAGCTAGTACCAACTCTCATGCTACTGAAAATAGACAATGGGAATTTTTTTTTTAATGAATCTGCCAGCAATAATTGTAAACACTGAAAATTGTTTTCATTATTTTGGTAGGTATTTCATTTTAATTTTCCCTTTTTTTGCTGCCTAGCAAGGTTGAGTCCATGGGATCGCAGAGTCAGACACAATCGAGCAACTGAACTGAACTGAGCGAGATTGAGTTGTATATGTGTGTTTTATTGGAGGACAATTACTTTACAATGTTGTGGTGGTGTGTGTGTGTGTTTTTTAAATAAGGTTAAATAAATGTATTTCTTTTTAAAATTTATATGTTCAGGAAATTCCCTAGTGGTCCAGTTGTCAGGACTCTACGCTTCCATTGCAGAGGGCCCAGGTTGGATGCCTGGTCTGGAAACTAGAATCCCACAAGCCCCACGGTGTGGCTAAAGGAAAAAAAAACAATTATCTGTTCATGCCTTTTGCCTTATTAAGGTGCTTATGCTTTCATTTCATGTGGACAAGCTCTTTATGGAATAAAGACATAGCCCTTTTTGGTATATATACTCTTCCTCAGACTTATGTCAAAGGAGGAAAGGAGAAAATGATCACTGAGCTTTCGTGCCCTGAAGTCAAATAGAGGTTTAAGCCGTCTTCCCATTTCCAGGTTCCAGTCCAGCCTATGGCACACGGCAGGTTTTGTACGCACGACACAATGGGGGCGCATTAGATGCCAATCGGCACATTGGACTCTGGAGGCCCAGAGACACTGAGAGTAACAATGACAACCTTGGCTTCTTAAACTAAGCCCAGGCCAAGAAATGACTTCCTAATAAACCAAAATCTGTTTTTTTTTTTTTTAATGGATAGAGAAAGATAATTTTATAGCCAGAGGACAAATGCATGCACATAACTGGATAACATCTGAAACAGCCTAAAAAAAAAGAAGGGTAAAAGGAAAGGATGTTGAGAAAGGTTGTTGTGCGGAAGGAAATAAATGAAAGCAGCAAAGCAAAGTAACAAGTATTCTACATCCATTGTGTATAAGGTATGTTGTTGGCCGTGGTGAGTGATTTTAAAAGATCTGTGGCCCCTCTATAGTTTATATAATTACTCATTTCAGAAACTTAAGCAAATCAAATGTGTATTCCTATAGAATTCTTGGTTATACACACACATACTTATGTACATGTATAACACTGAGACCTACTGAAAAGCATGGGAAAAAGCAATTCCCAAATCAGGGAAGTCTAAAGGATTCTGGAACCTGCCTTGTCTCTCCTCGTAATGACCAGTTACTTTAGGTCATGGCATTTGTGAGAGGAAGGGAAGAAGAGGTCTTCATGGCAATATTGAATTTTGTATCTTTCCTCTTACTTCTGACTTTCTCAGATCTGTGAGCTAGAAGCTGGCAGGACCCCATACCAAGAACAGAAAAAGAGGAAACCAAGAAGGAACCATCTTCTTGCAGTAGCTGAAGTCTACTTTGTCGTACTATTTTGAGGGGTCATACAGGAAAATTTTTATTGCATACTTTATAGAATAATTTGCATTAGGCAAACTCTGTATGCCGACATGATGCATATAAGACATGGTTCCTATTTTCAAGGGTAAAAGCAGCTGCTTACCTACTATTGTAGGGGCATGCGCCTAATGTCCCTAACCTCGACAGAACCATTCATTTTCTTTCTGGTGACTTTAACAATTTTGTGCATTCATGCATGTTCAGTTGCTTCAGTCCTGCCCAACTCTTTGCGACCCTATGGACTGTAGCCTGCCAGGCTCCTCTGTCCATGGGATTCTCCAAGCAAGAATACTGGAGTGGGTTGCCATTTCCTGAGTACTATTTATTGAACACTTATTATGTCCTAGATAATTTGCCCAGAGCACTGGTTATATTATCACTTAATGATCATTTCAGGCCCAGTTCGTTGTTACTTTTTTTGACCCATACATAACCTCAAGTTTAATTAATAATTTATTCCATGACTAATTTTTAATTAATAATTATTAATACATCACTCATTCTGTTCACTCCTTTAATGTAGCTCTTCTCATTCTGTAGTCTACATTTCTGGCTGTCCCACTATACAATGAGCTCAGTAAGGGAAGCACCTCGATTTCACTCCAATTTCTTAGCATTCGGTAGTTCCTAAGTATTCTGTTGTGTGAGTATTGTGTGGAACTCCATGACTTCAAACACATTGAAGAATCATGAAATTTTTGAGCCATGAGAGGAGAAAGATTTAATTGGAAAATGTAACTTGCCTGAGGTCACATGAATCCAGTAAAATGAGATTAGAATCTAGTTGCCTTGCTTTTCAGTTCACTATTGTTTCTTCTATCATGGAAAATGCTACCAAAACATAACTAAATATCTTTTATCTCCCAGCTCCACCCAAACCTCATCAGTCCATGGCCTTTGGGCCTTCAGTCTACTTCTGTGATATTAGATTTCCTAAAACAATCCTTTTTTTTTTTTTTAAATATATAGCTTTCCTTTCACAACTTCACATTCCAAACAGAGAAAAATCCAAACTCCAAATTGGTTGGCTTTTGCTAGCACAGTGTAAAAGTTGGGAGAACCTTCTGCCGGTATTTTCACTAACAAGCTCTTTCCACAAGTACAATTTAATCCAGCCCAATCAAACTGCTTGTCAACACACACACTATGCTCTGTCTTCAACATCTGAGACTTCATATTCGTTCTGACTAGTGTCCTTCCTTCTAGCCAACCTGGTGCACTTTAATTACCTGTTCCCCTTCTGGATCCGTTGCTTCTAACACAGAGTAGAGAGATGTGGCTTTAGTCACACAGTAGTTGAATGAGTAAATTTTGCGCCCAGCACCTGGGGCATAGACCTCCAAAATGTTCACTGAATGATTGTGTCTTAGGAAAAATCACAGAAATGTAACTTACTCATTAGAATTGTTAAGCAATCCTTTACCAAAACTTTTCTATTTGGAGGAAAAATAAGCATATTGGCTCACTCAGCCTTTTTTTCTTTTTTCCTTTAATTCTATTTCATCTGTTATGACTCTGCCATTCTCTGTGAACTCCACATTCTCCCAGCACCCCTGCCCCTGACACTTGTGGGAGAGGAATCCACAAATTCCTTTGGGGCTCCATCACTGGAGCAAGTTCTCAGGAGCTGGAGAAGGTCTGGGCTGCAAACAGGAAGTTTCTGTACTTCTGGCCACTTTGTTCCCCGAGGCAAAAGCTGCAGAGTCCACCTGGAGACTGAGAATGGCAGAACAAAACTAACCTTCACTATCCCCCGTCTGCAGCTTTTCTGTGTGGACATTCTGACTCAGTACCACTTAGGGATTTCGCTCTCCAGAACTGGTATCTAGTATGCACATTAGAAGAGAATCTAGCAAAGCATCAGGTATGAACCCTCCTTACGTTCCTCTTCACTTTGATCGTTTTGAATTTTTAAGTTTTGAAAGCATCCATAGGACCTTTCTCTTTGGAAGGCCGAGGGCCAAAGAGAAACAGAGGCTGACCACCTGGTCTCGAAATCCTTTTTTCTTCCCTCAGTGTCCAAGACCTCATCTTGCCCCGTGAGCTCTCAGGAGGGGCAGGTGGCAGCTTTCCTCTGCTTCCGTACCTGGCCTAGTCAACGACACCCATTAGTCTCCAATCTTCCAGAGCAGTGGGGGACTACCGGCCACGCGACCCAGGCCCTTGCCCAGGCATGGGGTCTCCGTGGACTACGCTGGCCAGTGCGCTGGAAGAGGGGAGTGGGCCAGCCCGGGCATGACCCCAGCTCCAGCCTGTGGGGGCGGGTAGTCCAATGGGCAGCCTCGCTCCGGAGGCGGGCTCAGGCCGGAAGCCACCCCGCGGCACAGCGGCCCCGCGAGACGGCGCCCGCGCCCCCGCCTTCTCCGGCAAGGGCTCCGCGGCCAAGGGCGGCAGGGGCCAGTCCGCCGGGTCCCCGCCGCGCTCTTTGTCCGGGCCGCGCGCGGGCGGACGCGTGCGCCCCCCGGGTGAAGGGAGGCGCGGAGAGACCGCGCGGGAGCGCGCGGGAACAGCTCGCGCCCGCCGGCCGCCGGCGGCGCGCGCCCCTCCGCCAGGCAAGCAGCGAGCGAGAGCGCGCGCCGTCGCCGCGCCCGCCCCTCCCCCCGCGCTCGCCTCGGAACTTGCTGACTGCGCGGCCGGGAGGAGCCGAGCCGGGCGGCGGCGGCGGGAGGCCACAGCGCGCGGGGGTCTCCCGCGTCCCCTCAGCCTCGCCGGGAGCTCGCGCCCTCGCCCAGCCGGGCTCCCACCCCCCCTTTTTTCCGAAGGCGCTGGGCGGCGCCACCCTCCGGCCGGAGCCCGGCACTGCACAACCCCCTCCGACTTTCAATGTTCCACACTCCCCGGCCAGAGCCTCCTCGGCTTCTTTTTTTCCCTCCCCCCCCTTTCCCCCCCCCCCAGCTGCCTCCATTTCCTTAAGGAAGGGTTTTTTTCTCTCTCCCTCCCCCACACCGTAGCGGCGCGCGAGCGGGCCGGGCGGGCGGCCGAGGTAAGGCGGCGGGGCCGGGGGGCCGCGTGGGGGGCGGCCGGGGCGGCGGCGGTGGGGGAGGGGGCGGGGGCGGGCAGCTTTGTTCGCGCCGGGCGCCCGCGCCGCCGGTGTCCGCGAGCCGCCGCGGGGCCGGCCGGGCTGCTCGCATCACTTGGCGCCCGGCGCGGCGAGCGCTGCCCGCGGCCCCCGCGCGGCCCTCCCCACAAAGGGCCGCCGAGCTGCGTGGCCGCCGCCGGCCGCGGCTCGCCTCGGCGGGCGCGGAAATTTGTTGCACTTCTTGAGGCTTTGTTTGTTTGTTTTTCCTCTGAAAAAAAAAATTTTTTTTTTTTTTTTGGTTATTTTGGACAAAATGTCGGTCCGTGATGTAAAAATTGAGCGAGGAACCTTGATGGCATGGGGAGCTTTGCAGAAGGTGCAGTTTGAATTCTGCTTTTCCCAGGGTGGCAGCTTGGTCTTGGCCGGATGAATCTTCGCTGCTAGCCGTGGCCAGAACAGCTTGTTAGTTGATTTTTTAAATTCCTAAGTGTTGTATTTAAAGGCTTACGTGCACAGAGGAGGAATCACCACCTTAAATAAGCATATGGGCGATTAACAGGGTATGTTTTCCTCTCGGAAAAGGAATTTGGTAGCTTTGACCAATGTCAGTGTATAAATATTTAGACGTTATTAGTGACTTTTTAACATTTTTCAGCGAGATCTGTTATTTACAGTGTGTCATATGTTATTAATGCTCGTTCCCTAAGTTCCCTGGCAAATCTGTTTCATGCCTTCTGAGAAAGTAGACAATTGATAGATTGTCCAAGGGATGGAAAAAAATGTGAGTGGGTTTTCTAACTTGAGTTCGGTAAATCCCTGAACGCTGCCGTTGTGAGACACATCACCTCCCCTGTAACCTTGCTGTACGATGAGATAAGTGTGAACACTTTTGAAGCGTTTTCATTAAAACACGATTTTAGGTGAAGATTAAGAGAAGAAAATGCTATTGGTTTATTCCTTAGACTTACATTTCCTTTCTTTCCCCGTTTTTTTCTTTAAAAAGTTTTCCAAGAAATAACTTCACCAAGATGTCCAGTGATCGGCAGAGATCCGATGATGAGAGTCCCAGCACCAGCAGCGGTAGCTCAGATGCAGACCAGCGAGACCCAGCCGCTCCAGAGCCTGAAGAACAAGAAGAAAGAAAACCTTCTGCCACCCAGCAGAAGAAAAACACCAAACTCTCTAGCAAAACCACTGCTAAATTATCCACTAGTGCTAAAAGGTAACCTCTAAAAAAAGGACTAAGCACGTTGTCCGTTTGTCTTCCAAATGGACGCTTTTGTTGATTTAACATCAGTAGCAGTAGTTCAAAAATATTTCCTTTGCTATCGGTGTTGTTTGGACTTGAATGAGTTGTCATTCTTTTTAGGTGGTATATAAGCCACCTCCCTAGAATTAGACTTTTAAGCAAACTTGTTCTGTGCTTTGGTAACTTCAGAGAGAGTGTCCTTGAGTAGAGATTGGAGTAACATCTGACAGATTAAGGAGTTGGCAAGGAAAATTTGGTGATCCCAGATTAGCTGGTACATTTGAGGATGTTGTCTTTTTATGAGTTATATTCATCTTCATTGAAGGTGACACTTCGAGAGATCAGTGCCTCTCTTCATGAAACTTAATGATCAGAAATGGTCATGTTTGCTAGAAAATTTTTCAACTCAGGGCCTTGGCTGTGTTTGAAGGCAGATTTTAAAATTGTACTTCAGGTCTGTTTTCAGTTTTTAGAAGCGTGACTTTAAGTCATTCATCTCAGGTTTTACTTTTTCTAATTAAGCTATGGTCATACCTCTGTGTCCTCGTGAGAGTAGGTAAAACTGAAAAGTAGCCCTTTACATGTTAGGTGGCGCTTGGTGATTGAGAAGTTTGCCATTATGCCTCTTCACTCTAAAATTTGTGGATATGCTTGACATGTTAATACTCAACAGCAGGAGAAGCATATTTTGTTGGGTATAAGTGAAAGATCATTTGTTTTCTGTTGATTTATATTTCTGTGATAGTGAAAATAAGATGCTGTCAATGGGACTCCAATCAATGGTAGTAGTAAGTGGAATACCTGTGAATTTTAGTAATTACACATCAGGTGTGCCTATAGCATTAGTCGATATCGACATTTTATTGATTTTTGTTGATCTCAACCAAAAGAAAAAGAAAATATAAAAGCTGATCAAATGTTGGCGTTGTGTTAGTGAGTCTGTGGATTTTCACCTCTATTGTATCAATAATCAAGTGTTAATAACTAGAATATTTTATGAAATAACAGCAGTCCATGAGATAATTTAAAATCCTCCTCAGTTTCTTACAGTCTTGTTGATGAACATATTAAACATATCTTAAGTTTTGAAAGCATTATAAATTTGAATAAAATAAGAACTGCTCTTTTTCCTCTTACCTCAAGGCTGTCTATCTTTTCTCCCAAATTTATTAAATTTAAGTGCTGTACTTAAGGTCAGGGGAGAAACAGATTTACTTCAATACAGATATCAGAATTCTTTGAAAGTTTTTCACTGGTAAAAATATTTGTAAATTTCAAACTTTTTTCTGACAGGTAAAATATTGTCAAAATTATTAACGTGCACTTGCAGTAGCTTGTTAATTTTTACCTTGGTAAAGTGTCTTGGAGTCATTGTCAAATATTCTAGTGCTTTCCCTCCTCCCTTCTTGTCTCATTTGCATATAAGCTTGAAAAGAGAATTTCTCTGGTAAAAAGTGCTTTAAAATACATTTTACCTCCTTTTCTGAGTACAAGTGGAGGGCTAGTTCTCAAATCAGGTGTGAATGTCTTAATTACTTACAGTAGCAAGTGAGAAAAAAAGCTGCGAAGTTTCTGTTAAGGGATTTGGGTTATGCCTCTGAGAACAAAGAGGGAGCAGCCATGTTAGCATTACTGAGGGCGCAGCCAGCCTTGCATTTAACTGCATGGTGGTAGAGGGCAGTGTGATTCCCGGTTATTCTGTAGACTCTCAAATCCTTTTTGTCTGTTCTCATTTCACTAACAGAATTCAGAAGGAGCTAGCTGAAATAACCCTTGATCCTCCTCCTAACTGCAGGTAAGAAACAAATTGTGTTGTTTTAATTTTCAAATTGTGGAAAAATATCCAGAGATTCATGTATCGTTGTTGGATATTTGTGCTGCAGAAGAGACTACACTTGCTTCTTTTCAGCTTTGCAAGTGGATTGAACAAAAATTGTCTTGGGTGAATCAAATAAATTTGGGAGGAAAAAAAAACCTTTTTAGAGTGTATCATACGTTTTGAACTTATGAATATATTGATTTTTGCTTCTTGCTGGGATTAGTATGAATGGTGCTGATTTTTACTCTCTTGTAATAGTTCTGTAGTATGTTTATTCAGAAGTATATTGCAGAAACTTCTAAAATTTTGCTAAGCTGTAAAGTTACTGCTTGTGTGCAATCTGAACTGACCTTCCAAATTTAGAAATTGCTGAATGTGGTGTTACAAAAATGTAAATGCAGTAAACAGGAGTATAGTTGTTTCTGTTTGATTTATTCAGTAACTTGCCTTTAGGACAGAGTTTATGTGTTAAGCTAATGGTTTTAGCTGCTGTTTTCTAGAAAATGCATTGTTGGAATTATTTACATTTTAATCAGATGGTTTAATTACTTGGGAAAATCCTTAGTATTTTTGGTCCTAGAAATATGTGTATAAAAGATAGTGAATGAGTTGGAATTTGTGGGAAGAAGTCATTTCAGTGAAACTCACATAGAATGCTTTAAGATTGTTGGTTGGTATAAGGTGCATTAAAAGTAATTGGTTTGAATTGTTTCCCTGAAATATTATTTAAATTCCTCTTAGCGCTCAGTTTTTCATCTGTGACTGTATGACTTCCAAAATTCATCAAACTTAGAAAAACTGCCTTGTAGATAATTTGCATGCAGATAGGTACTCAGAAACCAGAATGGCTACTAGAAATAAAGCAGTGTTACAGTTTGATATGAAAGTGTTTTCTTGTCCTACCTATATTTTTCTACAAGTTGTGTTCACTAGTGGTGATCAGACCTATTTCTGAAATCTACTTGAGATATAATAGGATATAATCCAACCGCTTCTTACTGTGTATGTTAACTGGGTCCTCTGATAAGGTGATCTGATGTTTATTTGCTTATATTAATATTTGTAATCAGACATTTCAGTTCAAAACGGAAACATGAATGTGAGCTAATTTTAAACAGATAGTAGTATGTCAGATATCAAAGTAGTACTCAGGAGCTAGCTGCACTCTCCAGTAATGCAGCCACTAACCACTTGTGGCTGTTGACCACTTCGGTTGTAGTCCAAAATGAGATGTTCTGTAAGTGTAAAATACACATCAGATTTTGAAAACAATATGAAGAAAGGAATGCACAATATTTTACTGATTTTCAAAAAATATTTATTACATGTTGAAATACTAATATTTTGATATGTTGGGGTTTGGTTATTTCGGTATGTAAAATGTTTTAAAATTAATTTATTGTTTTCCTGTTTTAATACGGTTACTAGACAATTTAAAATTACATATGTGGCACATGTTGTATTTCTGTTGAACAGCACTGCTTTAGAGAATAAATAAATCAGTATTTCCTTTCAGGCTTCTAAATGGTGTGTCAAATCTGTAGCCATTTAGGGAGGTCAGGTTAAATTTGCTCTCTGGAAGAATTATTTAACATGGAGAGTGTATTCTGGTATTTCTCATTATAGAAGATGTAAAGATCTATGGGTTCAAAAGTCTTTATTGTTTTAAAATTACATATAAGGTCAAACATTTTTTAAAGGTTTTTGTTGATTTTCTGCAAATGGCACAAACTATTAAATGGTGTTTGTGTGTGAATCTGGTCGGCCCAGTAGACACGTGCTGGATGCCCTGCGAGCAGTAGTGCTGCAGTGGCTGAAATGTGCTCTGCCCATTAACCCAGGAATGTTTCCACAAGGTCACTGACGATTATTGGAGAGGAAGTATAGTCTGTCTTAGAGACAGAAAGTTTAGTTTAATTTGCTTTTATTTTTCTCTTTATATACCATATTTCCTTTCAGTCCATGAAATAATGCTTCACATTTAGTGATTAGACTGGTGAAATGGTCATCCTTTGGGCTTGCTCGTTGAGCAGTAACTTGGCACACATATATAATCTGTGCTTTCCCTCCTCACAACCTGCGATCACTGTTAACTACTGCAAATGACACCTTTCAGTTCTCTGCTGCTTTTAATGTATGAGTTCTTTTGTGACTGTGTGAGTGATTAATAGAGGGGGAAAAAAAAAAGAGAAAATATCAGTCTTAGTAGGAGACCGGAGAAGTTGTTTTTGTTTTTATTAGTTTGGGGACAGTCTTCTTTCATATGCTGGACAAGTGAAATATTCACATATTTTTATGTGTTTTTCTGTAAGTCTTCAGATTCTTTTGGGTGGAAGAACATCTAGGTCTTGTTCTTGAGCAGGAGTTTGGAATAGTAAGGTTTAGTGGAGACATTTTTAGGATTTTTGACAGCTAATTTATTTTTACCTTTGTGTCAAATACGTATTCGTGGTGTTCTTGTAATTCACAGGTGAGAATTTTAGCTTTATGGTGATTGTACAGTTTAAATTTGTTAATTTATGTTATAATTACTAGTGGGACTCTATTAATAAATTCTAGAAAATATGTGAATTCGTATTGTCCGAAATCTATGAAACCTAATTATTTTGACTTTCATGTGTAGTTAACTAATCAGAATTCCATTATGGTTTTGAATATGATTTTTACAAGCTTGTCAAAGTATGTGATACATTTTAATTTTTCAGAGAAGAATGTAAAGTACGTCTGTGTACATTGAGAAAAAAACTTGAATGAAATACAAGAAAACTCAACAAAATCAAAATTACTCAGACAAGATTTTTTCTTAAATCTTTTCCTGTGTTTAGTTAATAAAATATTTTTTAGGTATTTATATAGCTGTGTCAAATATGTATACACCCAGGGTGATCATAGGATAGACTTAATTACTGAATTAAGTGTGTGGCTTTAACCTGTCTAAATATATTTGGGTAGTTTTGATATTTCTTTTCCTGATAGTATAAACATGTGATAAAATGTTATTTCCAATGATTTGATGGCATTTCAGTTTTTAGGTATTGGTATGCTTTAGGCCAAAGCATTTACAGATATAACACTTAGTGGCTTCAATTTATATTCTTTATTCTAGATTACAGTGTGAAGAGTTGATGCACCAGTGAGAATGAAGGGAGATTGTATTATGTGCATTTCCTTATCTGTTTTTCGAGAAAGTTATTAAGTAGAATTGAGCGATGTGCTATAAGACATTTATGTTCCATCTGTTCCCCAGAGGGTGTCCTTTCAGGACTTGACAGGTGGTGGAAGTTTAGAAAGGTGCTGGATTTTTAACTCATCTCTTTAATTCTTTTCCTGAGATAGTACAAAAATATGCTCTAAAAATATGCTTTAATATGTTCAGATTGAACCCATATTAAAGTAGACATTCAGGGACATTGTAAATAGTTTTTGGATGTTAGAAAGGCCTTATTGAGAGGGAGGCGTTACAGTACCAAGTTATTGTATTAACATACGGAACCTGAAAGTGGGTGCTATGATGCTTGCAAATTTTGCTCATTTCCTTCTTTCTAAAAAATGAACAAAAGCAATTAAGTTCTAAACCAGTAGTTGGGAAGCCCTGATTTACTCATAAGCCAACTGTCTGTGGATGAGCTCTGCCTCCTTTTGCGGATTACTACCACCTTGCACCATTTCTAGGGAAGATAGAACTTTGCTGCTCAGGGGTGGTCTTCAGACCAGTAGCATCTGCGTCACAGGTGAGATTTTAGAACTGTAGAATCTTGCGTACCCGCCCTGCAAAAGTACTGAATCAGGATCTGAATTTCAACTAGATTTCCAGATGGATTGTGTGTATTTTAAGGTTGGAAAAGCACTGATGCTTGAGCTGGACTGAGTACAAGTCCCTGCTCTGGCACTTAATAGCTGTGTTACCTTATATAAGTTATGGAATATTTCTGTCTCTCTGTGTCTTATCTCTATAATAAGAGGTTAAAATTGTACCCCCTTTATAAATTTGTTGTGAAGATTAGATGAGTTTATATGTTTAGAAATTCCTTAATGTGAATTGGGTCGATAAAGTGGTTGAGGCGTGGTTAAAGAGCTAGCTTAGCAGTATGTCTTCACTTTTGCTGGCATTTTCTCTAGTGCATCAGCATCCAACTATTGGAATAATTTTATCTTAATCAGCTCTGCACCTATTGGGAGTGTCAGGAGCTAGTTAAAAGCATTTCCTTGGAACTTGAGTAAAAAAGAAAATAAACCTAAGAACACTGGGCAAGGTTGAACAAATAGTGTATCCTCTTTAAAGAAATATGCTAATGGTTAATGAAACCTAATTCAGCAGGGAATGTTCTGTCCAGTGGATTATAATAAACTACTTTTAAATAGTGGTGATACGTTTTCTTTTTTAGTATTCCATTATAGGAATTCATAGTTTTACTGAGAATGAGATTATATCAATAATTTTGTAAAATTGATTCTGAATTGATATAATTTGCTAGTTATCTGAACATAACATTCTTTCCTTCTCTGTGATCTAAGAGATTTTGGAAGCTTTCTCTAGTTGACATATGAAGGCAGGTCATGATGAAAGTGACATGTGAATCTACATAGATTGGTTGCTTATATAATACTTGGTTTTAAATCCTCCCACACATATGGATAGATTGCTTTTTCTTTTTTATGTTTACATTGGTTGTTATTGTGTATGTTAGCCAAAATGTGCTATGTGAAGGTACTCTATTTCATAAAACAAAATTGTTTCATTAATCATCTAGCCCTTTTGTTTTCAACTCTTGAAAAAAATCCTGTAATGGCCTTTTTATAAAAATTAAATCTTTGTTGGATGCTCACTTTGTAAAATAGATAAGTACAGAACTACCCTGACTGAAGGGGTTTTACAACTGGTCTGTCAAATTGACAGGGATAGAAATTCTAGACAAAATAATGACTTTGGATTGGAGATCTATGAAATATCCCATATATTCTTTACTTTTTCATAATTGTGTGTGTTTTAATTTTTGGCTTCACACTAAAGCATGTGAGATCTTAGTTTCTCAACCAAAGATTGAACTTGCACACTCTGCATTGGAAGGCAGAGTCTTAACCACTGAACCACTGGGGAAATCCCCATATTTTTAATATGATTGTTCAGAGGTATTTGGCTGCCATTTGTATTATTAAAAAGAAATTGGTTTGCAGTAAAGCTCGTTATTTCCCTCACACATGCCGGTGTAGCAGAAAGATTCAGTACTTTGTGACTGAAAAGTTTTTCCAAAGGAATGGTATAATTGAAAATAATATTCTTCGCCCTCAACAGGTCACATTTTTATTAGGGATCTGTTAAGTTCAGTGCAGATAATGTAATCAGAAGGTGGGTGAAAACTGTGCGTTTAAAAAGTTTCGTGGTTACTTTGCAGCTACGTGCAAGACTCAAATTGTTTTGTTCCTTTCTATAGATAACCAGCTGGTATATATTCCCTCCTTGAATGAGTAGCTGTAACAACAGATGGATATGTTTAGTTATAAGAAGATCAACAAGTCATTGTTCCTTAGAGTACAGGGGTGCTCCAGTGGATCTTGATCTGCCATTCTCGGCTTTCTTATAAAATTAAGATTAAAAACAGAATAAAACCACCTGTAGATCTAGAGAACTACAAAGATTTTTCCTTCCCCTTTCTATACGGCTTTAACAGGGTAGCTTATTTGGCATTTTAGAATCAAGAAGAAGAAACATCTTTAAACCTTTAATATTTCTCTTTCCCCAGTTCTCAACTGGGGGCGATTTTTGACTTCTTCTTCTCACACTGCACTCCAGTTGTCCTATGGAACAATCGGCAATGCCTAGAGACTTTTCACAACTGGGGGAAGAGGAGCTGCTATTAATGATTTAGTGAATAGAGGTCAGGGATGCTCTTAAATACCCTGTAATACCTAGGTCACCCCCTCCAACAAAGATTTTATCTGGCCTAAAATGTCAGTAGAGGTTGAAAAATCCTGCTGTAGATGTTAATTCCAATACCTTGCCTCTTTAAGTTTTACATAGTTCATTTATTATTATTTTCCTGTCTCAGTAGTGATGCCTAGTGCATATACATTCTCCTGTACTTTCCTGAGAGTTGGTAGCCCCATCTTCCACTGCTCTTGTGCTGTAGTTTATGGCTACACTGAATACCTTTTAAAGTATGGTCTACTGAGGCCAGAAATACTTATAGCAATATTTTTAATTAATTAACTAGTTTCCTACTTGTTCATTATACCCTCTTCATGATTTAGGTTTAGGCTGGTTATATCTGTGTGCTACTAGAAATACTGAAGTATCATCGAGTGTAAATAACCATTGGGAAATCATCAAAATTCAGTTTGATACCGTACATTGAACTGCAAACAGTTTAGAAAGCCATGCTCTTCATCTGATTTTGATTTTTATCATTAAGACAATACAGAGATTATCCTATTATTGTTACAAGTCCTCAGTCCTTTATTTCTAACCTGTGGGGCCAGTAATGTTTCAGAATGTGAAAGTTTTCAGATTTTAGAAAGGGAATGTGATGTGGTTTATATAACACTGCCAGTGGGATCTGGGGCAGCACTCCATAATCAAACACATTCATATTTCTACACCCAGACTGTATGAATGTTCTCACTAAGTGGGATAAATCGGCACTACAGATAGTTTCAGGTTAGTTCCTGTTTGGTGTTGCTGCCAAATTATTTTTCAGTCTTTGATTTTGAGAGCTTTTGGGATATTGCAGGATTTGGGTGAGCAGTTGTGGCCCTGTACTGCTACTGTGACAGTGACAAGTGACGCCAGCTGTTTTACTACACGGTGCAAGGGTGTTTAAAGGCTTGTTCTGCTTTTCTTTCTTTTACCTGTTTCCTCATAGCTGTTTTTAGTCTCTCAGCTTTTATTTTTGGATCATTGCTTTTTTTTTTTTAATTGTCTAACCTGTATGATTAACCAGAAAAGAGTTTAGATTCTTGATTTTAGAGTTTTTTTCTCCTTTTGAGGTGAAACTATAAGTATCGGTTTCTAAGTTATTCTGTGTATGTTGGATTATTTTTCTACTTTGCTATCAGTATTCTCTCTTAACTATTCTGTTCATTCTGGACATACCAAATTACACAGAAAGGAAGATATCCTTTAATACCTAAGCATGCATGCATACTAAGTTGCTTCAGTCGTGTCCGACTCTTTTGAGACTCCATGGACTATAGTCTGCTAGGCTCCTCTGTCCATGGAATTTCCCAGGGAGGAATATTGGAGTGGGCTACCATTTCCTTCTCCAGGGGATTTTCCCCACCCAGGGATCAAACCTATGCCTCCTGGGGCTCCTGCATTGCAGGCAGATTCTTTACCACTTAACCGCTGGGGAAGCCCATGATACCTAAGCATAGGACTCGCCATCATTATGTATGCATATGAAGGCAATGGCACCCCACTCCAGTACTCTTGCCTGGAAAATCCCATGGACGGAGGAGCCTGTTAGGCTGCAGTCCATGGGGTCGCTAACAGTCGGACAGGACTGAGCGACTTAACTTTCACTTTTCACTTGCATGCATTGGAGAAGGAAATGGCAACCCACTCCAGTGTTCTTGCCTGGAGAATCCCAGGGACGGGAGAGCCTGGTGAGCTGCCGTCTCTGGGGTCGCACAGAGCCGGACACGACTGAAGTGTCTTAGCAGTAGCAGCAGGCTATAAAAGGAGATATTAAATTTTGCTAAGCTGTTTTGTGTTGCATTAACTTCAACATATGTTGGGCTCCTGGGTAGCTCTTCCATGTGTTGGCTGGTATCTATGCAGCCTACAACTTGTAGCTCTGCCATTTTCAACATGTCCAGGCAGGATAACTGGAGGGTCATGTGCTGGCTGTAAGTGCTTTGGTCTGAAAGTTAAGATATGGATTTAATCATGTGACCTCAAGGTGGTTGGAAAATGTTGGGGAGCATATGGATATTTAGAGAGAAATTTCTCTGCCTATATTTTGTACAAATTGTATGTTGTTCATGAACAGGCAACTTTCATTCTCACTTCAGAAAAAGAAAGAGGAAATAATTAAGCACCCAGCCTGACACTGTACTGGATTTGCATACTATAGTGCCTATTAATATGCTATTTTATTTAATTCCCAAAACAATCCTATGAAGTATCATTCTTGTTAAGGTTTCAAAAGGTAATCTGAGAGTTGTCACACATGTAGTGCATATATATACTTAACAGCTCCAGGGCAAAAATCTAGGCTTAGTTTTGACGTAAATGTAAGCACTTTTTGCTTCTGTACACTGCTGCTTGAGAAATCTGGTAAAAGCATTCAGAGTTGTTTCATGGTCTGTAGGTGCATTCCTAGTGTGAGTGTATCCCGTCTTTTTGCTTATAGTCTCTTGAAGGATCCAGCATACTCCATGGTTTTAGAACCTGGCAAATGAGGTTCAGTTGGTGAATTGGAGAAAGAAGAGTTTTCTTCTTTGCCTTGGGGGTGCTAGGCTTGCATTAGTGTATTTTTTTTTTTTTTAATCATTCAGACAGAATCATTTTCTTTTTTAGGGAGCATTCCCCAAGTTGCCAGCTCAGCTCTCTTCTCTCTTTCCTTGTAAGGAAGAAGGTCAGGGAATGAATATGATCATAACAGAGAAGGCACATCTTTGTTCTCTGACTCGTAGTTCCTTGTGTAAGGCTTTTCTTTGAGCAAAGGAATGACTTTAAATCTACCTCTCTTTTTTTCTCTCTGCCTATTTTGGAGGGATTTGGACCAGTTCTGCCAGTCTGAAGTTTCTTTCCTGCTTCACTGTCCCAGAGTAAATATACTTTGTCATTCTGTTTAACTTCTAGCTTGTCTGGGGAAAAATAAAGACATCTCTAGTCTGAAATTGCTTTTGGGAGTATAGCTCCACATGTTTTGGTCTGAGTGAAGGGCCTAGGGAAACATGAATTTTGTTACCTTTTTATTTTATTTTCCTTTACTTATAAATCATCATGATGATTCTCCCTTTACATCCACGGGACTTGCTTTTTATAAACACCATTCATTCCCTTTCTAAGGGTGGTTATTTGTAGTTTGTTTGCCATTTACAATCTTATGGGTCCTTTACAAATGGATCATTTTTTTACATTAAATTTTAGTAGGTCAAGAATCCATTTATTTAGGGTCCCCAAGAGAATCCGTCTCAGAAGATTGTGGCTACATGTTTTTTATGGCTTCATGCTGCTTTCTGTAGTCTTCTCAATTTAAACAGTAGTAACAACAAAATTTAGAGGGCATCTTAAGGCCTTGGCTTTATGTTTTTCTTTTTGTTTCACACTTGTTTCTAAGGAGATTGGTGATATTTGTTGGATTTGTAATATGTATACTTGAAGTAAATTTACCTTCAATCACAAAGAGGGGAAAATGTGGCATTTGAATGGTTTGAACACAACTTTAGATGCATGTGACCATGTGGAATTCAATGACAGTTTTAACTAGTGTACCTTTAGAGTTTCTTTATTTTATTTACACCAGTGTCTGTTTAAAATTTTTAAAGACCTTTCTGTTATATCCTCCCAGATGCTTTATATCCCCATATCCATTAGAGGACTATGCTAAGTATTCATTTTCTTTTATAAGCCCTAAATAAACATGTTGCAAATGATCACTTTTCCCTCCTGCTGAGGTTTCTTAATTTTTTTTAATTAACTTTTATTATGGAGAACTTGGAACATCTACAGAAGTAAACAGGTTAGTGTGATAAATAGCAATGTAGCCTTCACCTAGTTTCAATTGTTAACAACTCTTGGCCAATCTTATGTCATCTATAACCCCAATCATTTCACCCTTCTATATCATGTTTAAGCAAATCTCAGACATCATTTAATCTGAATTTTTAAAGAACAGATATTTCAGGTGCATTTCCAAAGGATAAAGACTTTTAACTTAACCCAGTGCCACTAACACATCTAAAAATGTCATCAAAATTCTTAAATCAGTCATGTTCAAATTTACAAATGTCTTAAGGATTGTCTACCTTCCTTCTTCAAAGGTAATTTGAATCAGTATCCAGATAGACACATTGTAATTGGTTGATGTGTTTTATATATCATCCAATCTTTAAATTCTTTCTGTTTTTGTTTTTGTGTTTCCCCTTTTCATTTTTGCAGATTATTTAAATGAAACAGGGCTGAGTTTTTAAGTCTGGATTTTGCTTGTTGCACTCTGACGGCAAAGTTTAGTATCTTTTTGTTCAGCGTTTCCTGTAAATTTGGGAGTTAGGTACTGGATATTCAGGATTGATTACCATCCCCCCCTTTTTTTTTCTTTTGACAAAACTGCTTCATAGGTGGTAGTGAACTATTTCATCAGGAAACACCTGAAAATCTGGTTGTGTTTTTGTGATGCTGGTAGCCACTGGAATACTTGTCTAAAGAGAAACTTGCCCACATCTTCTATTTGGTTACCAGTCTGGTAAGTTCTATAGTGACGGCAGAATAAGTGCTTAATTTTTCCTCTTGTTTATCAGATTTATTTTTTTGCTCCTTTTCAAAATAGTGAGTTGGTTACCTATCCTTTTCTGATTCATGAACTTGTATTTGTTCTCTTTCATTCAATTGCGGTCCTTCAGTATATGGCCGCTGTTAGGAAACTTTGCATGCATAGAAGTTGCATGGACATATTTGGTGGTAACAATGCAAAGGTGTTATTCAACTCAACCATTGCCCTAGGTATTATTTTGAAAACTGAATACTTCTTGAAGCTGTCGCTTTAAACATAAGATATTCTCCTGGCCCTATCTTAATTTGTGAAGGGATAATCAATGTCTTAGTAACTGAAATTCCTATATTAGAACTATATGTCTGTTGTTAAATTTTCAATTAAAATAGATTAAGGTGGAATGCAGAGACCTTTATCAGAATCAAATTAATCACAAGAATTAAATTTAAAAATGAACTTTATTTTATCTAAATATACAAGAAAAGCAGTGTTCTCTGTCCATCTACAGTGTTTCTTATCAGTGTCCCCTTCGGCATTTTGGACTGCGTTGTGCTTTGCCTTGGACTTCCCAAGTGGCACTAGTGGTAAAGAACACGCCTGCTAATGCAGATGTAAGAGATGCGCGGAAGATCCCTGGGTCAGGAAGATCCCCTGTAGAAGGAAATGGCAACCCACTCAAGTATTCTTGCCTGGAAACTCCTGTAGACAGAGGATCTTGGTGGGCTGCAGTCTGTGGGGTTGGAGAGAGTCAGACACGACTGGAGCAACTTGGTGCGCAGCAGCACGTGCTTTGCTTTAGAAGACACTGAGTATCTTTGAGCTTCATGCTGGCAGGGCCTCTCCCAGTTACTGTGGCCACCAGGACGCAGCTCCTGCTCCCTTCTCCAAATGTCCAGGGGGTGACCGCAACCATGAAGTTAAAAGACGTCTGCTCTTTGGAAGGAAAACTATGACACACCTAGGCAGCGTATTAAAAAGCAGAGACATCACTTGGCTGACAAAGGTCTGTGTAGTCAAAGCTATGGTTTTTCCAGTAGTCGTGTAAAGATGTGAGAGTTGGACCATAAAGGAGGCTGATAGCCAAATAATTCATGCTTTTGGAATATGCTGCTGGAGAAGACTCTTGAGAGTCCCTTGGACTGCAAGGAGATCAAACCAGTCAGTCCTAAAGGAAATCACCCCTGAATATTCATTGGAAGGACTGATGCTCCGATACTTTGGGAAGTATCCAATACCTGATGGGAAGAAGTCAACTCACTGGAAAAGACCCTAATGCTGGGAAGGATTGCGGGCAGGAGGAGAAGGGGGCAACAGAGGATGAGATGGTTGGTTGGCATCACCAACTCAGTGGACATGAATTTGAGCAAACTCTGGGAGATAGTGAAGGACAGGGAAGCCTGTCATGCTGCAGTTCATGGGGTCACAAAGAGTCGGAGACAACTTAGAGACTGAACAACAGCAGTGGGAAAGGATTAACGCTTCCAGTTGCAAATTCCTGGTCTAGATTCGACACTGTAATGATATCCAATCATAATATTTTAATAAAAATATTTTTGTGTAGCATTGCTTCCAGTAATATATAATTTGTAATAGACTTCTTATGTAAAATCTATTATGACCAAATATGTATGATTTTACTACATATGAAATTGTCTTTTATACAAAAATTATTTTTTTCCTGTAGCGTTTTACTTTTTTATACTTCCCCCTAAACTCTGAAATGTTATACTGAATTTAAGCTTTTTGTATGATCTTAACATGTGCATATACACACTCTCCGGCAAATACGTTTCTTTACATATTCTTTTGATCTTTTCATTATTAGTGAGTTTAGTTTTATTTACAGGAAAATCTGAAAATAAAAATGGGATTTTTCTGCTAGCCCACTGCCTCAAACTGGGCCTTTTCATTTATCTTGTGTCTCTAATTATTAACCTCATGCTGTTTCTGAGAGGTGTTTTTTTTTTTTTAAAGCCCATTGAATTCTGTCATCTTTTCTTATCCACTATCTGTCTGCCCATTTATGTTTAGTTTACTGAACCATATCTCCCACTTTTCTGTCTTTTTTTTGTATTTTTTCCATCTGTTTGTAATCTGTCTTTTTCTCTTCTGTTTTATTTTCTAAGGCTATTTGATAATCTAGCTGTTAATGTTTTCTTCATGTGACTTATTTTTAATTTATTTTTTAAGTGCCTTCCTTATATTTCTTTACGTTCAGCTTCTTGCTGACATTCCTGAAGTGTTTCTTCTTTCTCCTAATGACTCTTCTTTCCATTTAGTGTTTCCTTTTAAAAATGTCTGGTGTGACTGTGTTGGTGGAGTGCGTGTTCTTTTTTCACCCTTGTGTCTTTTTCCCTTCTCATCTCCCCTGGGCACTCTTGGCTTTCTCTAGTTGCGGTGACTGGGGGCTGCTCTCCAGGCGCGGCGTGCAGGCCTCTCACTGTGGTAACTTCTCTTGTTGCAGCCCGGGCTCTAGGGCGTGCAGACTTCAGTAGTTGCAACTGGCTGGCTCCAGAGCTCCAGCTCAGTAGTTGTAGCCCACAGACTTTGTTGCCCTGCTACATGTGAAATCTTCCCAGACCAGGGATCGAACCCCTGTCCCCTGCATTGGCAGGCAGGTTTTTAACCACTGGACCATCAGAGAAGTCCCACGGCTGCTTTTTGATCATGGAATTTCCTCAGGAATTTTAGTGGGTGTCCATCAAAATGTTCTTCCTTTGGTTCCTAACTTATCTTTATCTTCTGTTAATGTATAAAAGCTGTGCTCTAGCAGAAGTGGTCTGCTTCCCATCCCCTGGCCATAACATGGGCTTCTAGGCACTGCATCTTTGTTTACCTTCTCTCAAGGTCTCGAGTGATTTTCATCCACCAATCAATAGTGCTCCTTTGAGACCCATTTTAAATCCTACATCTTGAAAAGCTTTTGGTGCACATCTGTCTTTTGAGAGACTTGTATTTATTCCCTGGTACTTAGAGCGTCTTGTCACATCCCCTTTCTTCCCAGCTGAACTGGGCACCAGGACTGGGTGTGGATCTTATGTTTCTTTATATTTTCAACTCTTAGTGTAATACTCTTGTACTACATTTTAGGATAATGTTAGTGAACTCCTAAGTTGAAAGTAGTACTGAAACTAGCCAAGTTTTCAAAGGTGCGGCATAACACAGGAACCTATTTTGACCATACATCCTGGTTTTTATCTTTTGTCTTAGTGTCATTGTTAATGGCATTTCCTTTCACTTTCAGAAATACCCCAGTTAGTATGATAAATTGTAGGGTTACCTTAACCCTGATAGTATATATGTGGGAAGTGTTCTGGTTAGACTTGGTGAATCAGGAGATTTTTTTTGTAATCAACCATTATCCAAAGCAGAGATTCTAATTCTTGGTCCAAGGGTGTTCTGAGCATGTGCATTTTGAGAAGCATGTCCTAGTATTAGGTGCTAGCTGCACTCTAATCAGTTTTTTTGAGAAGTGGTGCTCTGAGGCTTGGGGTCATTGTTGGAATGAGGAGAATTGGGAAGGGGCAGAGGAGATAATGAAATACCATTTAATCTCTATGAGGCTAGAGAAGAACAGTTAAGATCGTGGTCTTGATTTTTAGTGACTAGCTATTTCTTAATGTAAGCACCCTCTGTACTTTTGATTACTGTGTCATAGTGCAAAATATTAGTAAAGCCTGTGGGAGATGTGTGCAAAATCAGGGCCATATGTGTATGTATGTGTGTGTAGCTAGTGACTTAATGAGGGCATGACATTTTAATGCAAACAGCTGAAAATAGAAGTAAATCAGAACTTAGTAAGTTACAACTTCGGAGGAAGATGGCATGAGCTATAAGTACCAGAGACATCCCTAAATCTTACTAGGTGTTTTTATTTTAAAAAAGGAAAAAACTTCAACAGCAACCTCTTAAACTAATTGACAAAGGATGATTCATTTGAAAACATGGATTAGCTTATTTGTTAAAAAAAAAAAAACTTTAAAAAATTTAAAATTAAAAAATACTTATACTTTTAATAAATTTCTCTGTAGATTTATATGTAAGATGTTTTAAACTTCCAAATGGTAGCTGTTTACCATGGTTAGAGCATAGGAAAAGAAGATAAACTACCTTAAATGTGTTTGGAGGCAAATATATCTAAATGATACCAGTACTGTCAAAATGACAATGCTCTAATTTCATTGATGAAGGGAGTATTAAAATTATAAAAAGAAATAGAATTCACTTATTAGAAAAGAATACCCTGGAGAAGGGAAAGGCTCCCCACTCCAGTATTCTGGCCTGGAGAATACCATGGACTGTGTAGTCCATGGGGTTGCAAAGAGTCAGACACGGCTGAGCGACTTTCACTTTCACTTTCAGTACCCCTCAAACAAAGGAAGTTTGTTGCAAGACTGTGAAGAATGTTCCCAGCCCTCTGACATCACAACAGTAGGCTAAAGAAGAAAAGTTATTGAGCATTTCAAGAAATGCATGGTATGATATAACCGAAAAAAAGGAAAAGAAACAGACTGGTAATAGAGAACAAATAAATGGTTACGGAGCAGGGGCAGCAAGAGTAGGGGATTGAGAGGTATGAGCTATTATGTGTAAAGTGAGCTGTAAGGATATATTGTACATACAGGGAATGTAGCCAGCATTTTAAAAGTGTACATGGAGTATATAACCTTTAAAAATTGTCAGTTACTGTATTGTACACCTTTAACTTATATAATACCGTGTATCAACTGCAGTTCAGTTTTTTAAAAGAGAAACACACAATATGAAATAAAAGCATTTGGTACATTTTCCCCACTCATCAGTTATGGACGTTTTGGTGGTTTGAACATTTCGCCTGTTGTGAATAGTGTTGCTGGCCTTGTGTGTCCAGGCATTTGTTTAAATATCTGTTTTGAGTTCTTTAGGGTATTCCTAGGAGTGAAACTGCGATGTCTTACACTTGCCAAACTCCTTTTACAGAGTCTTTGCCACTTTACTGTCTTACCAATAACGTATGAGGGCTCAACTTTCTCTACATCCTTGCCGTTCTTACTTTCTGTCTGTTTGTTTATGAGAGCCATTCCAGTGGGTGTGAAGTGGCATCTCCTGGTAGCTTGGATTTGCCTTCATTTGTGATGTTGAGCACCATCTGGTGTATTTTAACTGATTCTCAAACAGTGAGGTAGAAGAGAGTTCTTCCTTAAAAAAATAAAATATACTCCCCGTTAACAGAAAGCCAGTTATCCTATTTGTTGAAAATACTTGTGAACCGTTATTTTAAAATTAGGGGTGGGGGGAACCAAGGTACCTGAATTGTAATTAGGTACTAACTGTGACTATAATACAAAGTTCATACTGGAAAAGCAGAGCTGGATCACCACCGCCCCAGCCCCTTGCCCTCAGCACAGAGGAGGCAAGCTCAAACTGTCCTTGTATATAGCCAGGAAGTCCAGCTGACCCAGATAAAGGGCTTTGCAGTTAGGCAAATATGAGTTCAAGTCCCAGCTCCACAAATTAACTGTGAGGTTTTGAGCAAGTTATTTAACTCCTTTCTCAGAATGCGGATAATGCAGTTTCATCTTTTTTTTTTTTTTTTTTTAGTGAGCTAGATATTATATAACTTGTATATGTTACATGTAATGGTAAGTAGTAGTTATATGGAAAAATAAACAGGCGTGTTTATGGAAGGACATTCTGATAAAATGAAGTATTAGAACCAATTAATGTAACAAAAAATAGTGCTAGTCCACAAATAGCAATGATGAGTAGGACAGAGTAAGAAAATATACAGCATGGTCATTGATTTATTTCTCTGGTAAGACTAAGATTTTTTTGTTCAGCAATCATCTTCTGCAATCTTCATTATCAGCATTTAGCCCAGTTTCTAGCACAAGGAAGATATATATGTATTTTTTAAAGTTTTGTTGAATAGAAGCTCAGATTGACAGTGAGTTTAACAGATACCTTAAAAAAATCTGTTAAATTTTCCAAAACATGAAATCACAATTACTTACTAAGTGAAGTTTGGATAAATGAATAGTGATTTTTTAAATTGTCAGTCACAACTTTATAAGCTCCAGATGGGTGAAAATCTTAAATATATCATGAAAAGTCAAACTGGTTTTACTTTGTAAAATGGGCATCTGTATTGTTGGTTGAACCAGAACATCCACATTGTACCACTCCAGGGATACCATTCACACTGTACTACTCTGTATTCAGGATAAATGAAAAGCTCTGGGGTTGTATAGTGCAGTGGCTGTGATTAGACCTGAAAATTAACTTCCTTTTTTTTTTTTTTATTTATTGAAGTATAGTTGATTTGTAAGGATTAATTTTGAATCCATTAGCAAAAGTGTAAAGGAGATCATTGAAATTACAGTATGTTAAGTAAAAACTCTTGTGCTGTGAAAAGGAATGAAACTTTAAACTCACAGGGAAAATGTTTACCTGGGCATTACAGGCTATGTGTTTATTCATAAAGAGATCATATCAGTAATAAAAATATCAAAAATAAAAATCATACTGATGTAAACCAAGGTTTATAATGGTTAGGTGAAAGATATGAACTTAAGTTCTTAAAGAAGCAAAAACTAGAAACATTGTTAGAGGGCTTGGCACTCCTTGTGCATGCATGTCATGACCCCATGGACTAGCCTGCCAGGCTCCTCTGTCCATGGGGTTTCCCAAGCAAGAATACTGAAGTGGGTTGCCATATACTCCTCCAGGGGATCTTCCTGACCCATGGATCAAACACATGTCTCCTGTGTCTCCCGTGTTGGCAGGCAGATCCTTTACCACTGAGTCACCTGGGAAGCCCTTTTGGGCTGCTTCAAAGACGTGCTGAAAGCCTGCAGAAAAATACTTAATGCGTAACATTTCAGGAGGAACATTTCAGGAAGTTTGGGGACCACAAAGTTCTTTCCAAACTTTAGAGTTTTAGAAATGAATTATTACATTTAATGCAAATTAGTATGAGGAAACATATGTTACTTATTCAGGAAAGATAGTTGGATGAGAAATAACTTTATACCCTTTTGAAAGTTGAGAGCTTGCATGTTGAAAGTTGAATTTAAAGAGCTTCTTAAATAGCTGGGGAAAAGAAAAATAAAATCGTGTTTTGTCTTTAGTCGTGTAAATCTCTTTCCCCATTATGAATGTGTGGGGAAACAGGAAGTAGGAATACAATAAAAGAGAAGATTTGGAGAAGGGATGGGTTAATGGAGCACGAGATAAAAGTAGGTTTGTTCCAGCACAATGTAGTGAAGTAGGCAGAAAAGTAGAGAAGAAAATAGAGATTAGCCTGGTGAGACTCAAAATTGAAGGTAAGGATCCTGACCTGCAATGGTAGTAGGAAATCTCTGCAGAGTGTTGGTGTTTAGAGGTGTAGCAGATAAGCCTGTAATGTGAATTGTAGTGGTTAAAGAGACTTGGAACTGATCGACAAATGGATGGTTCTAGGGGGAAATGATCTGGATGCAGTTCATCCTTCAAATCTATTCATATATTACTTTCAAATATGAATGAGATTTTATAATTTTACCCTTTTAACCCTCCTGTATGACAGTGCTTATCTCACTTTTGTATATTCAGTGACTAGAAAAAGTGATATTTGTCTATGTTTTTGTGTTTTAATAATGGAAGTTTACAAGGAAGCTGTAATTTTCTGGCTGTTGCACTTTGGGGATTCAAAGGGTTTGAATATCACAAGCAACAGGCATTAATTACAGTATCATAGAAGCCCAGTTGTCGTTAGCTGGAACCACATGTGGCCTTCCATACCTAGCTGGCGAATAAAATTCTAGGAATTAGGTTGACTTTATGATTGGCTTATTAACCACTTCTTGAAATGGATTTGTATTAATGGATTTCTGTTTTAACGATATGCATTACAAAGCACTAATGTATTAGCAACAGCATAATGTTCAAGTGTAATCTATATTATATATTAATACGTTTATTCTGATTTGTATTGTTCACTGGTATTAACAAGTCCTAAGAGATTGTATGAGAAGTATGGAGGTGTGACAGAAAATGTAGGTCATGTAAATTGGCAGATGCTTATCTCTTTTAGAAATGGTTTCAAATGAAGAAAATACTCTAAACTCAGATTTAAAAGCTATGACTTAGAACAGTGCTGTCCAATAAAAATGTAATGCAGGCTACAAATGTAATTTTCAATTTTCTAGTAGCAATACTACTAATTAAAAAGCAATGTGAAATTAATTTTAAAGTTTATATTAATGCAGATATATAAAATTATTCTTTCAACATGTAAACAATATATACTGTATCTTTGACATTTGGTCTGTGTTTTACACTTCCAGCATAGTTCAGACTAGCCACTTTATCAGTCCTTAATAGCCACATATAACTAATGGCTGCTGTATTGGGCAGCATGGATTTAGAATGTTTGCCGTGTCTTTCTGTCATGGGTTAACTTGTCTTTTACTCCCTCTCACCACTTTTTATTATGCATAGATTTCAAGAACTGGGGCACACCCCACTTTGTAAAAGGAAGATTAAAAACTCTTCTTGGATGGAGGTAATCAGATGTGAAAGGTCCTAAAGAAAGCTCAGTACCCAGTGTAGAAATGCAGGCTGTTTTCCAAGGGATTCTGCCTTGAAATATATCTCTCTGCCCGTGATTCTTCACTATTGCTGTCTTATGGTAGTATGTGCTTACTTTTTGTTTGAGAAGGGATCTTTTTGAGAATGGGGAGTTTATCTTGAATATCACTTTTGTAACTGGAAGTGTATTTGGTTTAATTAGGATTCCTAGGTGGAGGAGTTTATTTAGTAAGGAGGTTACAGAGGACTTAAAATGTATTTTTATTGCCCTTCTAAGTTGAAATGTCATTTGTTATAAGTTTAATTTTTTACATTAACACCTTTAAAGCAAGGGTGAGTGTATGTATTAGGCTGGCCAAAAAGTTTGTTCGGGTCCCCCTTATCTATGTATCTTATACAGTGACAACCAAGGCTGCTGTTGCTTCTTGGCCTTTTGTTACATGTAGTTTTGAAGGCTAGTAGTGGTATACTAAATGTTAAGATATACTGTATCTTACAATGAAAATATTTTGTAAAGAACATAAAACCACAGGGTTGGCATCCACATATGCTTGTACACTGGCAGCCCCTAAGCCAAACGCAGCACCGTGTGTTTGTCTGAACTGTTTTAGAAAACGGACTTTGAATGCCTGTGTTAGGACTCACTTGGTTGCAATAGTAGAAAATTTTAAAAATTAATGCTTGAGAAAAGCGTTTATTTGTTGGCATTAACTGAATAATGGCACAACTAAATAAGTTGTCTCAAAAAACTGAGAAGTTCATGGTAGAGTTGGCCACCTCTCCGTCTGCCAGCTCTGCTTCCTTTTAGCTAACTCCAGCATTGGACACACTTTCTCGTTGTGGTTATAGGATAACTATAACCACCTCCCTGTTGCATCCTGTAGGTTCAGGTGCAGTAGGAAGTAGAGTGAGATTCCTGGCTTGAGTTGTTCTGTCAGAGGTCCAGCTGTATCTCTTTAATCATTTGAGATCATCATTGAATCGATCACAGTGGGGTGAGTGGAGTAAGTGTGAAATGTTGTGCACTTACGGTTCATGCCTATCCCTGGTATATCAGGTCGGTGTATAGGTTATGAGAAAAGTTGCAAATGTTAAGTGGCTTACCACAAGTCAGGTGAGTGGGGTTGAGTTGCAAAACCAGTGTGTATCAGTTTTGGGGTGATAGATATTTATTTCACCATAACACTGTTTCCAACGTTGGTGGCTCATTAAGTAATTTACATTACCTACTTGGTACTTGAGAGTATTTGGTTTTAATTCCTCTGGTTTATAGCTTCCCATTATCAGAAATTATTGAAGAATATATTAATATTTATGTAAACGTGTATTTTTCCCCTATTCCTTAAAATCCAGTTTTAACTGGAATTCAGTTTAACAGGTCTATTTTTATAGTTTTAATCTTTGAGATATCTGTGACTAAAAGTTTTTGAATAGGAAAGTACATTTGAGTTTGATTTATGGAATGGCAAAGATGTTTCCAAATGTTAAATTTTTAAAATGACTACCAGAACCAATTTTTAAACCTCAACTGGATAATCTTAACTGTGTATAGCAGTTGTTTTAGAGACCGTATAGCCAAGGTCTTGGCTTATGTAATAGAACTAAACCAGGCACTACTCATCTAAACAGTGGATGGCCTGCCACAGTTGGAAGGAAGAGGTTCAAAGTTTAGTTCTTGTGTAGGAACAGAATCAGAGGCATTTCTAGAGTCCCTCACTCAGAGCAAGCCAGAACCCAGCAGGGTGGAGAGGCTCAAGTCTGTGGCACTGTTCGGGATTTGTGTCAACAGGTTAAAATTAACAGGTTGGGATCTAGAATTGAGTACAATTAATGCAGAAGAAAGTTCCTCTGACAGGATTCTCTTGCGCTCTCAGAGCCTTAAGGTTTGCCCTCAGGCACGCCCCTACATGTTTTACAGGCACCTCTCCACCCATTGTCTATATTTACCCTCTCCATATTGATGTGGTTTCAGATTTTGAGGACTTCCACTCTTTGCCTTTCCAGATGCCATTAAGGCTAATCCTTTGGTGTCTAGGGTGACCAGATAAAATGCAGGGCACCTAATTAAATCTGAATTTAAGATAAACAACAAATAACTTGTTAGTGTAAGTATGTCCCACATATACCTGGGCTATACTAAATATTTCTTGTTTATGTGAAAGTCAATTTTAACTGGGTATCCTGGGTTTTTCTTCACATAAACTTTTTATTTTGAGATAATTGTAGATTCATATGCAGTTGTGAAAAATAATTCTGAGAGACCATTCTGCATTTTTACTTGCTAAATCTGACAACTCTCTCTGGGTCTCTTTTCATCATAAAGCAACCTGACCTCAAAATAGTTGTGTTTTGCTAATAATAAATACTAGTTAAAAATCTTTTGGGGGCCCTCTAATACTTCAGAGAAGATTGATTTTTGAAGGAGTAATGTTTGATGTATGATACTAGTAGTAAAAGTACTTCAACATTTTCAAAACTGCAGAATAAAATGACTTTAAAAGTTATGCAGGATACTGCTTTGGAAATGTTAGGAAACAGTGAAACTAATTTAGCCTGAGGCATCTCTGAACAGGTAACATTTTGAGCCAGGTATTCTCAGGTTTCTTTCATAGCTCAGTCCTTTAAAGTTGTTACAACTCCCTTGACCCAGATTTGGCAAGAGAGATTATAGTTCTATCTTTTCTAATAGTTTGTCATGATTTCATAACTGTGGAATTATGATTTGCCTGCCACACCTTTGAATGAAATGAGAAAGAGAAAGGAAGGGACCCTTGCGGATTTCAGAGTTCTTGGGTCAGATCGGAGCAGCTAGGTTCCCTGCCTTTTTCCTCATCTTGGCAGGATAGCATGGGGAGAACCCTGGCCAGCTTGCTTGCCACATAGCTACTTAGTAAATCCCAGCTGTTACTTGCCATTGGTAAACAAACTTCCTAGTACCTTTATTTTAGAGTAGACTGAACTGAGGGAAAGGAGAGGAAGTGGAATGTGAAGTAAAACTGTGTACTAAGTAAAGCTGTTAACTTAGTAAAAATTGATCATCTCCTCTTTGCTTTATGCTTGAAACTACTTGGGCTAATAGCTGTAGAACATTATTCTCTGATGAGGAGATGGAAATTGGAACTGGAATTAATTAGTCTGCTGGACCTTGCATTGGGTCAGCTCTAGTCTCCAGCTCTTCCTCTCCTAGAGGTGCACTGGGTTAACATGTTTGTGCCATACTGATGAGTGGAGCGTCACAAAATGGTGAGCTGAGGCCTTCGGAGCGGTGCTGCTGCTGCAGGGCCCTGGCTGTACCGGCGTTCTCCGAAAGACCTTCCTACCATGGTTGGAGTACTTAATCTGCCACATATGGAGACTGTGTCAAAGATGACTTGTAAGAGAGGGGGACTGAATTTGTACTTTAATTCTACTTTATTTTTTAATTGAAGTATAGTTGATTTACAGTGTTTCCAGTGTACAGCAAAGTGATTCTTTTACACACACACACACACTCTTTTTCAGATTCTTTTCTTTTATAGAGTACTGCTAAGTCCCTTCAGTCGATTCCGAGACTCTTTGTGATGCCATAGACGGCAGCCCAACAGGCTCCCCTGTCCCTGGGATTCTCCAGGCAAGAACACTGGAGTGGGTTGCCATTTCTTCTCCAGTATGAAAGTGAAAGGTGAAAGTGAAGTCGCTCAGTCCTGTCCCACTCTTAGCGACCCTGTGGACTGCAGCCTACCAGGCTCCTCCGCCCAGGGGATTTTCCAGGCAAGAGTGCTGGAGTGGGGAGCCATTGCCTTCTCCATTATAGAGTACTAAAAGATATTAAATATAGTTCCCTGTGCTATACAATGCGACCTTGTTTATTGTTTTTGTATAAAGTAATGTGTATCTGTTAAACCCGAATTCTTAATTTACCCCTCCTTCAGTTCAGTTCAGTTGCTCAGTCGTGCCCGACTCTTTGTGACCCCATGAATTGCAGCATGCCAGGCCTCCCTGTCCATCACCAGCTCCTGGAGTCCACACAGACTCATGTCCATCGAGTTGATGATGCCATCCAACCATCTCATTTTCTGTCGTCCCCTTCTCCTCCTGCCCCCAATCCCTCCCAGCATCAGTCTTTTCCGATGAGTCAACTCTTCGCATTAGGTGGCCAAAGTACTGGAGTTTCAGCTTCAACATCAGTCTTTCCAGTGAACACCCAGGACTGATCTCCTTTAGAATGGACTGCTTGGATCTCCTTGCAGTCCAAGGGACTCGCATGAGTCTTTTCCAACACCACAGTTCAAAACCATCAATTCTTCGGCACTCAGCTTTCTTCACAGTCCAACTCTCACATCCATACATGACCACAGGAAAAACCATAGCCTTGACTAGATGAACCTTTGTTGGCAAAGTAATGTCTCTGCTTTTTAATATGCTATCCAGGTTGGTCATAACTTTCCTTCCAAGGAGTAAGTGTCTTTTAATTTCATGGCTGCAGTCACCATCTGCAGTGATTTTGGAGCCCCCCAAAATAAAGTCTGACACTGTTTCCACTGTTTCCCCATCTATTTGCCATGAAATGATGGGACCGGATGCCATGATCTTCGTTTTCTGAATGTTGAGCTTTAAGCCAACTTTTCCACTCTCCTCTTTCACTTTCATCAAGAGGCTTTGTAGTTCCTCTTTACTTTCTGCCATAAAGGTGGTGTCATCTGCATATCTGAGGTTATTGATATTTCTCCTGGCAATCTTGATTCCAGCTTGTGCTTTTTCCAGCCCAGCGTTTCTCATGATATACTTTGCGTATAAGTTAAATAAGCAGGGTGACGATATACAGCCTTGATGAACTCCTTTTCCTATTTGGAACCAGTCTGTTGTTCCGTGTCCAGTTCTAACTGTTGCTTCCTGACCTGCATATAGGTTTCTCAAGAGGCAGGTCAGGTGGTCTGGTATTCCCATCTCTTTCAGAATTTTCCACGGTTTATTATGATCCATGCAGTGAAAGGCTTTGGCATAGTCATATCCCTCCTTAGTTTTGCTTATTTTTATTTTAGTAACCGCATGTTGCCAGTGGCTACCATAGTGAATGGAGTCTTCAATCTTTAAGTTTCTTCAGGAATAGACATGTCAGTTTGTGTTTGTTCCCCAAGCATATCCTGAAAATAAAGTACAGTGTGTGTTTAGTCTCTAGTCTGGCTTTTTAAAGTAGGGGTTGACAGGTCAAGATATAATCAATTTAAACTTTGGCCTTAGTGATAAAATCAGCAGTTGTGACATCATGGGTCTCTACAGTATAGATAAATATGATTGCTGTACCAGTCAAGCAGTTGTTTTGTTATCAGGGTTTTGTTTTTCAGCATGGGATTTGGCTGGGTTTCTTGAACAATTAACTATTGCTGTGCGTTATTCCAAGTCTCGCAAAAGTCTTACGGATGTTATTATCACTAAGAAAACTGAGGCAGAGAGAGAAAATAATTGTCTAGGATCACACAGTTGATAAAAGATGATAAAACCAAGATTTGAACTCGGGCATGCTCGCTCCAGAGCTCATGCTCTTTAAGTGCTGTGCGGCACTGCTCTTGTAATTTGTTAAAGTGGCTGTAGACGTTTTGTTTGTGTGTGGAAACTGAGTACTGTTGGAACACGCGCGCTTAGTTCCAGCTGAGGTTCAGGTGTGTGTCCTGCAAAGCTGACTGTGTAAGGAGAGGTATCCCAGTGCTCAGCCATTGAGGGGAATGAATGCTGGGGCAGCTCTGGGTTCTGACCAAGTGGTAGCTTGGGCCTGGCTCGTGTGGTGAGGAGGGCAGTGGAGTGGGAAGGGAATTACTCGAGGCTTTAAGTTGGGGAAAGTGTACTTAAAGCGGGTCAGAGGGCACCGAGCATTTTTAAGGCAAGTCGGCTTCTTACAGGAGACATTAAATAGTTACTGAGAGGTGGCAGCTTAACCTCTTGAAAGCTAAACTTAAAATAACAATTTGATGGATTATGACCATCTTTGACAAGTCATTCAGTCTTACGTTACTTGTTCCTCCTCAGACTAGGCCATAATTTGATTTATTTTCCAATGGAAATGTAAAACTAGTTGAATAGAACAACATTGGGTCTTGATGCATTAAATTCTACGGCAATGCAAAAAAATACCATAGCAGTGTTAAAGGCGGTTGTTCTACAACAGTATATTTTATACTATTTGTATAAAATGAAGGAAGAAGTTATTTCTCTTAGCTAACCTTTTTTTTTTGGCCATACCTCGTGGGTTCTGCACAGCTTGTGAGATCTTAGTTCTTCTAGCAGGGATGAAACCCATGCCCTCAGCAGTGAAAATGCAGAGTCCTAATCTTTGGACCACCAGAGAATTCCCTTTTTTATCCAACTCTTGACTTTTTTGTCACCTGTCTGCTCCTTTTGAAAGAATGCTTTATCTAATTCCTGATTTTCCTCAGTAATTAATACCAATGTGATATTTTTCCTAGGCATGTAATATTTTTAATGTTGAGTGATTGAGCACATTATAAAATAAGTGAATGAAAAATGAATTATATTTTCCTCCATTTATCTTCAAAGCCACTCTAAATTACTATCATATTGCCTTAGTCTACTGTAGTATATACCTGCCTGAATTCATGAACAAATATAAATTACTTCCTTTTAGCGTTTCTCTTTTCAAGTGTTGATTGTGAACGTTCCTTCTGACTCTGGTACTGTAAAGTATGTGCTAATACTCATTTATTTAGGAAATGTAAGAAACAGCATTTTAAGGATTTGCAAGGTGGTATTAATAAAGGAAATTGGCAGTTAACTATTTTATAAATGCTTTTTTATCATAAAAATACAATTTATGATTTTTTAATTAACTTTCCAGTTTCTTTGATATATTTTTGTTCATCAGTTGTCCTCTCAACGTATTTGCATTTTCATGTTGTAAATACTATTTTTGTTCTCTTCTAGACAGACACATGGTTGTAATGGGGTTACAGTCACATTCATTTTTTTTAGTTCTATGCCTTTTGAATCTTGATGATGTTTCACCAACTAGGAGCAGTAGGGTGAGAGTCTGCTGAAGTATTAATCCTGGCATGGTGCTGGTACAATAATTAGAGGATATGTATTTGTGGTAGACAATATTCTTGTGTATTATTACGTACGTTTCTCTATATAGTTCTTCTTTTCATTCAGAGACCAGTAGAAGAGTCAGTGCCCTAGAGCTGTTAATGGCTTAGTTGCTAAGTTGTGTGCAACTCTTCCGACACCGTGGACTGTAGCCATCCAGGCTCCTCTGTCCGTGAGATTTCCCAGGCAAGAATACTGAAGTGGGTTGCCATGTCCTTCTCCAGGGGATCTTCACGACCCAGGGATCAAACCACTTCCGCATTACAGGTGGATTCTTCACCACCGAGTCACCAGGAAAGCCCCTAGAGCTGTTTACTAACATATTATTATACTACTATTTTTTGTTTTGTCCTATCCTTTGTAATATTGAAGGATTATTTTTTGAGGTGGTTGCTTTTAGATGCTTTCTTTTTAAAATAAAGAGATGAGAGGAGTGGTTGATACTCTTGGCTGTTGAAGAAGTCAGAGGGGTGGTCACATATTTCCAGGTGTGCCTGCCTGCCTGCTCTGAATCCTTCCGTGTGCTCCTCGGTAATAGCACTGCTGTTACTGCTAAAAGGGAGATCCTCTGCAGGAGCTATGCAGGTTTTTAATATTTCTATCAGAGTGAACATCTTCCTCACTGTGGTGTAAAAATGCTATTAGGATTGGCATTGTTTTAGCTTTGATCATTGTTTTGTGGCTCCCAAGAATGGTTTCAGAAGTTACATGTGAACTTGATTTTCACAGTTAGACATAAAAGGAAAACAGTAGCTACTAGACTTTTTCTCAATATCATGTTCTATTTTTCCTTTTTCTCTGTTTGGATAAATAGTATTTCCTAGTGGGATTTAAGAATAAAACGGCCTTTGACTGTTTTAGGGGGAAAACGGCCCTTTCTGATAAAAAGTGTGATGTTAAGAGGATTGACGATATGTACCTCCTGTGTGTAGTTTTTGTTGTATTCTCTTCTTTTTGCATCTTACATGGATGCACTTATTGGCAATATTCATATCTGTCTCAGACTGCTGTGTGTCTTGGGTACCTCTGCAGAAGTGAGCCTACTGATTTCTTTATTAGTGAGTGCCCTGAGTTAGGACTTAATACTGAAGACTTACTACTTCAACTGCACATCATAAAAGACAGGGCCTTTGTGGACTTAGCTACTATTAGCCCCCAATGTTGTTAGTGAATAAAATCAAGGAGTGATTTAGTGACTTGGCATGAGGTCTCATTTTTTGATCAGAGCCAAAACAAAAGCTCCAGACCAGTGTTCTTTCTAGTGTTCCTCAAGCAAAATTTTCTTTCAGCAAGATAACCCAGTAGCTGCAAAGAAAGCATGATACAGAAACATCATTTCTCCCTGTATTAGTTGTCAGGTAATGCTCTTCCATTCTTTAGCTTTCATCTGAATGCCGGTTTGTATGAGCTATAACAGTTTAGTCACTGAGATCCTCTGGCAAGTAGTGTTATAAAAATTGTATCATACCATTATTTATTGTTTTATTTGTTTGAAGTGAATGAGCCATGTATCTTACTTTTAACTGCTTTTAGGAAGAACAAATAATAAAGATTGGCTATAACATTTTTTCCAACTATTTAATTTCACAATATGGACAGTGATTTCTGTTTATTTGTTCTTAAATTCCCTGAGAGAGTTTTATTAGGAAAAGTGGACTCCATAGAATGCATCATGTTTTCCTGTTCCTTTAGTATTTTCAGAATTAAACTTTGATTTTATGTGTAAGGGCAGCTCTATTTTGTTCCACTGTGAGGTAAAGGACTCAGTTATTAGGTTGGAGGGGAGAAATTAATTATTGTCTTCTTTTGAGAGAAAGGAGTGTGATTACCAGCTACAGATTTGTTTTGTCCTTTGTCAAGAATGACAGTTTTTAATAGTATATGTATTCCTTTTTTGTGAGGCAATCCTGATTAGATTAACAACATCAATTAGATTGGGTTTTTAACATATATGTTACATATAATAGTGTATGCTAGGAATTTTCAGACATAAGTCAGGCACATATTTTGTCTTATTGAGTAGAGAGCCAAGATGTTTGTCCCTTATAGTTGTCATTTGAATCAGTATTGTCTGCTGATGAACATTATTTCCTAAGTAGTTTTCTGTATATTTAGGTACTTCACTAGCCTTTAAACAAATAATCATGGTTATGGTAGGGGGAGGGGTGGGTGTGTTTGTATACACAAACATACAGGTGTGTGTGCACGCTCATAGATTCATGTTTATGTGTCTATAATTCATTTTAAGTCATTTGTCTTACAACTACACATTGTCAGATAAGCGCACAGAGGTTTTAACGTTTAACAGCGCAAAAATATCTCTTTGTTATGCCTGAAGACAGTTTGGAAGATCTGACCAGTTTAAAAAAAAAATGCAGTATATTCTATGTATACTAATAGTTTGATAAACACACATACATACCCCATATCAGTATGTATGTGTTATATACATATGTATGTAATTAATATCTCTGTTTTGAATTAAGGTCTTAAGTCATTTGGTGATGTCACACTTTAGCATAAAGTTTTATTATTATCTAATAACAGATTTGTAGTTATGAATTTAGAGATATTAACATTGACATTTCTCATATTGAATATTTCTGGAGTCCCTACTATGGTATTAGACATCACTTGGTGTTGAGAATATAGTAGTGAACAAGTCAGGCTTTGTCTCCGTCTGTATGCTTCTTCCTGTTTAGTCAGGAAGACATATATATTAGTTTTTCATTGCAAATGTGTTAAGCGCAATAAGGGAAAAATATGATAGATGCCATAGGTGTTTTGTTAGTTATGTATTGCTGCTTAATAAATTACCCCACAACTCAGTGGTTAAAATAGCAAACATGATTATCTCATTCTTTCTAGTCAAGAATTTGGAGAGGATTAGCTGAGTGATTCTGGCTGGTTAAAAATCTTCCATGAAGTTGCAGTATCAGCAGGCTGTAGTTATTTGCAGGCTTGATTAGATCGGAGGACCCATTTTCGAGATAGCTCACTCATATAGCTGTTGGCAGGAGGCCTTAGTTCTTCACCACATAGGCCTCTCTATAGGCTGCTTAGATTCCTTATAACTTAGCAGCTCACTGCCTGCAGGAAAAGCGATGGGGGGAGGGAGTTGGAGTGTGGCTTCTCCATGTGGCCTGGGTTTCCTTAAAACATAATGGCTGAGTTTCAAGAGCAAGCATTCTGAGAGAGAGGCAGAGAGAGAGAACTCTAGATGGAAGCTACATTGCCTTTTCTGACCTAGAAGTCATACAGCATTATTTCTGCTGCATTCTGCTCATCAAGGTAGTTTCAAAATCCTACCCAAATTCGAGAAAAGAGAAACAGACCATACCTCTTAATGGGGAATGGGAGGGTTCTGGAAAAAGTATTTGGACTACAGCACCGATGGAGTCATTTTTGAAAAATACAGTCTGCTGCAGAAGGGAGAGGAGGAGAGGACACTGAGAGATCGGTGACGTCACTTCCAGGAGGGAGATAATAGTAGTGGCAGTGTGGGTGGGAAGAAGTGAGTACGTGTAAGAGATATGCCCAGAGGATGGACAGAACCTAATGGTTGAAAAGCTATGGATGGTAAAGACGGGCTATTAAAGAGACTCCTGTGTTCAGACGTAAACAGTCAAGTGGATGTGGTGCTGTATTCTGGGATAGGAAATCTTGTATGAAGACCAAAGTGAGGGGTTGGAAATTTTGTTTTCAGGGGTTGTGGCTGTGATGGACTGAGTTGGGAAGATTCTAAGTTCATTTCTAAGCGTTTTGAGTTTGAGTGATAAGATGAGGGACATTCATCAGGAATGGAATGCTGCTAGTCTAGCTCAGAGAAGCAGTTTGGGCTGGAAATAAATATTTGAGAATTTCAGGTATATAGATTGCAAAAGGTATGGGTTAAGTTCACTTGGGTAAATGTAAACTGAGAAGATAAAAAGGTGGGGGAAAGGTTCTAAGGAATGTCATCTTTAAATGACCGATTAGAGACAGCATCAGCAAATAGACTGAAAGGACTTGCCTGAGAGATAGGAAGAAAACAAGAAGCATATGAGTATGTTAAGGAAGTCTAAGGAAGATAGTATTTCAAGAGTGCATAAAGGTCAAGTAACTTGAGGGTTTAATATGTTTTGTGGAATTGGCTGTTCGGAGGTGACATTAGCAGAATTCCTTTTGGAGAGGAGTGGAAGTGAAGAGACATTGTAAGTGGTGTGAGAAGTGAATGGGAAGGGCAGAGTGGAGATGTCTGACGAGGCAGCTCTTTTAAGAAGGATGGTTAGGAGGAGGGGAGAGGGGCTGGGGCCAGTAGCTGTAGAGGAAAATGAAGGAAAGTTTTTTTGTATTTTTTTTTTATTAAAAATTTTCATTTTTAAATGGAAAAGATTTGACACTTTAAATGTTTATTTAGTAATCTAGAAAGATGTATAAAAGATAGGATGAACCAAGGGCCCAGAGAGAAAGAGTTCTCTTTGTGTTAGAGGCCTGAGTCTGGAAATACCAGGACAGTTTAGAGAAGAGGTGGGTTTGGGACTAGCAACTTGGATCCCATCTTAGGACTTTATCATAAACAAGAAGATGAGGGAGAGAGTGAGGAACACCTGGGTCTGATTCAAAAGAGAGCTTAGGGTGGAAGACCGAATTAAACCAGGGATCAGTTCAGTTCATTCGCTCAGTTGTGTGCGACTCTTTGCGACCCCATGAATCACAGCACGCCGGGCCTCCCTGTGCATCACCAACTCCCAGAGTTCACTCAAACTCACGTCCATGGAGTCAGTGATGCCATCCAGCCATCTCATCCTCTGTTGTCCCCTTCCCCTCCTGCCTCCAGTCCCTCCCAGCATCAGGGTCTTTTCCAGTGAGTCAATTCTTCGCATGAGGTGGCCAAAGTATTGGAGTTTCAGCTTCAGCATCAGTCCTTCCAATGAACACCCAGGACTGATCTCCTCTAGAATGGGCTGGTTGGATTTCCTTGCAGTCCAAGGGACTCTCAAGAGTCTTCTCCAACACCACAGTTCAAAAGCCCTGATAATAGGAAAGCCTGGAACTGAGGGTGGAACTCTCCCTGGGACAGGGAGAAAGCATAGAGCCTAAAGGAGGGCCAAAGGAATTGGGAAATCTGGAAGAAGCGTAGCACTGGGAGCTCAGATTAGAGCAGGGCAGTGGCCAGGACTCTCAGGAGATTGAGGAAGTGTTCAGGTGAAGTCTGAGGCCCAAGGGGGTCCCATGGGATGAGTAAGGGTAGGACCAGTGAGGAGAGCTCAGAAATGAAAGTTTAGAGGTGGGTGCATCTCAGGTTGGGACAAGTCGGGGGTTAGGATGGGAAACCAAGTATGAGTCTCTCTTGTATGAGGCCAACGGTTTTCCGCTAAGACTGGACCATGGATTCTGCAGTTTGGGCAGTTTTCTCCAAGGGGAGATAGTTGGCAGGTTGTTCAGTTGCTAAGTTATGTCTGACTCTTTAAGACCCCATGGACTGCAGGACACCAGGCTTCCCTGTCCTTCACTGTCTCCCAGAGCTTGCTCAGACTCATGCTCATTGAGTCGGTGATGCCATCCAAACATCCCATCCTCTGTCTCCCTCTTCTCCTCCTGCCTTCAGTCTTAAACAGCATCAGAGTCTTTTCCAGTGAGTCAGCTCAGGTGGTCAGAGTATTGGAGCCTCATTTTCAGCATCAGTTCTTCCAGTGACTATCCAGGGTTGATTGCCTTTGAGGTTGATTGGTTTGATCTCCTTGTTGTCCTCAACAAGGGGATTGTTGAGGGAAGGGACTCTCAAGAGTCTTCTCCCACACGACAGTACAAAAGCGTCAATTCTTCAACATGAATACAGTCCAAAATTATCACTTGTATATGTAATAGCATATACACTACCCTTTCGGTAATGGTGACTGATTCTAGATTTGAGTCATCTGTCCCTTTCAGGTCTGGGTTCTTTCTTGGTCTGTTTTGTGTAGAAGTACTTATGCTTTTGTTTCATATGTTACTTATTTAAAAAGTGGTAAATTAAAAAAAATTTTTTTTTAATATCGTGTTTAAATTATACTTATATATAGGGTACTCCTTCAACTTGCCTCATCTTTCAGCTCCCAACTAGAAATGGTGCTTTAATAGCTAGAGGATATGGGACCTGGGCTGCCTTGCGAAAAAGCAGTTGACCCGTCAGACTGAGCCCTCCTGACTGCTGCCTTACTGCTGATTTTCATGAAGGAATCCCATCTTTCATGTTGTCAACTATAGTCTTCCAACTTGCAAGCTGGGTTTACTTTTTTCTCCATTTCCTTTCAACAGTATCTGTGCTTTCTAGTTTCTCTTTGTACCTGGAAGATCACCCTAGTTGATTTTGTTGTTCATAATGAGACTTCCACAGTGGCTTTGCTTTGGTTTCATTCATGCCTGTTGGACTTTCATTTGCTTTGCTCTTGGTACTGGTTGGTTATCTCCTCTAAAATGAATATTCTTAAATAACTAATAAAAAAAGGTTATATTATACTAGTACTTTATGTCAGTAAAATCTAAAGAACACTGTTTATATTTAAAGATTCTGTCCCTCAAAGGGCTGTGATATACAGGCACATGTGATGTACATGCATATATAAACACACAAGCACCCATGTTTACACATGTGGTTAACATTTTCATATATACACATACATATTTGACCTATAGGAAGACATAGTGTCTATACTGTGTATCTTTAGGGGTTGGATGTGGGTATGTGTGTACACCCACATACACATGCACATACTTCCGTGTGGATGATCCATTCATTATTAACTTCTGTGCTGAAGGACCCAGGGGAGTGTAGACAGTTAAAACGGTGGGCCTGTCTTACATGCTGACAGCTCTGTATTTTGTTTCAGTTTTTTTTTTGTGTTTGTTCTTTTATTAGATTTTTTAATAAGAACGTTCTGAACTGCTTGAAGGAAGTCTTTTTAATTGCAGGAGTTAGGGCTTTTTCATTCTGATATTCCCTTTTGTTAGGATTCTTCATCTTTGATTTGATAACAATGGTAATCAATTAATGGACATAGTGTGGTAATACAACATATATAATTTTTTCCCCTAGTATCTGGAGGATCTAGAAAAGCTCATGCCTCTTGCATAGGGGAGAATCATTTTCCAGATAGACGATTATCTGGGCTAGAAGCAGGAGAGATCTGGGTTCTCTGGTCTCAGATTTTTTCATTGTAAAATGAGGAGGTTGGGAATATTAAAACTCTGAAGTTTCTTTGTAGCTCTGAAATGTATGAGTATATGGGTTTGTGTGAAATTCTTAGTTGACAGGCATTAAATCATTGGAACATGTTCAGCTGTTGCTCAAAATTTACTCCCCGTAAATGTCACTCAGAAACATTAACTTTTCATTAATCTCTTTTTCCTGTCTACAGTGTATACTTTCAAACTTTGAAAATGCACTGTGCACTGAGCAGTGGCCTTTTTAACTTCTTGTTTCAAGTTGTTACTTTAGAAAGCACAGCATGGGTTTTATTTTCATTTTGCATTTTGAAAGAATCATAGTAACTACAGAACTTTTAGGAGTAGGGAGCTTCATTTATAATTATATAAAAATTTATTTTCATCTGAGGGTGCAGTGTACCAGTTTTTTTTTTTTTTTTAGTCTATTTACTGTTTATTTTTTTTTTAAGGTTGATATACTAGTTTCTTTGGGCTGCTGTAACAGAAATATCACAAACTGGGTGACTTTACACACAGATTTATTGTCTAACAGAGACAATAGAGACTAGAAGTTCTTGAAAACAAGAAGTAGGCAAGACCATGCTCCCTCTGAAATCTGTAGGCAAGATTCTTTCCTTGCCTAGCCTAGTCTCTGCTGTTTGTAGGCAATCCTTGGCATTCCTTGTCTTCCTTGTTTTTGCAGATGCATCGTTTCAATTTCTGCCTCCATTATCACACGGCCACCTTTTCCTTGAGTGTCTCTGTATCTCTTCTCTTCTCGAAACGCTAGAAGCCATATGGAATTAGGGTCCATTATTCTCCAGTATGACTTTGTCTTAACTAATTACTTCTGCAGTGACTATTTCTTTTTTTTTTTTTTAGTACCATTTTTCTAGATTCCATGTATATGCATTAGAATACAATATTTATCTTTCTCTTTCTGACTTCACTCTGCATAATAGATTCTAGGTTCATCTAGCTCATTAGAACTGACTCAGAGGGTTCCTTTTTATGGCTGAGTAATATTCCATTGTACATACCACAGCTTCTCTGTCCATTCATCTGTCAGTGGACATCTAGGTTGCTTCAGTGCTCTAGCTATTGTAAATAGCGCTGCAGTGAACAGTGGGATACATATGTCTTTTTCAGTTTTGGTTTCCTCAGGGTATATGCCTAGGAGTGGGATTCCTGGGCATATGGTGGTTTTATTCCTAGTTTTTTAAAGACTCTCCATACCATCTTCCATAGTGGCTGTATCAATTTACATTCCCACCAACAGTGCAAGAGCATTCCCTTTTCTCCACACCCTCTCCAGCATTCATTGTTTGTAGACTTTCTACAACCAATATTGTTTGTTGCCTATTCTGACTGGTGTGAGGTGATATCTTATTGTAGTTTTGATTTGCATTTCTCTAATAATGAGCAATGTTGAGCATCTTTTCATCTGTATGTCTTCTTTGGAGAAATGTCTGTTTAGGTCTTTTCCCCACTTTTTGAATGGACTGTTTGCTTTTCTGGTATTGAGTTGTATGAGCTGCTTGTATATTTTGGAGATTATTCCTTTGTCAGTTGTTTCATTCGCTACTATTTTCTCCCACTCTGAGGGCTGTTTCTGATTATTCTGTGGTACTGTAGGTTAGGACTTCAACATATAGGGATGGGGGCAAAGTTCAACGCATAATAGTTGATAAGATTATGAAATGTACTAAAACCAGATTATTGTTGTCTTGCTCCTTATTTCATAAATCTTTCAACATTGCCACTACCACCTTTCCATCTGCTGAGCAAATGTTAATGAATTCCCTTTGGTTCTGGTATCTAAGAACAAATAAAAGGCTTAACTGTAGATTCAGAGAAATGCTAAAACTAGTTTTCATATAAAGTTAACAGAAGGTGAATAGTTAGAAGTAAATAATGCACAAGAAAACAATATTAGGTAGTCATAGGAAGTAGAAAGCTTTAAATTCATCTTAACGTATACAGGAATTCTTAACATATCCAGGTATCCTTAACATATCGGGAATCCTTTGATGTGAGTATAAAATCTAGTGATACGGTTGTAGCTGACAGGGTAGATTACAATCCTAATTAAAATTTTAGATTCAGAGAATGATAAAATGTGGAAAAGAAAAAGGGGATTTTGTCCTTCCTGTTTCATAGTATCATATTTGGGGATGTTTCAGTATTTTAACGTATGAGCATTTGAAACTAATGGAAGGGTTGTTGTATACTCTGTCAGTAATGTTATAGACTTCTGTGCGTAAGAAACAGTAATTATTTCAGGAAAGGTGGTTTAATGGGTACAGCAATATGGAGTAGTTAATTGCTACAGCAGTATACCACTCTGTGGACTTACACATATAATAACATAGTCGGAATTTTAAAAACCTGAGATTGGTTAAGATTGTGGTGTTTACTGGCAACAGGATATTAATCCCAGTGGAGTGGTGTTCTCCCTCTTGAAATTATTTATTCATTTAAAGTACATTTTTCTATCCTTACTCAAGTTCTTAAAGTTAATTATTCACATAATTGCAAACCCCAATCACCCCCTAGTTACAATTTTTCTTCTTAGATGTGCTGTTTCTATTGTATCTGTGGTCATGGAACCAAATAAAGGAATTCAGTAATGTTTTGTTGTAAATTCAGTAGTGTTTGAGGCTATGGGTTTCTTCTTGTAGATTAATTATCTGCTTCTGTTAGTTTATACTTTATGTTTTTTTTCAAAGTTCATATGTAGGTTGGGAATTGTTTTTGGATTTTGTTTTTTTAACCTAAATGATTTCTAAGTGTATCTGCAGGTTCAGAGTAACAGTCCCGAGAATCCATGACCTTGGTCTTCCTTATGTGTGAAATCACTAGTTTTTCTCTTTTGATCAGTTCTTTTGTTAAGCGTAAAAGCTACCCTGTCTCACTCACCACTTTTGTAAAAAATAAAATAATAGTGTGTGTGTCATTTTGGAAATTGTATAACACAGTAAGATGTTATTAATGATATTAGAACTTAAGTGAGAATGTCCTGTGTGATGTCCTGTGATTAACGTTTGTTATGGTGTAAATATACTGTAAATCTAGGAATTACGGACTGCTTTTTAAAACAATGAATATTTAATAGTTACATGATGGTTGTGAAATTTTAACCTTTTCATTAAGATTGTCTTTAAAATAAGACTAAGTTTACTAGTTGCATCCATTTCAGGAAGATTTATCAGATGGTTTGAAAAAGAAATTTGGTCAGTTTCCAGCATTTGCAGTGGTTATATTCTTTAGCATTGCCACAAACACTGAATTAGTGAATAGTGAACCACTGTTCCTAAAGGAAATACAATGAAAGGTTCCTGCGGGAACCTCTGGTTACATTTTCATCAACAGATGAATGCATGACTTTGTATTTTTATTTAAAGATAACCTTATCTATAGTGTTAATCCATTAACCTTGAACCCATGGCCAGTAGCCCTGCAACTCATGCCTGAAGCAAGTGTATTTTACACATATATTTTCTTAGGGCATTTCAGAGCCGTCTTGTATTTAGGGATAGACACTAGGTAGAATTTGGTACTGTGTATGGGGGCCATTTCAAACAGCAAGGGACCCCCCCGGAAAGCGCAAAAAATAGGAAAATTAGGTGCTAAATAGACCATGAAAACAGCACTTGTTTACAGCATGAGAGCTGAAGCAGGAAGGCAGGGTGTTGTCTTGTTTTGTCTTAGCTGAAACAATTTGCTACTGCACACGCCTTGACTGACTGCAGAAACACAGCTAGTGTTGATTTTGGGTAGTCGGTGAATTCACATACAGAATCCATGAATAAGTGACCATCTGTCTTAATTGCTAAAGTTAAGAAATGAAAATCATTTGTCTTAATTTCTAAAATTTATGTTTATGATAAATATTACATCCTCTTTGTCTCCTGATTTCTCAAACAATATAGCCACAGAATATCCATTACCAATGGTGTTTGTAACAAATAATATAATGTTTTACCTTTTCATCTGATGCTAAATCTGCTACTCAGAATCACGAGATGCTGTGTGCCATCAGAAAAATGACAGAGGGCTTTGGCCCCGTGAATAGTGCAGGCAGCCTTTATACTTGACTTCCAATATTCATTGGAAGGACTGATTGTTTAGCAGTAGCTAAACAACTCCACTCTGATAACCTCTGGGTAATTGTGGGCATAAAATCAGAGACATTCATTGTAGCAAGGGGATTAAGAGCATGGACTCTCTCTCGGTAAGATCAATTACTAGACGTGTGACTTTAGTTCTGTTAAGTTTTTGTGTCTCAGTTTCTTTTTTAAAATGAAATTAATAATACAATCATGATTTAGGTGTGAGAATTAAACAAACCAATACATATTATTGTTGTTTAGTCTCTAAGTTGTGTTTGACTTTTCTGCGACCCCATGGACTGTAGCCCGCCAGGCTCCTTCGTCCGTGGGATTTCCCAGGCAAGAATAGTGGAGTGGCTTGCCATTTGCTTCTCTGGGGGATCTTTCTGACCCAAGGATCAAACCTGCATCTCCTGCACTGGCAGGCGGATTCTTTACTGCCACCAGGGAAGCCCCGAACTAACACATAGAACATACTTAAAAATAGTGCCTGTCACTTAAGTTGCTGCTCAGTAAATGTTAGCTGTCATCATTTATGATTACTATTATCATCCTTAATTTAAGGACACCCTTTTTATTCCTTGCTGCCCCTCACTGTCATGAGTGATATAGAGCAATTGAAAATCCTGTCCTTTGTAGATAATTTGTCATACTTGTAACCTCTCCCAGCACTCCTGTGTATCATCCATCTGATTAGTCACTCCCTACCCTTTTACCCTCTTTCTGTAAGAGGTTAGAAAGGGGAAGAGAGAAAGATGTATGTTCAGTCCTCCATTATGAGCCAGAAGTTGACATGGGGACTTTAGCAATGAGTCACCAAAGGATTATTTAAAAATATTATATTTATTAATATGTTCATCTTTCTTCTCCTGAGAGTAGTCTTTTGACTGACTTGTTCTTAGAAAATGGTTGACAGTGTGTAAAAGATTGACTCTTTATGTTAAGAGTTGATCAGGGAGGAGTGAGAGACTGCATCCTTCTGTCCTACCATCCTACAGTCATTCAGCATGTATGAAAAGTAATGCAGAGAAGTTTTCAATAGGAAGAAACATTTAATGAAATATTTTAGAAACTATTCCATTCTAAATGGAATATTTAGAAACAGTCATGAAATGAACAGGCAATAACGAGATTAGGTCAAGCTCCAATAAAATAGAGTTACAGAACTGTAAATTATACTTTTTTTCCCCTCAGTTTATTTTCAGACTTCACATCATATATACACACAATATTATTGTGTATAAAATATTATAAAGTTGTAATTGTGATATGCTACTGTGTAGATAGGAGTCAGTGTTATGTCTAGTTTTTCTCAGCATTTTGTTATGAAAATGTTTAAGTGTACAGCAAAGCTAAAAATTCTGTAGTAACTTCTTGTATGCCCACCACTTAAAGGTGTCTATTTATTTTTACTTAGGATTCAGTTCAGTTCAGTTGCTTAGTCGTGTCTGACTCTTCGCTACCCCATGAATCGCAGCACGCCAGGTCTCCCTGTCCATCACCAACTCCTGGAGCTCACTCAAACTCATGTCCATCGAGTCGGTGATGCCATCCAGCCATCTCATCCTCTGTCGTCCTCTTCTCCTCCTGCCCCCAATCCCTCCCAGCATCAGGGTCTTTTCCAATGAGTCAACTCTTCGCATGAAGTGGCCAAAGTACTGGAGTGTCAGCTTCAACATCAGTCCTTTAAATGAACACCCAGGACTGATCTCCTTTAAGATAGACTGGTTGGCCCTCCTTGAAGTCCAAGGTACTCTCAGGAGTCTTCTCCAACACCACAGTTCAAAAGCATCAATTCTTTGGCGCTCAGCTTTCTTCACAGTCCAACTCTCACATCCATACATGAGCACTGGAAAAACCATAGCTTTGACTAGATGGACCTTTGTTGGCAAAGTAATATCTCTGCTTTTTAATATGCAATCTGGTTTACTTAGGGTAATTTGCTTAAATTGTACTAATTCAGATGGACTAATTTCAAAAATAGGTCTTTCTGATGTGTGTTACTATATTATTTTATATCAGCTCCACTAGTAAAAGCAGAAAAATAGCAAAATAATTCTCATGATTCCATTGATAGGATAGCCAATTTTTAAAAATTGCTAATAAAAATTTTTATAGAGTCCAGCATAATCATTTTTTGTGGCTTTAGTAACAGGTGGATGGGTTCTGGGATCAAAGTTGGAAGTATTCAGAAGTAAGAAACATCAAGTAATTTTTAGAGTCAACAGTATTTTGAGATGCAGTTTTGGCTTTAGGGTGGGTCTAGGCAGTAGTCTATAGAGATCAGACCACTTTGCTCAATATGCTAAACACTGTCCGAAGTAAATGTGAGAGTTAGACCATAAAGAAGGCTGAGGAACGAAGAATTGATGCTTTCGAACTGTGGTGTTGAAGAAGACTCTTGAGAGTCCCTTGGACTGCAAGGAGATCAAATCAGTCCATCCTAAAGGAGATCAGTCCTGAATATTCATGGGAAGGACTGATGCTGAAGCTCAAGCTCCAGTACTTTGGCCACCTAATGCAAAGAGCCGACTCATTTGAAAAGACCATGATGCTGGGAAAGACTGAAGGCAGGAGAAAGAGATGACAGAGGATGAGATGGTTGGATGGCACTGACTCAATGGCCATGAGTTTGAGCAGGCTGTGGGAGATGGTGAAGGACAGGAAGGCCTGGTGTGCCGTAGTCCACTGGGTCTCAAAGGGTCGAACATGATTGAGCAACTAAATAACAACTCCTAAGGAGACCAGAAACCTTACTCTAATAGTATATAAAACAGTGTAGTAAGTTTACTTTTTGAAAATGTTTTCATTTTTGTTAGTATTTTATTTACAAATAAGTACAGTTTGCATGGTATCATCGTGTTGATCTTCATCACCGAGGATGTTCCCAATTTTTGCCCCTGATAGTTGATGTTCAGTTGTGTTCAGCCTTGTTGGGCAAGTTAACTTCAATAGTTTCCTTCAGTATTTATTGTGAAAACAGATATAATTGCCTGGAATGTATGCATTTAAAGATTATTAAACAGTTATCTAAGAGGTACCTTTAATCATAGTTGTTAAATGCTACTAGTCACTTTTTTCTGGTTTTAAGTGACAGACATGCTATGTTACTGAACTTGTCTCAGAAATGATAGAAATATAGGGTCATCATATTAAATTAATTCTGGATTTGAATCATATTATTATCTGTTATAATCTTCCAGAGTCACATATACATAAGTTACCAGTAAAGAATTACTTTAGTGACAATCTGTTAGACTTAATAATAAAGAGAAAAAAAAGGAAAAATCAAGTTTACAATTTATCTTCTATAAATAACTCTAAAGTCAATGTACAGCTCTTCTTTATTTTTAAAACTCTAAGATATTTCAAGAGAGCAGGAAATGGATTAAGGAAAGTTGTACTTAAAGTTGTAGTCAAATTTTATGTAAAATGTATAAAAATTATTTTTAATATTCAAAACTGTTAAAATTTGAATAATACCAGGAAGTAATTTTATTTTATGTAGAGGCTCAACAGAGCAGTTAATAAAATGATACAACCGAAGAGACTTTTGCTATAGGATCAAGTGTGTTGGTATAATGAATAGCTTTAATTAAAACGGCAGAAAAACTGAAATAGCAAACTCAAATTCTTTGTGAGATTTAGTCAAAAATTGTGAGTAATAATTTGAGGCTAATACTTGAGATGTTTTCACAGAAACAGAAAGACAAGTTTTTAAGGATAGCAAATGTAGATTATATACTCTATAGATTGTTTTGGCAATCTCTTGTAAACTGATTTTATTTAAGACGACATAGAATAAAGCTAAGTAACTTCTTCAATTAAATTCTGCGAAAAGACACCTGTGGGCTCTATAGGGAATTTTTGTTTCTGGTACTTTTTCTGTCTTGTTTGTCTGAAGATAAGAAAGAGGCACCTCTGTGGGTATGTATTTTCTGTGAGGCAGATATTGGGTCTTTCAACCATTGTTTGATAATCCTGGGGAAATGCCCTCCGAACGTTGAGAAAAGAGAAAGAGATGGGGGTAAAGTTGCATATCAAAGGGGTTAAGTGGGATGGATTTGTGTTTAATAAGCCATTAATTTAAATGTTTGTGTATGACATTTGTTTCATCACTTCAGGCAGATCACCTTACCTTGATTGGACTGCCTCTCTCCTTTTGTGTTGATCAGTCTAGTTATGTTTAATTGAACCTGTGGCAGTACTAGGATTGGACCTGCTGTGTCTATCAATAAACTGTCACTGAACTTGTATTTGATATTGATTGAAATTCCTGTCCAACATGTAACATTTTGTATAATTTCTGTGGTATTATAAACATAAAATCGATAACTAGTTACCTAGGAAATTGTGTTTTAAATGTTTTCATTTGGATTTTACTAACCAGTCAGAAGGACTTGCCAGGTGGAGACCCGCCTGCCAATGCAGGAGACCCAGGAGTCTCGGTTTCCATCCCTGGGCTGGTAAGATACCCTGGAATAGGGCATGGCAACCTACTCCAGTATTCTTTCCCAGAGAAGCCCATGGATAGAGGAACCTAGCGGGCTACAGTCCGTAGAGTCACAAAGAGTTGGACACGACTGAAGCAACTTAGCACACACGCATGGAACCAGTCAGAAATCTCTCATTTATGAAATCTTTCGTTGTTTTTATTAAAACTTTATTCAGAACTCCTTAGGTAATCTGTACTCCTTTAAATGTTAACTGCAACCTTTGAAATTAAAGATCATATATTTTTATAAGTCACATTAATTTCAAATTTATAGCAAATATACACGTGTTTATTTATGTATGTGCATATGTATGCAAATTAAATCTTAGTATATAAGGTGGACTTCAACAAAAAGTGTAGGCTAGTTTTATAGTAACAGTATCTTGCTTTTTGCTTCTCTGGTTAAGATGTTCATATATGCCTCATGGCTAGCCAGACCTCTTATTTGAAATGATAGTCATGGTTAACCATGATTTAAAATACTAAATAAATTTGAAAATAGACCCATCTGACCCATTAAATGAAAAGATTACCAGGAATTCTAGATGTAAAACCATTTAATTCTGAGATTTGACTTAAACCAGTTTTTTATGGGTAGCCTTAAAAAGGTTTGTCAGTGGAACATTATGTAGGCCACACTTTTTTTAAGGTCTGGGAGGGGGAAGTGTTATATAATTATGAGATGAAAGACAAGTTTTAGCATATTGTATGTTTTAAAGGCTTTTAGAGTGACTTAAAAGCCCAAGTTCTCTCCTAGTATCACTTTTTAAATAAATTATTACAGCTGAATGTAGTTCAGCTAGGTTTTGTTTATGGTTTCCTACTCAAACATTGCTGTAACTCTGCTTTCCTAGTCATCTGTTTCTGCAGAAAAAGTATACTCTGCTATTTTGCTTGTTTAAGTATACTGTTAATTGAGTATTCATACACATAATGCATGGAAAAAGGTTTCCCCTTACTCTGAGATTTTAAAAAATTATTTCCTTACTACCTTAAAAATACAGGTTCTCTGTATATTTCTAAAAACAGTATGAGTGCTCGGTCGCTTCAGTCGTGTCCAACTCTTTGCGACCCTGTGTACTGTAGCCTGTCAGGCTCCTCTGTCCATGGGATTCTCCAGGCAAGAATACAGCCGTTCCCTTCTCCAGGGAGTCTTCCCCACCCAGGGATCAAACCCAGGTCTCCTGCATTGCAGGCAGGTTCTCTACCTCTGAGCCATATCTTTTGCTTATTCTAGAGCGTTATATTTTGTTACTGTTGAGTCACTAAGTCGTATCTCACTCTTTGTGACCCATGGATTGCAGCACACCAAGCTCCCTTGTCCTTCACTGTCTCCCAGAGTTTGTTCAAATTTATATCCATTGAGCCCATGATAAGATCCAACCATCTTAATCTCTGTTGCCCTCATTTTGGTTATATACTTGGTACTATAATATAATTCAGTTCAGTTCAGTCACTCAGTTGTGTCTGACTCTTTGTGACCCCATGGACTGAAGCACTCCTGGCCTCCCTGTGCATCACCAACTCCTGGAGTTTACCCAAACTCAAGTCCATTGAGTCGGTGATGCCATCCAACTATCTCATCCTCTGTCATCCCCTTCTCCTCCCACGTTCAGTCTTTCCCAGCATCAGGGGCTTTTCAAATGAGTCAGCTCTTCACATCAGGTGGCCAAAGGATTGGAGTTTCAGCTTCAACATCAGTCCTTTCAATGAACACTCAAGGACTGATCTCCTTTAGGATGGACTGGTTGGATCTCCTTGCAAGAGTCCAGGGACTCTCAAGAGTCTTCTCCAACACCACAATTCAAAAGCATCAATTCTTCGGCGCTCAGCTTTCTTCACAGTCCAACTCTCATATCCATACATGACTACTGGAAACCATAGCCTTGACTAGATGGACCTTTGTTGGCAAAGTAATGTCTCTGCTTTTTAATATGCTCTCTAGGTTGGTCATAACATTCCTTCCAAGGAGTAAGTGTCTTTTAATTTCATGGCTGCAGTCACCATCTGCAGTGAATTTAGAGCCCCCCAAAATAAAGTCAGCCACTGTTTCCCTTGTTTCCCCATCTGTTTGCCATAAAATGATGGGACCAGATGCCATGATCTTCATTTTCTGAATGCTGAGTTTTAAGACAACTTTTTCACTCTCCTCTCTCACTTTCATCAAAAGGCTCTTTAGTCCTTCTTCACTTTCTGCCATAGGGTGGTGTCATCTGCATATCTGAGGTTATTGATATTTCTCCCAGCAATCTTGATTCCAGCTTGTGTTTCATCCAGCCCTGCATTTCTGATGATGTACTCTGCATATAAGTTAAATAAGCAGGGTGACAATATACAGCCTTGATGTACTCCTTTTCCTATTTGGAACCAGTCTGTTGTTCCATGTCCAGTTCTAACTGTTGCTCCCTGATCATGAGGCAGGTCAGGTGGTCTGGTATTCCCATCTCTTTAAGAATTTTTCACAGTTATTGTGATCCACACAGTCAAAGGCTTTGGCATAGTCAATAAAGCAGAAGGATATATTTTTCTGGAATTCTCTTGCTTTTTCAATGATCCAGCAGATGTTGGCTATTTGATTTCTGGTTCCTCTGCCTTTTCTAAAACCAGCTTGAATATCTGGAAGTTCACGGTTCACATATTGTTGAAGCCTGGCTTGGAGAATTTTAAGCATTACTTTACTAGCGTGTGAGATGAGTGCAATTGTGTGGTAGTTTGAGCATTCTTTGGCCTTGCCTTTCTTTGGGGTTGGAATGAAAACTGACCTTTTCCAGTCCTGTGGCCACTGCTGAGTTTTCCAAATTTGCTGGCTTATTGAGTGCAGCACTTTCACAGCATCATCTTTCAGAATTTGAAATAGCTCAACTGAAATTCCATCACCTCCACTAGCTTTGTTCGTAGTGATGCTTTCTAAGGCCCACTTGACTTCCCATTCCAGGATGTCTGGCTCTAGGTGAGTGATCACACCATTGTGATTATCTGGGTCGTGAAGATCTTTTTTGTACAGTTCTTCAGTGTATTCTTGCCACCTCTTCTTAATATCTTCTGCTTCTGTTAGGTCCATACCATTTCTGTCCTTTATTGTGCCCATCTTTGCATGAAAAGTTCCCTTGGTATCTGATTTTCTTGAAGAGATCTCTAGTCTTTCCCATTCTATTGTTTTCTTTTATTTCTTTGCACTGAATACTGTGTACTGAGGAATGCTTTCTTATCTCTTGCTATTCTTTGGAACTCTCCATTCAAATGGATATATCTTTTCTTTACTCCTTTGCTTTTTGCTTCTCTTCTTTTCATGGCTATAAGGCCTCCTCAGACAGCCATTTTGCTTTTTTGTATTTCTTTTTCTTAGGGATGGTCTTGATCCCTGTCTCCTGTACAATGTCATGAGCTTTGTCCATAGTTCATCAGGAACTCTATCAGTTCTAGTCCCTTAAATTTATTTCTCATTTCCACTGTATGTCCTAAGGGATTTGATTAAAGTCTTACCTGAATGTTGTAGTAGTTTTTCCTACTTTTTTCGATTTAAGCCTGATTAGACTTCTACCATCTTCTGTTTCTGTTTTGTTGATATTTTGAAAAAAAATTTTAGTGTGATATAATTGAGGGTTAACATATTAGCTTTGGGTGTATAACAGTGATTTGATTTATGTATATCTATATTATGAAAGATCACTACAATAAGTCTAGTTAACATCTGTAACTACACATACTTAAAATTTTTTTCCTCCTGATGATAACTTTTAAGATTTACTGTCTCAGCAACTTTTAAATATAAAATACAGTATGACTGTAGTCAACATGCTATACATTAAATATAACTGAAAGTTTGAATTTATTGACCACTTTCAGCCATTTAGCCCACTCTGCATCCCTTCTGCCTCCAGCAACCACCAATCTAGTCTCTGTATCATTTTTTTTTTATTTCACCTGTGAGATCACTCAGTGTTTGTCATTCTGTGTCTGACTTATTTCACTTGACTTAACACCTTCAAGTTCCGTCCATTGCAAGATTTCAGTCTTGTCTGTGGCTGAGTAATAACAGTCCATTATATTTATAAACCATGTTTTCTTTATATACTTACCCATCGGTGGACATTTAGGGTGCTTCCATGTCTTGGTTACTGTAAATGATGCTGTGCTGTACATTCTGGTGCATATGTCTTTCTGAGTCAGTATTTTCATTTCCTTCAGATAAATATTCGGAGGTGGAAATGCCGGGTCACATGGTAGTTCTGTTTCTGAATTTCTGAGGGGCTGCCGTACTGTTTTCTACCGTTGCTGCACCAATTTGCTCTGCCATCCGAGGTGCAGAAGTCTTCCTCTTTCTTTACGTCCATGCCAACAACTGTTATCCCTTGTCTTACTGACGGTAGACGTTCTAGCAGGTGTGTGGTGATAGCTTATGGTAGTTTTGAGTCGCATTTCTCTCATGATTGGTGACAATGTGCACTTTTTCTTGTATCTGTTTGCCACGTATATGACTTCTTTGGGAAGATGTTTACTTAGAGCCTTTGACATACTTAAATCATATTTTTTTTGGCTATTGAATCATATGTGTTTTAAAATATATTTTGGATATGAACCTTTTGTCAGATGTGTGATTGGCAAATATTTTATCCCATTCTGCAGGTTGTCTTTTCGTTTTGTTGATGGTTTCTTTGTGCAGAACTCCTGTCAGTTTGATATAGTCCTGCTTTTTTCCTTTTGCTTTGGATGTAAGTCCACTTGTTTGTTTTTGCTTTTGGTGATCCACGTGGAGGAGCTTCCTGCCTGTGTTTTCTTCTGGGCTTTTTATGGTTCAGGGTCTTCTGTTAAGTCTTTAATCCATTTTGAGTTGGTTTTTGTATTCAGTGTAAGACAGTGGGCCAGTTGTATTCTTTTGCATGGGACTGTCCAGTTTTCCCATCACCATTTTGAACAGACTGTCCTTTCCCTGTGGCTCCTGTGTTGCATATTAAATGACCATATGCATATGGGTTTATTTCTGGCTCCCTATTCTGATCCATTTATTTTATGTGTCTGTCTTTATGACATTGCCATACTGGTTTAATTACTGTAGTTTAGTAATAAAGTTTGACATCAGGAAGTGTGATAACTCCAGCTTTCTTTTTCTTTCTCAAGAGTATTTTGGCTATTCAGGGTCTTTTGTGGTTACGTAACAAATCTTAGGATTGTTCTGTTTCTGTGAAAAATGTCATTGGAATTTTGAAAGGAATTGTGTGGAGTCTTTACATTGCTTTGGACTATATGAACTTTTAAACTATTAATTTTCCAATCTCTGAGCACAGAATACCTTCCTGTTTGTTTCTTCAGTTGGTTTCATTAGTGTTATAGATCTCATTTTACAGTTCTTCACCTCCTTAGTTAATTCTTAGGTATTTTATGCTTTTTGATGCAATTTCAAATTAAATGTTTAAAAACGTCCTCTTCCTGATAATGTATAGAAGTGAAACATTTCTGTTAGCCATTATTTCTTCAAAAACGTTTTCTCTCCGTTTGTCTCTCTCTCCCCCTTCTGGACCCCTGTGATATTTATAGTAATCCTCTTGAGTATCTCCTGTAAGTCCCATAAGCTACTCTCACTCTTTTATATTATCACTCTTCTGTATTCCTTTTTTTTTTCTTTTTGCTGCTCTGACTAGATGGATTTCAGTGCTTCCTTTTGAGTTTACTCATCCTCCTCCTTTAGTCTGTTGTTGAAACCCATCTATTGCATTTTTCAGTTCAGTTGTATTCTTCAGCTCTGTGATTTCTGGTAACAAAGCTCAAAATCTTCCAAGGTAGGCTTCAACAGTACATGAACCAAGAACTTCTGGATGTACAAGCTGGATTTAGAAAAGACAGAGGAACCAGAGATCAAATTGTGAACATCTATTGGATCATTGAAAAAGCAAGAGAATTCCATAAAAACATCTGTTTCTGTTTCATTGACTATGCTAAAGCCTTTTACTGTGTGGATCAAAATAAACTGTGGGAAACTCTTAAAGAAATGGGAATACCAGACCACCTGATCTGCCTTCTGCGAAATCTGTGTGCAGGGCAAGAAGCACCAGTTAGAATGGGATATGAAACAACAGACTGATTTCAAATTGGCAAAGGAGTACATCAGGGCTGTATATTCTCACGCTGCTTATTTAACTTATATGCAGAGTACATCATGAGAAATACTGGGCTGGTTGAAGCACAAGCTGGAATCAAGATTGCTGGGAGAAATATCAATAACCTCAGATATGCAGATGACACCACCCGTATGGCAGAAAGAGAAGAGGAACTGAAGAGCCTCTTGATGAAGGTGAAATAGGAGAGTGAAAAAGCACGCTTGAAATTCAGCATTCAAAAAACGAAGATCATGGCACCCAGTCCCACCACTTCATGGCAATAGATGGGGGAACAATGGAAACAGTAAGAGACTTTATTTTCTTGGACTCCAAAATCACTGCAGATGGTGACTGCAGCCATGAAATTAAAAGACGCTTATTCCTTGGAAGGAAAGCTGTGACAAACTTGGTGTATTAAAGAGCAGAAACATTACTTTGCCTACAAAGGTTCATATAGTCAAAACTATGGCTTTTCCAGTAGTTCTGTATGGATGTGAGAGTTGAACCATAAAAAAGGCTGAATACCAAAGAATTGATGCCTTGAACCGTGGTGCTGGAGAAGACTTGTGAGAATCCCTGGACAGCAAGGAGATCAAGGAAATCAAACCAGTCAATCCTAAAGGAACTCTACTCTGAATATTCACTGGAAGTACTGATACTGAAGGTGAAGCTTCAGTACTTTGGCCACCTGCTTGGAAGAGCTGACTCATTGGAAAAGACCCTGATGCTGGAAAAGATTGAGGACAAGAGGAGAAGGGGATGACAGATGATGAGATGATTGGATGGCATCACTGACTCGATAGACAAGAGTTTGAGCAAGCTCCGGGAGCTGGTGATAGACAGGGAAGCCTGGCGTGCTGCAGTCCATGGAGTCACAAAGAGTCAGATAACGACTGAGTGGCTGAACTACAAATTGATTTCTGCATAGTATTTTCTTATATTTTCTATCTCTGTTGAAATTCCTGCTTTGTTTATAAGTTGTTTTGACCTCCATGAGCATCTTTATGCCAGCTATTTTGAACTCTTTATCAGGTAAATCAGTTACCTCTGTTTCATTAAGGTCTTTTTCTGACATTTTATCTTATTCTTCTGTTTGGAATATATTCCTTTGTTTCTTCATTTCCTTGACTTTGTGTTGGTTTCTATGCTTTAGATTATTCAGCCGTCTCTTAAAGGAGTAGTGACCTAGTGTAGTAGAATAACTTTATTGTTTATTGTTAAACTCTCCCATACCTCTTAGTTGTCTTTTAAACCTTGAGATAGTACCAGGCAGCCTTTGTTCTTAGTTGCTCCAAGTAATTCAGGGTGTGTCAGTATCTCAGAAGGAAGGCTCTTAATCAGCACCTCAGTCAGTTCAGTTGCTCAGTCCTGTCTGACTCTTTGTGACCCCATGAACTGCAGCACGCCAGGCCTCCCTGTCCATCACCAACTCCCAGAGCTTGCTCAGACTCGTGTCCATCGAGTCGGTGATGCCATCCAACCATCTCATCCTCTGTCATCCCCTTCTCCCACCCTCAATCTTTCCCAGCCTCAGGGTCTTTGCCAGTGAGTCAGTTCTTCCCATCAGGTGGCCAGAATATTGGAGTTTCAGCTTCAGCATTAGTCCTTTTAATGAGTATTCAGGACTGATTTCTGTTAGGATTGACTGGTTGGATCTCCTTGCAGTCCAAGGGACTCTCAAGAGTCTTCTCCAACACTGCAGTTCTAGAATATCAGTTCTTTGGCACTCAACTTTCTTTATAGTCCAGCTCTCACATTCATATATGACTACTGGAAAAAACATAGCTTTGACTAAATGGACTTTTGTTGGCAAAGTAATGTCTCTGCTTTTTAATATGCTGTCTAGGTTTGTCATAGTTTTTCTTCCAAGGAGCAAGCGTCTTTTAATTTCATAGCTGCAGTCACCATTTGCAGTGAGTTTGGAGCCCCCAAAATAGTCTCGCACTACTTCTGTTGTTTCCGCATCTGTTTGCCATGAAGTGATGGGACTGGATGCCGTGATCTTAGTTTTTTGAATGTTGAGTTTTAAGCCAGTGTTTTCACTCTCCTCTTCCACCTTCATCAGGAGGCTCTTTAGTTCCTCTTCTCTTTCTGCCATAGGGTGATGTCATCTGCATATCTGAGGTTATTAGTATTCTCCCGGCAATCTTGATTCCAGCTTGTGCTTTATCCAGCCTGGCATTTCTCATGATGTGCTCTGCATATAAGTTAAATAAGCAGGTTGAATCAGCCCCTAGGTTCAGGCAAATTGGAAGCTAAATTCTCAGGTAGTATATCTTTTAAAGTATTCAGAGGAAGACTGAGTGTTGCTGTGTGCTTTCTCTGAACTGAACCCTGGGATGAAATCCAGTTAAGAAACCCTTACCATCTGTTGAACCCAAGCCCTGCTGGCCATCAGAACCAGGGCATGAGAGGGACACCAGATTTGTGCACAAGTTCCTTGTAGACTGGCGATGCCAACAACTTGGAGTCCAGTAGAAAGAGAGTGAAGATGATGGCCTGTTGGCTTCCTGTTTGGAGAGAACTTATGTAGGCCCTTAGATGTGCCTTAAATTAGAGGCTTGCCCTCAGGTAGAAGCTTTCAAGATAAGCAGATGACCTCTTCTATGGAAAGGCAGGTTATTTCAGTCAGCTGCTCTGTGCTGGGCCCTGTGGAATAGCCTTGGTGAGTCTGTTTAAACCCTGATTTTCATTTCAGTATAGCCTTGTGGGTCTCACGGCCATATGCCCCACTGTCTTACAAAGCTGATGTTTAGTGGGCCTGTCTCTTAGGTACAGTCCTTAAATGTTACCATCTCAAAGTGAAACCCGTTTGTCTCTTAAATCACATGTCAAGATTTATTTGAGTCATGGCATGTAGCTATAGTTCATTACATTTTAGTCTTACGTACTTTTCATTATGTGAAAATACCTTGATGGGCTTCCCAGGTGGTGCTAATGGTTAAGAACCTGTCTGCCAAGTCAGGAGACACAAGAGACATTGGTTTGATCCCTGGGTGGGAAGATCCCCAGAGGAGCGCATGGTGACCTCACTCCAGTATTCTTGCCTGGAGAAGCCTGGTGGGCTACAGTCTATAGGGTCTCAGAGAGTCAGACACTACTGAAGTGACCTAGCGCGCACACGTGCACCTTGATAGTCTGCTAGTAGTAGGGAGTGTTGGGTGTTCAGTTTTGTTTTGTCATGAACACTTTGAATTCAGTGCTTGTTTAACGTGTGTTCTGGTATGTGTGAGTAGTTTATGTATGTGTATAGGAGCAGAATTAGGATGACAGGGTGTGTGTACATTCGTCTGTACAAGATAATGCTAAGTTGGTCATGCACCATTATATACTGGTCCCATCAGCAGAGTGCTGTAATTCTCTTTGCTATATATGCTTATCAGTACTGATGCTTTGCAGTTTTCTTTTTTTTTTTCCTAGTTCATTTGTATCATTCTCTTGTATAGTTAGAACTTTTATATCATGGTTAAGAACTCTCTACCTTGTATAATATCATAAATATACTATCAGTATTTTATTTTTAAAGGCTTCTCTTTCGTATTTATTTTAAATCTGTTTGGAGTTGGTTCTTTGGATAGTGTAAGTTCTTGGTCCAGTTGCATTTTTTCCGCCATGTGGGTAACTGTTCTAGTTCCATTTATTGAATAACCTCTCCATTGACTGGAGTGCCACCTCTGTCATTTCATGATTCTCTGCATGGTTCCAGGCTGGGCTTTTCTCTTTTGTCAATGAGATTTTCTGTCTCTACACAGATACTACATGAGACTGTTTTAACTGTACTGTGCTGTGCTAAGTCACTTCAGTCATGTCTGACTCTTGGCAAACCTGTGGACTGTAGCCTGCAGGGCAAGAGTACGTAGGTTGCCGTGCCCTCCTCCAGGGGATCTTCCCGACCCAGGATTCGAACCCACGTCTCTTGTGTCTCCTGCATGGGCAGGCGGGTTCTTTACCAGTAGTGTTACCTGGGAATCCCCACTGTTTTAACTACTAAAGTTCTAATGAATCTTTATCTGGTATGGCAAGAATCTATACCTTCTTCATCAGGAGCTGTTGACTGATCCATATAATTTGAGAATCTGCTTATCAGATTCTTGAAAAATTCTCTTTGTGGTCTTGATTGAAATTTTGTTGAATCTGTCAAATCAGAAGTGAATTCTTAAAAGTGTTGACTCTCTTTGTCCATTAATATATACACTATCCCATTAATTTAGAACTTATTTGATCTGCTGTTTCATAATTTGGTCCATGTAAGTATTGTACATCTTTTGATAGGTTTATTGCTAAGAGTTTAGTATTTTTGATATTATAAATTATAGCATCTAAACATTTCAATTTGTTCTTGTTCTTCCATTTAGAAATTAAGTTGATTGTTTTTTCTGTTCTTGTGTTTAGTAACCTTACCTAAACTCTTTTTATCAAATCTAATAATTTGCTTCTATGTTTTTTAAGCTTTATATTTATTCATTTTTATTATCCCTAAAGGATGATTTTCTTTCTTTTTTTAAAAAAATTCCCTTTCCTTTTAGTTCTTTATCTCACTGTAATATCCACTAGGTCATATGTGGGTTTCCTGTTTTAATTGAGACATTGAAGTGTTGCAAATTTTAATCTTTAAAAATGGCATTTAGCTATATATATAAATATGTAATTATGGCTGATTCACATTGTAGCACAGTACCAACACAACATTGTATGGCAATTTTCCTCCAATTAAAAAATTAAAAAATGATGTTTGATGTGTATGTTTGAAAGATTACTGTTGATCATATCACTTAATGAAATCCTTTTTTCTAATTTTCTAAGATGATATTTTTGTTTGTGGTGTTCTTATGTAAACTCTTCATTGGGTATTAAAATTTTCATCAAATGCTTATCTGCTTTTATGCTTCAAAAAAAGTTGTGTTTTTTCTCTAATCTGTTAATATGAGAAATTACATTTGTATATTTTTCTAATGTCATACTAGCTTTACATTCCCAACTTGGTCATGATATAAACACTTTTGGAGATGGTTTGTTATGAGGAGTTTTGCATCTATGTTCATTGGTGAGATTAGCTTTTAACTTTAAAAAAAAAATTCTACTTTATTAGCCTATTTTTAATATCAAGTTTATATTGGCCTCAGAAGAAAGTTTTTGGTTCTTTAAAAAGTTTTAAAGTTGGAATAATATTGTGCTCAAAATTTAATAAAACTCTTCCGTAAAGCAATATTTGGACCTGGTAGTTTTATATTTGGAGTGGCTTGGCATAACAGAAAGGTGGAGATTACCTCTTACATTCTCATAGTTTGCTTCTTTCAATAATTTATGTTTTTCTAGGAGTAGGACCATTTGTCTAAGTTTTTCTTTTTTTTTCCATGTTTATTGTTTGTGCCCCTTTTTTTCAGTCTCATCAGAGGTGTGTATATTTTGCTAGTCTTGTCCCAAACTTTTTTTTTCAAATTATTTATTTGTCTGCATCGAGTGTTAGTTGTGGCATGCCAGGGAATTCCCTGAGGCATTTATCCTTACAGCTTTTGGGTTTTGTCTTTTAAAAATACCTTATTTCTCTGTATGGTGGGGGAGAGAGAGAGAAAATTCAGTTTGACGATCTCTGAAAAGTAATTATTTGTATTGATTGGAATTGGGGTTTGTTTCTACCGTTTACTTAGGACTTCCCATTTTTCTGTCCTTTCCTGTCCCTGTCTCACTATTACCTCTTGTACTTCTTTCTCCCTTTTTAAATTTATTGAAGGTTTTTTTTACAGGCTTATTAGTTTCTTTTTTTCTTTATCAGTTCAGTTCAGTTGCTCAGTTATGTCCGACTCTGCAACCCCATTGACTGCAGCTCCCCCTCAGGGAACCTTCAGTCTTTCCCAACATCAGGGTCTTTTCCAGTGAGTCAGTTTTCCTCATGTTTTGCCTCTTTATCTAGTTTTGGAAGATACACACATTATTTTCTTACGGTTCCCTTGAAACGTTAAACCATGTCTACTTGAAAAAGTAGACACCCTCTTATACAGCACGAGGATTGTGGAACACTTTAACTCCTATCAGCTCCTTTTCAGATTTGAAATGGTTCCAGACTTAAAAGATTTTTAAAACTCCATTGTTTCTAACTCAGAGTTTGCCAGGCTCACAAATGCAGCTTTGCAAATGCCATGTAACCTGTGCTTACCATCCAAGAGTTATTTTCTGCAGTGGGAAACCTGCACCAGGGAAGGGAGTCCATTAGCAAAATCTGGAAACCCAACATTGCTGATAATCAGTCTTCTGAGGTTTTTCGCCCCTGAAGCAGCAGAAGCTTCCAGTGCTGCTTCGAGCATGTACCTTATCCAGTTTTCCTTGGGAGACATCTCTGACAAAATGAATTCTCCTATTGAAGTAATATCTTACAAAAGCTAAAGCAAACCTCATTTCAAAGGAAAAGAAAAATAGAACATGACCCTACTCATTCATCTAGTAGCAATTGTATGAAATAACATATTAAACATTAATTTTTAATTGGTGACATTTATTTCTCTTCAGAGTCGGCTTCTGCTATCTAATAAAGATTATATTATTCTTTCATATGTAGAGACTACAGAAAAAACCATTTAACTAGCTTATTCAAATGACCCCTAACAAAGGAAACCTCTGTAACATAGATAATATAAATAGGATAATGATGTTCCAAAAAATATTGGAGGGGGAATCATTTGCTGTTTTTCAGTATGTTCTCTGCATCTTAGAATTTTCTCATTTGTGTACATTTCTTTATTAACTCTCAATCTTCTTTACCTGGTATTTCTTTTTCAGTCTCTGAAAATGTGAAAGAAAAAATTTCAAGTGTATCACCATAATTTGGATATGCAAAGGAAATGAGATTGAAACAATATAATTTTTAAGTGTGCTTCCTTATTCTCAACTATGATTCAGAAACACTGTAATTTATAGGCATATGTTTCACATAATTTTAGGTAAGACTACCTGAAATCTCTTGGAGGTAGCATGTCTCAATATTATTTTATGCCCTTCTCAAATTTTAGTATGTATTAGAACTGTCTTTCATTTTTATTCATGTTGAAGTTTCAAAGGAGACACTGAGAGGAACAAAATGTGGCTTCTAACTGGTGAAATGATTTTAGTAATAGAAATACAGCTTTATCATTGTCATGGAAATTTTTACTAAACTTAGATGTATAATAATACCTGGTTTGAGATTTGTCATTTATGAAAAGTAGAGAAAGGGGTTAGGAAAACATTAGTATTTTATATAATTCCAGGTAAATAAATTTTATTTAGATAAATGACAAAATCACGACTTAGTATTCCGAACTTTTAATTTGTGTTTATTGTAGCAAAAGAGCTATTTCATTTCAGTATTTGTGTGTATATTATTTCAGGGACAAAACTATTTTCAGGAGTTAAAAGTGAAGCCTGCAAGTGAAAAATTTCTAAGATACCTGCTATTCTGTGATTTGTATGATGTAAGGAGATATGTATTTATATATATGGAGATAGACATAGATTGTTGTTCAGTTGCTCAGTCATGTACAACTCTCTGTGACCCTGTGGTTTGCAGCAAGCCAGGCTTCCTTGTCCTTCACCATCTCCAGAGGTTGCTGAAATTCATGTCCGTTGAGTCAGTGACACCACCCAATTATTTCATCCTCTGTTGTCCCCTTCTCCTCCTGCCTTCAATCTTTCCCAGCATCAGGGTCTTTTCTAATGAGTTGGTTCTTTACAACAGGTGGCCAAAATACTGGAGATTCAGCTTCATCATCAGTCTGTTCAATGAATATTCAGGATTGGTTTCCTTTAGGATTGACTGGTTTGATCTCCTTGCAGTCCAAGGACTCTCAAGAGTCTTCTCCAACATCACAGTTCAAAAGCATAAATTATTCGGTGCTCAGCTTTCTTTATGGTCCAACTCTCACATACATACATGACTACTGGAAAAACCATAGCTTTGACTAGATGAACCTTGGTTGGAAAAGTAACATCTCTGCTGTTTAATATGCTGTCTAGGTTTGTCATTGCTTTTCTTCCAAGGAGAAGCGTCTTTTAATTTCATTGCTGCAGTCACCATCTGCAGTGATTTTGGAGTCCAGAAAAATAAAGTCTGTCACTGTTTCCGTCGTTTCCCTGTTTATTTGCCATGAAATGATTGGACTGGATGCCATGATCTTAGTTTTTTTAATGTTGAGTTTTAAGCCAGAGTGAAACTCTCCTCTTTCACCTTCATCAACGAGCTCTTTAGTTCTTCTCTGCTTTCTGCCATATGGATAGTGTCATCTGCATATCTGAGGTTGTTGATATTTCTCCCGGCAATCTTGATTCCAGCTTGTTCTTCATCCAGCCTGGCATTTTGCATGATGTGCTCTGCATAGAAGTTAAGTAAGCAGGGTGATAGTATACGGTCTTGACATACTCCTTTCCCTATTTTGTACCAGTCTGTTGTTCCATGTCTGGTTCTAACTGTTGCTTCTTGACCTGCATACAGGTTTCACAGGAAGCAGATCAGGTGGTCTGGTACTCCTGTCTCTTGAAGAATTTTTCCACAGTTTGTTGTGATCCACAGAGTCAAAGGCTTTAGTGTAGTCAATGAAGCAGAAGAAGATGTTATTCTAGAATTATCTTGCTTTTTATATGATCATCAGTTTGATGTTCACAATTTGATCTCTGGGTCCTCTGCCTTTTCTAAATCTAGCTTGAACATCTGAAAGTTCTCAGTTCACGTACTGTTGTCGGAGCCTAGCTTGGAGAACTTTGAGCATTACTTTGCTCCATGTGAAATGAGTGCAGTTGTGCAGTAGTTTGAACATTTTTGGCACTGGGATGAAAACTGACCATTTCCAGTCCTGTGGTCACTTGTGAGTTTTCCGAATTTGCTGGCATATTGAGTGCAGCACTTTAACAGCATTATCTTTTAGGATTTGAAATAGCTCAGCTAGAATTCCATCACCTCCCCTACCTTTAGCTTTATTCATAGTGATGCTTTCTGAGGCCCACTTTGCACTCCAAGATGTCTGGCTCTAGGTGAGTGATTACACCATTGTGTTTATCTGAGTCCTTAACTATTTTTAAGTGATTATATCTTTTTTTTTTTTTTTTGTATAGTTCTTCTGTGTATTCTTACCACCTTTTCTTAATATCTTCTGCTGGTTAGGTCCATAGTGTTTCTGTTCTTTATTGTGCCCCTTTTGCATGAAATCTTGATATCTCTAATTTTCTTAAAGAGATCTCTAGTCTTCCCACTTGAGTAATAGTTTAGCAATTGGTTGTTATAAACATACACTTACCGTATGACTCTTTGTTGGGGTTTGAATTGTGCCTACTCCCACCCCTCCCCATCCAAAAGTATGGCTCAGTGCTCAATCTTAGTACATCAGAATCTGACCTTATTTAGAAGTAGTCATTGCAGCTTAATACAAGGCCTCACTTGAGTCAGTTCAGTTCAGTTCAGTCGCTCAGTCATGTCTGACTCTTTGCGACCCCATGGACTGCAGCACGCCAGGCCTCCCTGTCCATTACCAACTCTCGGAGTTCACCCAAACTCATGTCCGTCGAGTCGGTGATGCCATCCAACCATCTCATCCTCTGTCGTCCCCTTCTCCTCCCGCCTTCAATCTTTCCCAGCATCAGGATCTTTTCAGATGAGTCAGTTCTTTGCATCACTTAGCCAACAAATTGGAATTTCAGCTTCAACATCAGTCCTTCCAGTGAATATTCAGGACTGATCTCCTTTAGGATGGACTGGTTGCATCTCCTTGCAGTCCAAGGGACTCTCAAGAATCTTCTCCAACACCACAGTTCAAAAGCATCAATTCTTCGGCGCTCAGGTTTCTTTATAGACCAACTCTCACATCCATACATGGCCATTGGAAAAATGATAGCCTTGACTAGATGGACCTTTGTTGGCAAAGTAATGTCTCTGTTTTTTAATATGCTGTCTAGTTTGGTCCTAACTTTTCTTCCAAGTAGCAAGCGTCTTTTAATTTCATGGCTGCAGTCACCATCTGCAGTGATTTTTGAAGCCCCAAAAAATAAAGTCCGTCACTGCTTCCAGTGTTTCCCCATCACTTCCCATGAAGTGATGGGACCAGATGCCATGATCTTAGTTTTCTCAATGCTGAGTTTTAAGTCAACTTTTTCACTCTCCTCTTTGACTTTCATCAAGAGGCTCTTTAGGTCTTTACTTTCTGCCATAGGGTGATGTCATCTGCATTATCTGAGGTTATTGATATTTCTCCCGGCAATCTTGATTCCAGCTTGTGCTTCATCTAGTCCAGCATTTCTCATGATGTACTCTGCATAGAAGTTAAATAAGCAGGGTGACAATATACTGCCTTGGCGTACTCCTTTTCTGATTGTAACCAGTCTGTTGTTCCATGTCCAGTTTTAACTGTTGCTTCTTGACCTGCATACAGGTTTCTCAGGAGGCAGGTAAGGTAGTGTGGTATTCCCATCTCTTGAAGATTTTTCCAGTTTGTTGTGATCCACACAGTCAAAGGCTTTGGCATAGTCAATAAAGCAGAAGTAGCTGTTTTTCTGGAACTCTCTTGCTTTTTCGATGATCCAGCAGATGTTGGAAATTTGATCTCTGGTTCCTTTGCCTTTTCTAAATCCAGCTTGAACATCTGGAAGTTCACAGTCCACGTACTGTTGAAGCCTGGCTTGGAAAATTTTGAACATTACTTGAGTATGGAGTTCTTAATCCAATATGACTTAGTCTAGTATGAATCCAGCACTTCTCCGAAGAAGAGGAGAGACACAGGGAGCGTACGGAGGCAAGAGAGGGTACTTCTGACGATTACAGACACATCAGCTAAGTAAAAGACATGGGCATGTTCTAGCTGCTAGGTTTTACTAGCAGCTTCAAGAGAGCATTGCCTGACCAACACCTTGATTTTACACTTCCAGCCTCCGGAGCTGGAAGAGAATACATTTCAGTTGCTTTAAGCTACTCAGTTTATGATACTTTGTTATGGCAATTCTAGGAAACGAGTACACCCACCAGTATCACTTACTGGGATTTACTTAAGAGAAATGAAAACGTTTTTACAGAGATGTACTTTGAATATTTATAGTGGTTTTAGTCCTAATAACCAAAAGCTGAAAACAACCCATTGTCTACAAACTGGATGAGTAAATAAAAATTGTGATATATCTGTATAATAGAAGGAACTATTGATTCACACCAAAACATGAATGAGTCTGAAGAGATTGTGCTGAATGTGTAAACACAGTCACAAAGTTCTGTGTACTCTCTATTTCTACTGATACAACATTCTGGAAAAGGAAAAACTGTGACAACAGAAAGCAAAACAGTTGTTCTTAGGGGATAGGGGTGAGGAGAGGAGATTAGCTGCAAGGAGTATGAGGAAACCTTTTTGGGTGGTGGAAATGTTCCCTATGGTGATTGTGGTGATATTACAGGGTGATTGTGGTTGATGTTGCAACCTAACCAGTTGTCCACTTCAAAATGTGACATTGTGTTATAAATTATAACTCAGCAGACAAGCAAGAAGATCAAACCAGCCAGTCCTAAAGGAAATCAACCGTGAATATTCATTGGAAGGTCTAGTGCTGAAGCTGCAGTTCCAATACTTTGGCCACCTGATGTGAAGAGCCAACTCATTGGAGTAGACTCTGATGCTGGGAGAGATTGAGGGCAAGAGGAGAAGGGGGTAACAGAGGACGAGATGGTTGGATGGCATCACTGACTCAATGGACATGAGTTTGCAAACTCTGGGAGATAGTGAAAGACAGGGAAGCCTGGTGTGCTGCAGTTCATGAAGTCCCAGAGTTGGACACGACTTAGTGACGCAAGAAAGCTGATTAATACATTTAAGAAGGAATATAATAAATGGTTCCATTGAGTATATAGTGAATATGCCTTTTTAAGTTGAATGAAAAAAAACATTTAAAGTCATACAGATGGTACTTTTGGCCAGCATAAATTTTTGAGAGCAGTGTCAGTTGTACAATCAAGAAGAGCTGTATCTCAATAACTTAAAAGTGAGTTCATGTATTCTAGAGATGATTCTGGTGATGATGAAGACCCTGGCGTCAAAGAGTTGAATAAAATTTTAACTGAATATGAGAGTGAAGAAAAGCATTATTTGCAAATTAATTTCTTATTAGGTGATTTAAATATCTGTAAGCTAGTAATTATTTTAAATGATCATTTAACAGTTTCCTTGACTTTCCTAAAAATTGATGTGTTTAGATTGGAAGCAAAAAGCTTTTTATCTCTTTGTACTGGGAAGATGGTGGATTGCCTTATATTCAGGCATGCATAGCGTCTTCTGTTCTACACAGTTAAGCAGAGTTGATGCATCCTCCTCCATCCTTCCATGGGACATTGAACCTTCCGTGAGACATAGTTTTGCACATTATGCTATTTGGCATATAACCATTCTGTAAATCTAGATGTATGATGTTTTATTTCTCTTTATTTTTGTCTCTACCACGGTCTACAGTGCCTGACTTTTGATGTTCGTAAAATAAAATATTGGTGGATGGAACAAAAATATTTTTGTAAAGAATCAGTCTTTTGCCATGATGCCTTTTATCATGCTTGACATTTACTCAGCAAGCATTTATTAAGTGTTACGTGGAAAGCATTGTACTAGCTGCTTTGGGATGTATAAAAACGCTGTAACATCTGAACTTTCATGGTTAGAAGAAATTGTAGCCTCTCTTCAGTGTGAAGTGTGGTGTAAAGGGTGAGGGTGGGCAGTCACCAGTGCTTCCGTGTGTGCACATGTGCTCAGTCGCGTAGTCTGTAGGGTAAAATACTGGGAAAATACTTAGCTTGACGATAAAGGAAGTCACTTTTCAGCAGCTGTAATATTCAGAGTAATCATAGCTTAAATGTTTAACAAAACAGTTCTGAGATTTTTATAAAACTATTCTCCTTATTGTCACATTGTTAGGTTAATCAAAAGAGTTGGACTGTGCAGTAAGTGAAATAGTCTTTACCTTGGAAGAACACAGAGACTTGAATTTTCATACGTAGACTCTTAGAGGCTCCTTCTGATGCTTCTCCTTTATAAAGAAGTACAGTGAAAAGTAATGCTTCAGAGATTCACTGGCATTTTTTTTTCTCCTTTTTAAAGTAGATTGTACAGTGCTTAATGGCACTTGAGACAAAGGCCTTCACCTCTCCTCATAGGAGCACTGAGCGGTAATGGAAGCTTAGTATGAAATGTCTTTTATATCAGTGATTGGTATAGCTCAATACTAGTTGTTAAAATAGATGTACGGTTTTCTGTGAGTGCCGTGAAACACAAAGATTCTTAATAGTGCAAATTGTGATGGGTTTTGTCTGTCTATATACTAGATTTATTATATATTCTTTCCATGGCTGGTGCTTTCACTCGGTGGATTGAATGACAACCAAGACTTGAACATGAGGCAGTGTCGTTTAGGAGAGCATCGGAATGTGAGGCAGAAGACCTCGTCTCTCATCTGGGCAGACCTTAGCGCTGACTTAGTACTGTTGATATTAGGTGCCTATCCCTTAGGCAAGAAAAAGCCATCAGAAATGAAAAATATTTGTGAAGGCTTCTGTAATATCTGTCAAAGCTAAAAAGATGAATAATAACTGAACTGTAGGCTTTATTCAAATTTTTTTCCACTAATACTCTTTTTTTTTTCTTTTTGGTGCCAGGATCCAGTCCAGGATACCACAGTGCATTTAGTTGTCATATGTCTTTGTTCTAACATACCAGTTTTCAAGAATAATTTAATTTTTTCAGATGTTTGAAAATTAATGTTCATTCGCCTGGTTTAGGAAGCAGAGAATGTGTACTGAACATCACTCAGTCTTGTCAGCTCAAGGCTGTTATTGTGTGACATGTTACCATTTGGTGCCTTCAGGAGTTGTTTAATGTTTTTATCTGCCTTGACCTCAAGCTTCTCTGTTCTCCTCCAGTTGATCCCCCATCTGTGTTAACCTAACCAAAAAACCGAACAGCAGTGAGTATTAGATGACTTCAACGGGGAGAAGTCTCTATAGCATTAGGGAGGCCTTTCTGTTAATTATTTCTAATAAAGTATATTGAAAGAGGCAGGGATTATCATGGAGGTAGGAGAAATGGCATGATCAAAGTCGTTAGGAATGTTTCCAAGGATTCCAGAGGATTTCTGAGCCTTCCCAGTACAATTAGTTGGCTCCTTCCATTCTTGTGTTATCAGAACAGTTGCTTAAAAGGGTTCATTGAATGATTGGGTACGTGGCCTGGAGAAGAAGGAAGCTTAAAACTCAAGTCTGTGTAACTGAAACGATAAGTGAAAGTGCTGTATTTTAAAATAACATTATTTTCTGATTATCACAGTATAATTATTACAGAATATTTGATAAGACACAAAAGCAAAAATACGCATAATAAAAATCAACTATGATTCCATTGTAGACATAGCCACTTTTAATGTTTTCATCTAACTTATTTAAAATATGATATATACACCTATTTTTTATACATTTTGATTACCACTAATACAGTTTTGTGACGCTTCTCTACATTAATCTGTTACGGGCATTTCTCCATGTCAGTAAATAATCTTCAGAATCATGATTTTTAGTGACGATTTTAGAGTTCATTGAAAACCTCTTCATTTAACTGTTAACCATTTTGTTGGACATTTGCGTTTCATTGTTAATTTGCTTTGCGCCTCCTTATACAAAAATCTTTGTCCACATCTCTGTTTATTCTCTTAGGACAGCTTCTTAGAAGTGGGATTACTTGACCAAATGGCTCTTGACACTGTGGCTAAAGACCTTTTAAAAAGTTCACTTCTCTCTCCACCCATCAGTAATGTGTGAGCATGACTGTTCCTCCCACACTTTTGCTATCAAGTACTATAATTTTTGGTCTTTACAAGGGCCAGGTTGTGTTTTGAAGATTATTTTGACCTTGTTGAGTTTGAGATGACAGTTGGACAGATAATTATGACGTTCAGTAAATGCAAAATATACAGTACTACAGTTCTAGACTTAGAAACAATCTATATGTAGTTTCTGTGAAATGTTATCTCAAAGCTATATATATATATATAGAGAGAATGTATGTGTAATAATATCTGTGGTATATATGTATATCAAGAAGTAGGGTATGTATGACTGAACTTTAGGGTATATACAGATAATAAGAGATGGAAGCGGGATAAAAAGGATCTTTCAAGGTGACAGAAAGCCAGTGTTCGTCAGTAGAAGATTGTGGTTTCTATACCATCTTATCTTAAGGAGTATTTGATTTTAGCTTACTGTGCAGCAGCTACTTTTGTAATTTCACATTTCTAACCTGGTGTCAGTGTGCAGTGTTATGCTAGTAGAACTGTTCTGTGTCACATAGATTAATGTATTCTTGATTGTTTTAGTGAATCTTTTACTGTGTATATTCTTTTAGATGATGTTACTTAAGTCCCTGAATGATAGTTGCAGGTCTGTTTTAAAAGTGTTTTATAAAGCTTGATGGTCATAATAATATCTAGTGATGTTACTGGTTAGTGTTCTAGATTTAATAATCATTATAATAATGTGTTTTCCCAAATTATGTGGAATTTTCTAGATGTTACAGGGTGAACTTAGAGAAATTACTAAATATAAATAGGATTTAGAATACTATTTTACCCATCTATGATTGCTCTGCCTGATACTTATAAGTCAGCCTCTGCTTTGTAGTCAGAGAAGGAGAAGGAAATGTTAAGAAAGCAGAGAACAGGACGAGCAGGTATCTTAAACTATCATAAAACATTTTACTTTTTAGAGACAAATGTATAGGCAAAATTACTTGTGTGTTGTGTGAGTAAGAATGTTTTTGACACAGTTTCTCATTTGACCACACTTTTAAAAATTGTTGTATTCTGTTGGTTGGGCTTCCCTGGTAACTCAGATGGTAAAGAATCCTTGCAGGAATGCAGGAGACCTAGGTTTGATCCTTGGGTCGGGAGGATCCCCTGGAGAAGGGAATGGCAACCCACTCCAGTATTCTTGCCTGGAGAATTCCATGGACAGAGGAGTCTGGCAGGCTGCAGTCCATGAGATCACGAAGAGTCAGACAAGACTGAGCAACTAACATTGCTTGCCTGGAAAAGGACAGAGGAACCTGGTGGGCTGCAGTCCATGGGGTTGCAGAATTGGACACGACTGAGCAACGAGCACACATTTTGCTGGTTATATTGTAGCTTTTGGAGATGGTGATGGAGGAGTTGTCCAGGGAGGCTATCATGCCCCTGGCTGAGCCCAACAGAACAGCATCACCTTCATAAATTCACTATGATCCAAGATGATAATGAGTTTTGGCAAGAAGTTACTGTAGCCTATTAACATCTGTCTGCACAATAGGAGTACAGAGCCTAGGTAATTATGTCATAGCTGAGTATTTCCCCATTCTTCCTGCGTATCAGAATGTTTTTGGCTACACTTTATATCACCTGATGACCCTTTAAATCTCTCTTAAGCTCAGGCCACACCCCATACTTCACACTGATTAAGTCAAAATCTCTCGGGGCTACAGCCTAAGGATCAGTAATTTTTAAAGGTCCACTGTTGATTCCACTTGGCAGCCAAGGTTGCAACCCATGGCTTCAGATATAGTAATCAGTTCAGTTCAGTTCAGTCACTCAGTCATGTCCGACTTGCTGCCCCCATGAATCGCAGCACGCCAGGCCTCCCTGTCCATCACCAACTCCCGGAGTTCACTCAAACTCACATCCATCGAGTCGGTGATGCCATCCAGCCATCTCATCCTCTATCATCCCCTTCTCTTCCTGCCCCCAATCCCTCCCAGCATCAGAGTCTTTTCCAATGAGTCAACTCTTCCCATGAAGTGGCCAAAGTACTGGAATTTCAGCTTTAGCATCGTTACTTCCAAAGAACACCCTGGACTGATCTCCTTTAGAATGGACTAGTTGGATCTCCTTGCAGCCACAGTTCAAAAGCATCAATTCTTCGGGGCTCAGCTTTCTTCACAGTCCAACTCTCACATCCGTACATGACCACTGGAAAAACCATAGCCTTGACTAGACGGACCTTTGTTGGCAAAGTAATGTCTCTGCTTTTCAATATGCTATCTAGATTGGTCATAACTTTCCTTCCAAGGAGTAAGCGTCTTTTAATTTCATGGCTGCAGTCACCATTTGCAGTGATTTTGGAGCCCAGAAAAATAAAGTCTGACACTGTTTCCACTGTTTCCCCATCTATTTCCAATGAAGTGATGGGACTGGATGCCATGATCTTCATTTTCTGAATGTTGAGCTTTAAGCCAACTTTTTTACTCTCCTCTTTCACTTTCATCAAGAGGCTTTTTAATTCCTCTTCACTTTGTTCCATAAGGGTGGTGTCATCTGCATATCTGAGGTTATTGATATTTCTCCTGGCAATCTTGATTCCAGCTTGTGCTTCTTCCAGCCCAGTATTTCTCATGATGTACCCTGAATATAAGTTAAAGAAGCAGAGTGACAATATACAGCCTTGACGTACTCCTTTTCCTGTTTGGAACCAGTCTGTTGTTCCATGTCCAGTTCTAACTGTGGCTTCTTGACCTGCATATAGGTTTCTCAAGAGGCAGGTCAGGTGGTCTGGTATTCCCATCTCTTTCAGAATTTTCCACAGTTGGTTGTGATCCACACAGTCAAAGGCTTTGGCATAGTCAATAAAGCAGAAATAGATATTTTTCTGGAACTCTCTTGTTTTTTTGATGATCCAGCGGATGTTAGCTATTTGATCTCTGGTTCCTCTGCCTTTTCTAAAACCAGCTTGAACGTCTGGAAGTCACAGTTCACGTATTGCTGAAGCCTGGCTTGGAGAATTTTGAGCATTACTTTACTAGCATGTGAAATGAGTGCAGTAGTTTGAGCATTCTTTGGCATTGCCTTTCTTTGGGATTGGAATGCAAACTGACCTTTTCCAGTCCTGTGGCCACTGCTGAGTTTTCCAAGTTTGCTGGCATATTGAGTGCAGCACTTTCACAGTATCATCTTTCAGGATTTGAAATAGCTCAACTGAAATTCCATCACCTCCACTAGCTTTGTTTGTAGCGATGCTTTCTAAGGCCCACTTGACTTCACATTCCCGGATGTCTGGCTCTAGATGAGTGATCACACCATCGTGATTATGTTGGTTGTGGAGATCTTTTTTGTACAGTTCTTTTGTGTATTCTTGCCACATCTTAATATCTTCTGCTTCTGTTCTTAAGAATGTTGCTTATTAAAATCACCTGGGAGATTTAGTCCACAATGTTCCTCCCCTCCCTCTCCCTTTATTACTTGAGTGAACCAGTGTTAACTGAAAGGAATATAGTCCATTCCCTAGATGTGTTAGGACAAAACATAAAACAAAGGACTAGTTCGTTAAGTACTCTTTTTGGGAGAAAACCTGCTTGTGTAAATGACTTTGCATTTAACCAGCATTATTTCATGTTTCATATTTCAAGACTTCCCTGGTAGCTCAGACGGTAAAGCATCTGCCTACGATGCAGGAGACCTGGGTTCAATCCCTGAGTCGGGAAGATCTCCTGGAGAAGGAAATGGCAACTCGCTCCAGTATTCTTGTCTGGAAAATCCCATGGACAGAGGAGCCTGGTAGGCTATAGTCCATGGGGTCGCAAAGAGTTGGATACGACTGAGCAACATCACTTTCTCTTTTCATTTCATGTTCATAATTTTGTGATATTTGTGCAGTATTTGTACAGCCTCTGTGAGGGCAAAGATCATGTCTTTTCTGTTCATCACTATTTTCAGTACCTAACAGTGCCCAGCATATAGTGGCTGCTCAGTAAATGTTAACAAAAATGGGCCATTAGCGCTGAATTTGAAAGTACCTTGCTTACTGTTTTATATCTATATGTACTACCTATGTTATGAAGCTTTATAATTATGTTATCCACTAAGGAAAAAGATTTTCATAAAATAGAACATAAGCAGGAAATAGATTTATTTAATTTTGAAAGATTTTTGCAGGTCAGGGATTCAGTGTGGGCTTCATAAAGTTTTGAAGGAAAATGGAGCGTACAGCACAAACAGTTCATACTTGGTGCTCAAATTTTAAAACAAAACATACAGAAAAACTAAAAGAAGAGATGTGTGCTTAATTTAACCTTCATGATAAACTAGACTAGAGCTTGGTCCATTTATCATCTCTTAGTTGTGTCTCACCCAGTCATAGTCTGTCCTAAAGTATTCAGTAGAGGATGGTAAATTAAAATGAGACGATCTGTTAAATATGATTGACACATGATACAGATTTACAGTATAATGGCAAAGCTTAAACTTTGGACAAATTAATGTAAAATAATTTTGGACGTTAATCTCTCTTTTGCTTTGCTCCAAACTTTAAAATATACAAGGAATGGGGGCAAGGATGCTACTTAAGAAAGGGTAAGTCATTCTACTCAAGACATCTAAAAGCTCTTATTGAATCTTTGTTATTCCAGAATTAGGGTGTCTCAGGTGCCCAAGTGCTAGGATTGAGGAAAACAAACATATCAAACAAATTCACTTTGCCTGCTTAAAATCCTGCGTGGTTTAGATTTTCTCCTGTGGTCTGGTACTTTAGTCACATAAAACTCACTGGGTTGTTCTTTTCCCCCTTATTTTTTTTTAATTAAGTAAAAAAAAAAAAAAAAAAGGCAAAACTTTTTTTTTTTGGTACATAGGAAACAATTTAGAATAGAAAAGAGTATACAGTGAAAAGTAGGTTTCCTTTCTACTACAGAGCACCAGATTCTTCTTAGAGGAAAACATATTAGCATTTTCTTGTATATCTTTCCAGAAAGAATTTGTTTATATTGCCAACATGCACATGCAGATAGCCGTTGTAGTTTACACCTGTAATAGAAGTATTTGTATCCATTGCTCTGTACTTTCCGTTTTCTTTTTTGTTCCCCCACCCACCCTATTTAACATGTCTTGCAGATCTTTCCAAATTACGTTTTTATTTTCCTCACTGTGAGTTGGTGTGGTCTCCATATTCTTAGCAGATGAAGTCTTCTCTTTCAAAGCCACATTTCCCCCCATAGCTCTTCATGTATTAATTAATCTCTTTTGCTTTGCTCCCATTTAGTCTTTTTGTCACTCTATTACATACCTGTCATGGTCTGCTGTATATTATCATGATTTATATGTGGTTTTCTCTTTCTAAGTGTCATCTCCTCATCCCTGTATTTTTCGATATTCTGGTTTATCCTCATCTTCAGGACCTTAGTTACCACCTGTGCACTCAGGTCTGACATTTGTATCTACTCTGAGTTGTAGATATTTCACACAGACAAGGCTTTGACATTGTGATACATCTATTTCTTGTGTATTTCTTGTGCATCTCAAAAGCATCTTAATCCTAGCATGTCCAAAGCCATCTTCTTTTCCATTGTCTCTATCCTAGTATCTGTATGCATCTCAGTTGCACATCCAGAAAACTGAACTGTTCTTGATACCTCCTTCTCCCTTACCTCCTATATTCCAAAAAACACAAGTTTGGTTGATTTTTCCTTCCTGAATCTCTCTCGAATCCATTGTCTTCTCTTTATCTCTAATACTGCCTTAGTCCAGTCTGCCTTCATCTTCACCTGAATTATCACAGTAGTCCACTGACAGGCTTTCTGGTTCTCTTCTAGACCATTTTCCATATAGAAATATGAGGAATGTTTTCAAAATGTAAATAGTAGTATGACAGCCCTGCCCCTGCTTAAAATATTTTGATGTCAGGATCTATAATATAGCTCAAAGGGTCCTGCTCCCTCTTCGTTCCCCTCTCACTGCACTCTGCCCTGTTCTCTTTGCCTCTACCACACTAGGCTTGTTTCCAGGCCCTGCCTTTCACCTTGCTCCTTACACCTCTGGGCATTTACATATGCTGTTTAGTGTTCCCCAGCTCTTTCCTTTAACCTTTTCTAGTTAACCCCCACTGAGCGTTTCAAATATCATCTCAAACGTCGGTTACTCTGCAGATCTTCCCTGTGCTTCCTAACTAGGCCACATCCTCCTGTCACTCAGCAAATACACTTGTCCTTTGTAGCACATTCTCTGTTCCTTTGTGTGTGTGTGTGTGTGTGTGCGCGCATGCACACAGGTGGGCGTTTGTTTGGTTACTCACTATATTCCCAGATAGGCAGTAATTTCCCTGAAGGCAGTAGCCTTTATATCTTTAGTTTTCTGCATAAGTGCTCAGCACAGAATAGAAGACCCTCAAATCTTTAATGAGTAAATGAATGACTTTGTTTCCATTTTCTCCATTGAGTCAACTGTGGTGAAGTGTGCAAACTTTTGCAAAAGCTCAAGCACATACTTCAGGTTCAAAGTGAATTCATATACTGAGCAAGACACAGTATGGCTTAATAATGCTGCAGACTTCCCAAGGCTTTAAATTTACCAGAAAGAGGCAAACTTTCTGGGGATGGGGAATGTGAAGATAGTTGTGAACTGCTGACAGACTGCTAGGTCTATATTTTAGTTTTCTAAGCCATTTCCCCTCTCCCATTGTCTTATATCATTTCTCCCTAATAGTAAACTCATAGTTACTTTCCATCTAGAGAAATATGACTTCCCAGAGCAGTCAGGAGTAGCACCTGTTCACTTATAAAACAAATGTTTGAAGTTTGAAAAGAAATGTAAAGGTATGGTTAAGATTGAATTCTGTCTGCCTCCATACTAGCCATGGAGAATTTGGGCAGAGCTGCTTACCTGCTGTGAGCCTTGGTTTTCTCATTTGGGGAGCTGGGGTCTTAATCTCACAGGACTGTTGCAAGGCTTAAATGAGATACACAGCATTTAATGCAGTGACCCTTGGCTGTATCAGCGGCATCCAAATTCTCAGTCAGTGCACGTGGTTACTGTTGTTGTTGCAGCAGCTCTTCCTTTGGGGACATACTTTCCCAATACAAAGGTTGCTAGGTCTACTTCACACATGTCCATTTAGCATTTGATGTACTTAATGTAATTAAATTTTTTCTACATGCCAGGAATATCCCAAAGCCTTGATCGCCATAGATAACCTTGTTAAAGTGAGTTACTCATTGATCACTGAAATTACCTTCTCCCCCACACTCCACTTCAGTGTCACAGGGAAGGTAGAACTCTATAGTCTTCAGCCAACAGAGTGGAAGGGACTAGGAGGAGAAAGGGTGGTGAGTGTTTGCCTTAACAACTTGGAGGGAATAATAGATATTCATGATGTCTTCATTAGTAAAAGTCTGGGATCTTCACACATATAGTACTTCATTTAAAGTTATGGGGAAATTGTTTAAACTGACTTTTGAGCCAGCATTGAAACTACTAGTTGTATTAATATGGTTAAGATGTGACCCAAGTTCCAAATTAACTGATTTTAAAACAGATTTGAAGAGTATGCATCCCTTTTTAAGTCTGAAACTTTTCATAAACCAACAGTTAAAGAAATGGCTACTAAGTTGCTTTAATATGGAAATGTTTACTTGTTCTTAACTTTATTTGTATTTTTTTTAATCAGTAAACTTTATTTTTAGAGCAGTTTTAGGTTCATAACAAAATTGAGTAGAAAGTATGGAGAGTTCCTATAACACCTGCTGTCCCCACATACACAGCTTCCTCACCACCATCTCGTAACACACTGATACGTTTGTTACTGATGAACCTCCATTTGACACCTGGTCATCACTCAGTGTCTTTAGTTTGCATTAGGGTTCACTCTTGGGTTCACTGTGGGTTTGGATGAAGGTACAATGACATGGGTTCACCATGTATTGGAGGCGGTAGTGTTATAGAACCCACCTGCCCATGCAGGAAACACAGGAGACTCGGGTTCAATTCCTGGGTTGGGAAGATCGCTAGAGAAGGAAATGGCAATCTGTTCCAGTGTTCTTGCCTGGGAAATCCCATGGACAGAGAAGCCTGGCGGGGGTCCTTGGGGTCCATGGGGTCACAAAGTGTCGGACATGACTGAGTGCACACCCAGTCAGTACAGAATAAAGGTCCTCTGTGTTCTGCCTGTTCATCCCATCCTTCCCATTAAACCCTACCCACCACTGATCTTCTTACAAACTCCATAGTTTTGATTTTTTCCAGAATGTCATATATTTGGAGTCATACAACATGTATGAGTGGAAGATTGGCTTCTTCCACTGAGAATATGCATTTAAGTTTCCTCTCTGTTTTTTCATGACTTGATAGCTTACTTCTTTTGAACACTGAATAATGTTCTACCATCTGAATATATTAATACCAATTTATTTATCCCTTCACTGACTAAAGGCGATCTTGGTTGCCTCAAAGTTTTGGCCATTATGAATAAAGCTGCTCTAAACATCCGTGTGCAGGTTTTTGTATAGATACAAGTTTTCAGCTCATTAAGTACCAAGGTGCACAGTTGCTGGATTGTGTGGTAAGAGTATATGCTTAGTTTTGTAAGAAATTGGTCAAACTGCCTTCTGAAGAGGCTGTACCATTTTGCATCCCACCAGCAGTTAATAAGAGTTCCTGTCGCGCCACATCTTCACCAGTATTTGTTGTTGTCAGTGTTTGGGATTTTGGCCACTCATATCGAGGTGTAGTGGTATCTTGTTTTAATTTAGAATTCCCTAATGATGTCTTTACATTTTATATTAGATCTGTGATCCATTTTGAGTTTATGTTTGTGAAGCGTGTAAGGTTTGTGTCCAAATTTTATTTTTTTTACCATATGGATGAGTTGTCCGTAGCATCATTTTTTGAAAAAACTATCTCTGTTGCATTGTATTACCTTCATTCCTTTGTCAAAGGTCACTCGACTTTATGTGGGTGTGTTTTCTGGCTTCTGTTTTTGTCCAGTTGATCCATTTGTCTATTCTTTTGCCAGTTCCCCAGTGTCTGGATTACCGTTGCTGTATAGTAAGTCTTGAAGTTGGATAGTGTCAGTCCTCTGACTTCATTCTCCTTTGATACTGTGTTGGCTTTCCTGGGTCTTTGTGTCTCATGTAAACTTTATGATCAGTTTGTTGATATCTACAGAGTAATGTGCTGGGATTTTTTGATGGTTTGCATTGAATCTGTAGATGGAAAGAACTGACATCTTGACAGTATTGAGTTTTCTTACCCATGAACATAGAGTATTTTCCATTTATTTAGTTCTTCTTTGGTTTTATTTGTATTTATAATAGATGTATCAATGTAGTGTTTTAAAATTTAGTCATGGTAGATAAGGTCTATTCAAATAGGTCTATTCAGGTTATATGAACATGTTTTCTTAGTTCACTCTTCCCTGGTGGCTCAGATGGTAAAGCATCTGCCTGCAATGCGGGAGACCTGGGTTTGATCCCTGGATTGGAAGATCCCCTGGAGAAGGAAATGGCACCCCACTCCAGTACTCTTGCCTGGAAAATCCTATGGACGGAGGAGCCTGGTAGGCTGCAGTCCATGGGGTCGCGAAGAGTAGGACATGACTGAGCGACCTCACTTTCACTTTGTCTTAGTTCAAGTTCTTTCATTCTTGTAGACGTAAAATTAAACCCATGCTTAAGTAAGAACTTTGTATTAGTAATTTTTAAATTTTAAATGTGTACTACATGCAGGTATATTTATCAGTTTAATGGTTTAGAATGGGACGCTCACCATTATACTAGTTTTCATAGTTATGTCCGTCTTATGTCATTGTTGATAGTCTTATCTCCTTGAATTTAATTCAGCTTATTTTTAGATGGCCATAGGGATAGAAACCATATAGATTTTAGTGCAGATCTTTGCATTTGGCTTAGTATGGAATTAAAAAGCCATGTGGATAAAAGAATTGTATTTTTTTAAAAAGGGATATGTATAAAATTGAATCTATTGTTAAGCATTTGAAATTTCTTATGGGGCACTCCAGTTCTGTGAAAGGCTAGTGTTTATGGCCCTTGAGTAACAGTAATTGCTAAATTAATACTCAAGCGATGAGAAAATGGATTTTGCTAAGATCAGTTTTCCTGCTGCTAATGTTTAAAATAATGTCAGTCGTTAACAATAAGAACAGCTGGTAACAGAAAATTCCCAGGTGCGAGTTTGTCATGCTTAACTTTCCACTTGCTTTTTACTTTTGTTTGTTTTGTGTAGAAGATGTAATAACTTATGGGAAACATGGTATTTAAAGGGAGGAAAGGAGAAAATAATAAAATAAAAGTACTTCTCATTTTCTTAATAGTATTTAAACAAATTTAAGTCCTTAATTATGGAATTTAACAATTCATCTTTCTTTTTGGTGTTAGCAAATAGTGAGATTTCAGTAAACAAAGTTCCTGTTAATTTTGTCTCTGATTTTGCATAATTCGACTCAGAACTGAAATGGATTTTACTTTCGCTGTATCAGTAAATTACTAAGTAAATGAACCTTTTCTTCCGAAATTAATTCAGGTTTACCCCACTATCTGAAAGTAGAGTGCTCCTAGGAAACCTTTGGTAAGCCTAAATGACGTCAAGTGAAGAAGCAGTTACCTTAGGACATGTCTTGCTCACAATGCACAAAATAAATCAAAATAAAGCACAGATGCCCACAGACTCACAGATCAGAGCTACGGAAGCTTGATGCTGAGACTCAGAGTGTAGTTCCTGGGGGAGGCAGCTGTTGGTGCTGCCCTCACTGCTCAGGACGCGCCGCCTCCGTGTTAAATGCAAGTGAAGACTGTTCGCTATTTTCACCTCTCACCTTTTTTTGCAAAAGCAAAGATCCTCGTAAGGTCTCTTTTGGTTGATGAAAACAGGCAGGTCTTTCGTAAGAGCAGGCATAAAGTGGCATAAGAATTGCATAAAGTGAATCTTTAAAAAGTAGGGGATACCTGTATAAAGAAAAAGTTCCTTTTTCACTTTCTTCTTTCCCTTTCTCCTGCCATTAAACATGCTCCAAGATCTCCCTTTCATCTCCGCTTGGGCAGATCGCATAACACTGTAGTCACTTTGAATGATTAAAATACATCTGCTTTTCAGGGCATAAAAAGCCCAGCCCGCTGAAAGTTAAAGAGCCTGGTTCACGTCTTGCAGCCTCATGGAGCTTATATTCTAGTGGGAGACAGAATAAATAGTAAGTGAGAGGAATAGATAAATACATGTTAGAGACTGATGCTATGGAGAAAAATAGAAGGATGAAACGTATGGAGATTGTGTGTGACATTTTAGATGAGAGCGGCCAAGAAAAGCCTCACTGAGGGGTGGTTTTTGAGTCAACAAAGACCTTAAGAAGGTGGTGGAGCACAAACCATGTGCATATTTGAGGAAGAGTGTTCCAGGCAGAGAGACACTGCTGCAGAGGCCCCAAGGTGGATATGTACATTATATGTTGAAGAAAGAGTTGTATAGCCAGCTGAACAAGGAAAAGAGGAGCAGATAAAAAGGATAGCAGCAAATGATACAGTGCCTTTAGGTCATAGAACTTTAACACAGAACAAGAAGGGAAGCCTTATCAGGGAGGGTTTTGACCACAGTTACGTGAGCTGATTGACTACCGTGGTGGGGTTAGGGTCCCACAGGGAAACAAGGAGGCTACTGGAGTTACCCTGCCAATGGATGCTGGTGTTTTCAGTCAGGGTTGAGGTGATCGGGAGAAGTAGTAGAATTTGAGGTATGTTTTGAAGATAGCATCAATGGAATTTACAGATGTGGGACAGAGATGAGTGCTGTCAAGGGTGAGGTCTAGGCGTTTGCCCTGAGCATCGGCCAAAGTAGGGAAACTTGTAAGAGGAATCGGGATCAGGGATTCAATTTGGGGCATGTTAAACTTTTCAAAATTATTGGATTCAAAATATTAGATTTCAAAATAAAGACTGTTTAGTAGGCATTTTGATTTATAGCCCTGAAAATCAGTATAGAAATGTAGGATAGGGATACAAATTGGTGGGTTCAGAGCTTACTGTTGCTATTGGAAACCATAAAGTAGCAGATCAACAAAAGAGTATATGTAGGTAGAAAGGAGAAGAAGTTTAAGGACTGAGCTCTGGACTGGCAATATTTAGAAGTTAGGCAGATAAGGAATGGCAATAGTGATTGCCATAGTGATAATGGCATTTAGTGATTGAGAAGGAGGGGCCAAGAAAGTTAGGAGGAAAACCAGGAAGGACAATGAAGCAGAGAAAGCACATCAAGGAGGAAGAAGTGACTAACTGTGTCTATAAGATGAAGATTGAGAAATGAGCAATTAGAGCCATGATGAGGGTCACTGGTGACCTTGGGTGAGAGCTGTTCGAGTCGGGGGGCGGGGTGGTGGTGGTGGTGGTGGGGTAAGAGCCTGTTAGAGGTAACTGAAATGAGAGCTGGAAGCAGTAGAGGAATCAAGGTTAGCTCAAAGATTGAGGAAATGGCATCTTAGTATTCTTGTGGGCATGATTCACCAGAGAGGGAAAAACTGATGATCCAGGATGGAGTATAGAATTGTTGGAGTGTTGTTCTTTTTGGAAAAGAGAGACTAAGAACTAGTGGAAAGGTGTCGTTAGGACCTGTCTTGAGATTGCCAGCATTTAGCACCCCTTTTCTACTCAGTTATGACGCCTCAGTGGCAAGTCGGCTACTAGCCTGTGAAATGTTGTGGTTGAATTAGACTGAAGTCAGTCGTATATCCAGCATGCCCCTGCCACCTACCCTCGACTCCATCTACCTCCCCGCTAACCTACGTCTTGGTTAGCAGGTGGCACCTTTGTGAGAAAGGAAGAGGGAAAGGAGGCCCTTATTCCAGATAGGGCAGCCAACAAGGGCTGAGTTTTAGCCCTAACTTACCTTGTGCTGTGCTAAGTTGCTTCAGTCATATCCGACTCTTTGTGACCTCATGGACTGTAGCCCACCAGGCTCCTTTGTCCATGAGGTTCTCAGGGCAATACTGGAGTAGGTTGCCATTTCCTACTTCAGGGGATCTTCGAAACCCAGGGATCGAACCCACATCTCCTTTAAGTCCTGTGCCTTAGGCTAGGTGTTCTTAGAACACAGCCATGCAAGACAGTGGCTGCTGCTGCTAAGTCCCTTCAGTCGTGTCCGACTCTGTGCGACCCCATAGATGGCAGCCCACCAGGCTCCTCTGTGCATGTGATTCTCTAGCCAAGAACACTGGAGTGGGTTGCTGTTTTCTTCTCCACCAATACAGTGGGGAAAACCACATTTCATATCCTGCTGTCATAACCAGAGCCTTAGTGTCTTGTAGCAGAAATAGCCTAACTGAGAAGAAAGCAAACTTAAGAACCAGGAATTTGCTGTGGGAGTCCCAGCTCTTCTACCACCTGGAAGAGAGGATTTGAGATGGAAGACTTACTTTCTGTGAATTGGTTTCTTCAAGTGTAAATGGAGGGGTTGAGCTTCAACCAGATCCTTTTCATGCTGAAATTCTGTGAATCACTAAAGTATAGTAATCCCCAGCCATCTCAAGCATAACATGATTCTGCCAAAAACCAAAGAGTATCACTGAGGATATTCATTCAGTTTCTCTGGAGAATAGCTCTCCTTGTATTGCTCCCCAAATATTTGGGAAATTTGACTGAAGATTAAATTACTCATAGTAGCACAGAAACTATAAGAAGAAATATATGTGTAGCAAAACCATTGAAGTCAATAGAGATTTATTCAGATTTCATCCAAATTCTATCAGAATGTTTTATAGCTATGGGATATATGGAAAGTTATTTAACTCTCTGAACTCTAGTTTCCTCATCTAAAAAATAGTGATATAATAATTGTATGTTTTATAGATTCGTAAGGAGAATTCAGTGAGATGTGTACTAGGTGCTTTGAAAAATGCTTGGCTTCTTATGAAGTAAACCTTAGCTGCTGCTTTTATCACTGTCATTGTTGTCGTCAGTGTGTGGAGAACTTGTATGGTTTAGAAGCAGCTTAGTAAAGCAGCTACACTGTAAAAGTCTCACACTATAGTTTTATAATGATTACTTTGAGTCATCAAGGGAAAAATTAACTTAGAAAAGGAAATGTCATTGAATCAGGTTAAAATGTCTTCTTTTTATAAACAAAACTGGTACTTCAGATCAGATCAGATCCGATCAGTCGGTCAGTCGTGTCCGACTCTTTGCAACCCCATGAACCGCAGCACGCCAGGCCTCCCTGTCCGTCACCAACTCCCGGAGTTCACTCAGACTCATGTCCATCGAGTCAGTGATGCCATCCAACCATCTCATCCTCTGTCGTCCCGTTCTCCTCCTGCCCCCAATCCCTCCCATCATCAGAGTCCTCTCCAATGAGTCAACTCTTCTCATGAGGTGGCCAAAGTACTGGAGTTTCAGCCCCAGCATCATTCCTTCTAAAGAAATCCCAGGGCTGATCTCCTTTAGAATGGACTGGTTGGATCTCCTTGCAGTCCAAGGGACTCTCAAGAGTCTTCTCCAACACCACAGTTCAAAAGCATCAATTCTTCGGCGCTCAGCCTTCTTCACAGTCCAACTCTCACATCCATACATGACCACAGGAAAAACCATAGCCTTGACTAGACAGACCTTTGTTGGCAAAGTAATGTCTCTGCCTTTGAATATGCTATCTAGGTTGGTCATAACTTTCCTTCCAAGGAGTAAGCGTCTTTTAATTTCATGGCTGCAGTCACCATCTGTAGTGATATTGGAGCCCAGAAAAATAAAATCTGACACTGTTTCCCCATCTATTTCCCATGAAGTGATGGGACCAGATACCATGACCTTCGTTTTCTGAATGTTGAGCTTTAAGCCAACTTTCTCACTCTCCTCTTTCACTTTCATCAAGAGGTTTTTAGTTCCTCTTCACTTTTTGCCATAAGTGTGGTATCATCTGCATATCTGAGGTTATTGATATTTCTCCCAGCAATCTTGATTCCAACTTGTACTTCTTCCAGCCCAGTGTTTCTCATGATGTACTCTGCATATAAGTTAAATAAGCGGGGTGACAATATACAGCCTTAACATACTCTTTTTCTTATTTGGAACCGGTCTGTTGTTCCATGTCCAGTTGTAACTGTTACTTCCTGACCTGCATATAGGTTTCTCAAGAGGCACGTCAGGTGGTCTGATATTCCCATTTCTTTCAGAATTTTCCTCAGTTTATTGTGATCCATGCAGTGAAGGCGTTGGCATAGTCAATAAAACAGAAATAGATGTTTGTCTGGAACTCTCTTGCTATTTCGATGATCCAGCGGATGTTGGCAATTTGATCTCTGGTTCCTCTGCCTTTTCTAAAACCAGCTTGAACATCTGGAAGTCACAGTTCACGTATTGCTGAAGCCTGGCTTGGAGAATTTTGAGCCTTACTTTACTAGCATGTGAGATGAGTGCAGTAGTTTGAGCATTCTTTGGCATTGCCTTTCTTTGGGATTGGAATAAAAACTGACCTTTTCCAGTCCTGTGGCCACTGCTGAGTTTTCCAAATTTGCTGGCATACTGAGTGCAGCACTTTCACAGTATCATCTTCCAGGATTTGAAATAGCTCAACTGAAATTCCATCACCTCCACTAGCTTTGTTCGTAGTGATGCTTTCTAAGGCCCACTTGACTTCCCATTCCAGGATGTCTGGCTCTAGGTGAGTGATCACACCATCATGATTATCTTGGTCGTGAAGATCTTTTTTGTACAGTTCTTCAGTGTATTCTTGCCACCTCTTCTTAATATCTTCTCCTTCTGTTAGGTCCATACCATTTTTGTCCTTTATCGAGCCCATCTTTGCATGAAATGTTTCCTTGGTATCTCTAATTTTCTTGAGGAGATCTGTAGTCTTTCCCATTCTATTGTTTTCCTCTATTTCTTTGCATTGATCACTGAGGAAGGGTTACTTTTCTCTCCCTGCTATTCTTTGGAACTCTTCATTCAGATGCTTATATCTTTCCTTTTCTCCTTTGATTTTCACTTCTCTTCTTTTCACAGCTATTTGTAAGGCCTCCCCAGACAGCCATTTTGCTTTTTTGCGTTTCTTTTCCATGGGGATGGTCTTGATCCCTGTCTCCTGTACAATGTCACGAATCTCCATCCGTAGTTCATCAGGCACTCTATCTATCAGATCTAGTCCCTTAAATCTATTTCTCACTTCCACTGTATAATCATAAGGGATTTGATTTAGGTCATACCTGAATGGTCTAGTGGTTTTCCCTACTTTCTTCAATTGAAGTCTGAATTTGGCAATAAGGAGCTCATGATCTGAGCCACAGTCAGCTCCTGGTCTTGTTTTTGCTGACTGTATAGAGCTTCTCCATCTTTGGCTGCAAAGAATATAATCAGTCTGATTTCGGTGTTGACCATCTGGTGATGTCCATGTTTAGAATCTTCTCTTGTGTTGTTGGAAGAGGGTGTTTGCTATGACCAGTGCATTTTTTGGGCAAAACTCTATTAGTCTTGGCCCTGCTTCATTCTGTATTCCAAGGCCAAAGTTGCCTGTTACCCCAGGTGTCTCTTGACTTCCTACTTTTGCATTCCAGTCCCCTATAATGAAAAGGACATCTTTTTTGGCCATAAAATAGGCCATAATAGTAAGATTTTATAGTTCATGTATATCTACCTTAAAAATAGGTTTTTGAAACATACTATAAACATTTTGATTGTACCATCACATTTTCTCCACTCTTTCTGTATGAACTGTTTTCAGAGTGATTATTGATAGCGTTGCTTGCTTAATGTTTACAGTCTATAGTGTATGTTTTTCTGAATTAAGATATGGTCAGATCATTTAATGTATGTTTAAAAGTCCTAATGTCATTGCTTTATCAATGTTGGTTTGCACTTATTTTAAATCAAACATGCGGATTATTTCTAAACTGACAATCGCTAAAAGAAGAAAAACATTATATCTACTTTAGGGCAGAAAGTTAAGTTAGTCTATAAGGTTAGAGCAAAACAGAAGTCTGTAAGGTAAATTTGAAAAGTACTGTGAGTTTAGATTTTATTTATCTGTCATTGTAGTTTATAAATGAAATGATGGTGTTGAACACAGTGTAATGTACTTGGGATTTAGCACCACCTAGCACTCAGACCTTGAGATACATTCGCACTAAAGGGAACCAGGGCTCCTTGAAGAAGTAGCAGATTCCATGGATGGGAGCCTGGAACATACTGTAATGCTAAAAAGTAAGAAAATGCTTCCCCCAAAATGATGGTGGCCTATGATAAGGATACAAGGGTCATTTTGAAGATGTTCCCGTTGGCCAATTCTGGGATAATTTGAGCATCAAAATAATTAAATGCAGTAAGAATTCTAAATCGTTAGGAAAACAGATAAGAATCCATGCTGCTGCTGCTGCTGCTAAGTCGCTTCAGTCGTGTCCGACTCTGTGCAACCCCATAGCCTGCAGCCCACTAGGCTCCCCCGTCCCTGGGATTCTCCAGGCAAGAACACTGGAGTGGGTTGCCATTTCCTTCTCCAATGCATGAAAGTGAAAAGTGAAAGTGAAGTCGCTCAGTCGTGTCCAACTCTTCGTGACCCCATGGAACCTACCAGGCTCCTCCGTCCATGGGATTTTCGAGGCAAGAGTACTGGAGTGGGGTGCCATTGCCTTCTCCAAGAATCCATGAGACCTCACCAAAATAATACACATGTTCATACAGATAGGAGAAGAGAGGGTTCAAGCACAGATGTGAAGGAAATGCTGACCTTGGAAAATTATGATTTTATCACTCTCATAGTAAAGTTCACTTTAGCCAGGAATCACAAGTCGATGTTAAATCTAGGATAGAAGTGCTGATGAAGAGTGGTATATTTGCACAGTCTTAGGCTTCCCTCCTGTTGGTTCAAGCGGTAAAGAATCCGCCTGCAATGCAGGAGACACAGGAGACTCGAGTTCGATCCCTGGGTCAGAAAGATTGCCTAGAGGAGAGCATGGCAATCCACTCCAGTATTCTTGCTGGGAAAAATCCCATGAACAGAGGAGCCTTGCAGGCTGTGGTCCATGGGGTCACAGAGTCGGACATGCCTGAAGCAACTGAGCACACAGGCTGAGTTTCCAAAGACTGCCTCTTGGTTGCAGTCGCGTAGTACTTGATCTGGATAATGAAAATTACCATCACCAGTGTGCCTCTGGATATGACACCCTGGGAAGAACGCAGCATCACTTACGTTCTCTTCTAGCCAGGAATGTACTGCCTGCATATAATCGCAGGGAAACACCAGACAAGTTCATAGTGATGAGCATTCTATTAAAATAAGAACTGTGTTCTTCAAAAATGCTCAGTATTGTCGTAGGCAAAGGAAGGCTGAAAGGCTCTATGTTAAAGGAGACTAAAGACACTGGACATAGATGGTCGATCTCAAGACTGGGATCCTGTATCTGGATGAAAATGGAGGGTTTTTGTAAGGCATAATTGGGTCAGTTGACATTATTTTGCAGATTGTAGGTATTGTACAGATTTTACTTTCATTGAAGTTGTAGCTATATTGCAGTTGTATTAGATTGTTTTAGGAAATGATACGAAATATTTATTTCAGAATAAATATTCTGAAAGGACTGATACATTGACCTTCTCTCAGATGGCGTAGAAAAAAAGCACTTTTGTGTGTGTGCATGTGTGTGCGTGTAATTTAGAAGGGGGTGGAGAAAGAGAAAAGGAGTTGACTAAAGCAAATGAGCAAAGTGGAATTCTGGATAAAGTTTCTTTGTTCTTGTGATTTTTCTGTAAGTTAGAACTATTTGCAAATGTGTTTATTCACACATCCCTGCACAAGTTGGTTGAGGCTTATTTCTTTTATATTTATCTCGTACTGTTCTAGGTTGCTAATTTACCTTTGATACTTAACTGGTTTAAGATGCTAATATTCATAGATCACAGATACACACATTGATTTTTAATTTCTTTTGAATAGTGCTGGGCCTAAAGGAGATAACATTTATGAATGGAGATCGACTATACTTGGTCCACCAGGTTCTGTATATGAAGGTGGTGTGTTTTTTCTGGATATCACATTTTCATCCGATTATCCATTTAAGCCACCAAAGGTAAGAACCTAGAATTGCATTCTTTAATACTTACTCTTTTCCAGAATCAGTTATCATAAGAGTTAATGTGTGGATGAAGTTACTGTTTTTCATGGATTATGTGGAAACTCTTCTAACCAATGATTTTTAAAATGTGGTAATTGACTTCTGTTTTACAAATAGCTTTGTATACAGTCAGTGGAGAGTGTGTTAAATGTAAATAAAGGTATGCCACTTTGCATATCAATAAGCAAATAAATTATGGTATGAGAGAAAATATCATATGAACCTTACTTAAGAAACCTGTTGGGATAAAAGGTAAATTTGACAGCTTTCGGAAATAAGAGTTAGGTATCTTGAATTTTTTGCTGAATACTTTATCTTTATAGATAAGCAAAAACTAGAAACCTATAACAAAGAAGAGGGAACTAATACTATTTAATATATTTATTTTGTGCCCACTGTAAGTATGATGCATTAATGAGAAAGAGAGAGGCTGAGTGAGAATTATGAGAGAATGAGAGAGGCTAAGTATGAATTACGTGGATAACAGCAAAAAGGGTTCAGTTGTGTCTTGTAATGACTGACAATTATTTTTAAAGTCTTAAACATAGCAGTTACTTGACTAGTTTCTTCTTCTGACTTCTCCCTGTAAAATGGTCAAGCCAGCATTTTTTAGCATCAGTATTAAGTGTGAGTCTAATGATGCTGTAGTTAGACTTATAAGCGGAGAAGGCAGTAAGATGTTGTAGAGAAATGTTAAGCCAGCTTTCATGAAATGTTTTTCTTTTCAATGTAGTTCCTTACATTGCTTCCATTATTTAAAGTATGTGTAACGATTTAGAGCCTGTGCTCACATGCCTGCCTGTTATGTGTGTGTGTGTAAAAATAATTTTTTTTATTCCCTCACTGAGTAAGGTAACAACAGTTCCATCTAGTGGTATTTACCTCAAATTGCAGATACCAGGGTTCCTTACCACCTACAGGTATTTGCTCACAACTATAGCTGTCAGTTTTTGAGAGCTTTCCTAAGTGGTCCCATCAGCATCTAAGATTTTTAACTAATTGTTTTATTTAATGTTCTCCAGTATGTCTAGTATCTCTTGATAATCAGTCAAAGACAGTGACAAAATCCTCATGTTAATAAAACTGAAGATTGAATTCATACTCAGAATGACACATGTTAAATTCCAGCATATCATTAAGTATTTAGTTTGCCTTAAGTCCTTAAGTTTCCTGTATGATACAGGAAAGCAAAACTTTAGCAAAATAGCTCGTGACTGTATCTGTAGTAATGCTTATTTCTACTTGCCTCATTTTTCGTATTGGAAATTGGTTTTAACATGGTAGAAAAATTAGCAGAAAAAAATTTACAATATTTAGTTTTTATGAAATTGTTTTTATACATGAGGGATAATTTGTTAAAGGAAAACACATTTTTCTTAGCATCTATTAATGAAAATAGAAATGGACTATCATGCTGCTGCTAAGTCGCTTCAGTCGTGTCCGACTCTGTGCGACCCCATAGACGGCAGCCCACCGGGCTCCCCTGTCCCTGGGATTCTCCAGGCAAGAACACTGGAGTGGGTTGCCATTTCCCTCTCCAATGCATGAAAGTGGAAAGTCAAGTCGCTCAGTCCGGTCCGACTCTTCATGTCCCCAGGGTCTGCAGAGGACAGGCCCTTCTGTCCGTGGGATTTTCCAGGCAAAAATACTGGAGTGGGGTGCCATTGCCTTCTCCATGGACTATCGTAGTTACATATATATGATTTGTCATCATTGTTTTGGTTAATACAGTGTTTATTAACTTAGCACGTTAATTTTTTTGTTAAAGTCTCAATATTTTTATTTTTTAGCCCTTAATGTTGATTCCTTCCTCTTCCCTAAGATAATCTTATATAGTGTTTTGAAGCGTTCTTCAGATCTATAGTTGGACAAGTGAAAAAGAATAAAACTTCTGCTGTTATCTTGGTTTAGGTATAATTGCTTCTCTACAGTTCTGCTTATTTTTGAAGTTCAGATAAGGTGTTGTTCTTCTTGAAGAATAATAGAAATTTAATTCTTTTCTGTTCATTGTTTAAAAGCTGAAAGTATTCAAAATATTAATCATGTTTTGTAAGCTCTCTATTGAGTAGTCAGCTGTCAATGATATGAACATACGTTATTCCCATATTCTAGAGCAGAGCCGGTAGAAATATAATGCAGGCTACATGTGTCATTTTTGATAGAAATAGTGAAATTGACTTTAATAACATATTACTTAATCCAGCATGTCCAAAAATACTGTCATTTCAATATGTAATCAGTAGAATTATCATGAATGCCCTATTTTACATTCTCTGTCTGGTATTGAGTCTTTGAAATCTAGTGTGTATTTTATACTTTTAGCCCATCTTATTTCTTACCAGCCACATTTTAGGAGTTCTGTGTAACTAGTATGTACTGTGTTAGAACAGTTCTAGAATTATATACAGTAGTTTTTTCTTATCCTCAGAAGCAGAATTCCAAGACCCTCAATGGATGCCTGAAATCACAGATAATAGCAGACTCTATATAATGCTGTTTTTTTCCCATGCATAAATACCTATAGCAATGTACTATAATAAATGTTACAAGATTGTGGTCCCTCTCAAAATATCTTGTACACATTGAATGCCTTTCCCATTGTAACTAAGCACTTGTGGCTGTAGCTTTTGAGGCTTGAGGTACAACAGCAAAACTAGCACCAGTTCCCCCCGCTCCTCCCATGCCTTTTTTTTTTTTGGAATTTCATGGATAAAAGTCTCATTCTTACCATAGATCTTAGCAACCTCAGAGTAGAATTTGTTTTCCTGCCCTTGTTACATTGAAAACTTTCATCTTTTCACTCAACACAAGAACTTCATGGCTTCTCTTTCCAGATCTGAATTGCCAGCATCACTGCTCTTGAGCTTTGGGGCAATTATGAAGTAAAGTAAGGGTGACTTGAACGCAAGCACTGCAGTACTGCAGCAGTTGAGCTGATAACCAGGATGCTACTTAGTAGCCTGTGACTGGCAGGATTGTGCTGAACACCCAGGCAGGGCAGGACAGTACAAGACTTCATCATGCTACTCAGAACAGCACAGTTTAAAACTTCTAAATTGTTCATTTCTGAACTTTTGCATTTAATGTCTTTGGATCCCAGTTGATCTGAGGGGTCTAAAACTGGAACCGTGGAGGGTAAAAGTGTAGATAAAATGGGTACTACTGTAGTCTTTTCCTCCTCCTTCCCCACTACACCAGTGGTTGCTTTCTTGTTTTTAATTATGCATCCTTATCAGAAATACACATTTGAGGGCTTTACCCATTTTCTTCCCAGACTCCACTTGGGAGATTACCAGTTCCAAGGGTTCGGGAACTATCTTTTCTATTTTGCAGTTCTAAATTAAGAATTAACCACTGAATTTGTGATTGTTTTGAAATTTGCCACTATTTGTTTCTATGAGTTATTCTCTTCTTTTCCACACGTTTCAAGGATATAATGGTTTTCCTTTATTCAGTAGTTTAAGACCTTACTTGTTTTGTTTGACTGTCTTATTCTAACAAGAAACACTGGTGATTTCACCAACCTTCAGCAGTACTTTTTGACACATGGCAAAAGATTAGTGATGAGTTGATGGCCTTTTTTTTACTAATGTAACTTTAGTTTTATGTTTAAAAAATTCGTCACTACTTTCTCTCACTTTTGGCACCAAAATGTTTCTTTTCTCCCTCATTTCCTATTTTTAAACAGGGGTGTGTGTGTACATGCCTGCACATACATATATTGAATTACTGTATCATTTATTTAAACAATTCTGCACCTCGCTTTGTTTTAAAAGCAATGTAGTTCCTGCTATACTGGATAAAAACAAAACTTCCTGCAACTGAATTAAAGAAAATAATTTAATTTTGCTATTACAAAAGCTAGTGTTTGATTAGCTCTTCAGTTATATGCTATTTGCTATGATCTGTAACATGTTCCACTTCATTTTTGCTAGTGAGAGTTTTGGTTGGTAATAAAGCTTATCTGTTTTTAATGTCGCTGCCCTTAGGTTACTTTCCGCACCAGAATCTATCACTGCAACATCAATAGTCAGGGAGTCATCTGCCTGGACATCCTTAAAGACAACTGGAGTCCTGCTTTGACTATTTCAAAGGTTTTGCTGTCAATTTGTTCTCTTTTGACAGACTGCAACCCTGGTAAGTAGATTTTTATTAACACATTCAGTGAGGTTCTAAAAATCAGTGCATTTTTCTCAGTTAGCTTAAGGCCTAAGGTGAATTTAAGAAGTAAATGCTATTGGTAGAAAGATCAGCAAAAAACACTTTTTGAGAAGCTTATCAATGCCATTTCAAATAGAATAGACCAAAAGTTTCACAATAACTTCTTTAGTTTGTTAATGGTGTAAGTAAGTGTTAGTCACTCAGTCGTGCCCGACTCTTTGTGACCCCATGGACCGCAGCCCACCAGGTTCCCCTGTCCATGAGACTTTCCAGGCAAGGATACTGGAGTGGGTCCCATTTCCTTCTCCAGGGGATCTTCCCAACCCAGGGATCGAACCCAGGTCTCCTGCACTGCAGGCAGATTCTTTACCTACTGAGCTACAAGGGAAGCCGTTGTTAATGGCGTACTACCCTGTAATTATTTTCTCCCTGTCATTGATGAACTCCCTATTTTCTGAATTACGGAGTTGTGCAGACCCCTTCTGATGCGAGTGTTTCTGACAGCATCTCCTCTTGCTCCTTCCCTGCTGTCATGTGCTTACATGCAGTCAGCTGCTCAGCAATGAAGGGCTCCTTGTTCTCCCTTCCATCCTTTTTGGATTATGGTTAGCTTTATTAGATGTGGTAATAGTGGATATTAAAATGATAACTGATGAGAGAGTTAGACTAGATTATGATTATTAAAATTCAGGGATAAAGTCATTAGTGTGTAACTTTTAAGAAATGCTTAACTGCCACACACGATCTTTCATGTGGGTAGCTGACTTGAAAAAGTAATGTATAAGTGTGGGATTTCGCATGTGATATCTTGTAAACAAATAGACTTATTTTTTCCTAAATATTTAATCAACCACCAAAGGCTATTACTGTTATTTTAGACCCAGCAGTTGCATATGTACCATAGAGAGAGAGAGAGAGATAGTATAGGGATATGTAGAAGGATATTCATTGTGGCATCATTTATTAAAGCAAAAGATTGTAAACAACCTTCATGGCCATTAGCAGAGGATGTAGCTTAAAGAGGTAGCTCTGTGTGAATTAATGGAGAAAACTCTCGAAGATACATTAAGCTAAAAAAGCACAGCACTGAAAAATAGGCAAAACAATAATATTCTAAATGCTTATAAATACATATAATGTCTCTGCGTAGAGATGCTATAAATCATTTGCCAGGAAGAGAAACTTCTAAATAGTTGGAGGCAGGAAGGAAGAGAGCTTTTTTACATTTTACTGGCTGTTGATTGATATGCTTCAAATTTTGTACCACATCTACATAGTGGACCTTCTTGAAAAACAAGCTCAAAATAAAATTTACGTCTCAGATTCAGTTTCCCGCTCAGAATATTATTTAAAACAAAATGGCAAGTAAGTTTTCAAATGGAGGTAAGGATGATGATTTAAATCATATTATTATACAGAATAAAAGAAATATTTCATTCTGAAAAGCCTTGCATCATAGGATCTGCATTTGGAAAAATTAATTTTTAAGTATCCATAGGAAGACAAATACTGGCACACTTACTTTTCAGTAAAATGCTAAGGGTGAAAAATAGTTTTTATATATTAAAGATGCACACATTTTTTAAAAAAATCACACATTTTAAAAGCTTTATTATTAACTTTATTTTTAAAGAGGCTTTTCTAATTTGAATATTAAAATATAAAGATGATTATGTTACTTTAAGCATTTTTCTTTTTGAGAAATTAGCCATTATATATCAAGATGCTGCTGAAAAATCAACATTTCAGTTCCAAACTGCTAGAACTGAATCGTTAAGACACTGTATAATATCTTCTAATGTTCTTTCCACTTTTCCAGCGGATCCTCTGGTTGGAAGCATAGCCACTCAGTATTTGACCAACAGAGCAGAACATGACAGGATAGCCAGACAGTGGACCAAGCGATACGCAACATAATTCACATAATTTGTATGCAGTGTGAAGGAGCAGAAGGCATCTTCCCACTGTGCTGCAGATCTTTATAGCCTTTACAATACGGACTTCTGTGTATATGTTATACTGATTCTACTCTCTGCTTTTATCCTTTGGAGACTGGGAGACTCCCCAAAAAGGTAAATGCTATCAAGAGTAGAACTTTGTAGCTGTAGATTAGTTCTGTTTAAAACGCCTACTTGCAAGTCTTGCTTCTTTGGGATATCAAAATGTATTTTGTGATGTACTAAGGATACTGGTCCTGAAGTCTACCAAATATTATAGTGCATTTTAGCCTAATTCATTATCTGTATGAAGTTATAAAAGTAGCCGTAGATGATTAGGAATTATGTCATTTGTATTAAACCCAGATCTATTTCTGAGTATGTGGTTCATGCTGTTGTGAAAAATGTTTTACCTTTTACCTTTGTCAGTTTGTAACGAGAGGATTTCCTTTTACCCTTTGTAGCTCAGAGAGCACCTGATGTATCATCTCAAACACAATAAACATGCTCCTGAAGGCATAGTTTCCTGTCGTAATATTTTAAGTCAGTTTTGTTAGAAGGCGTGTCTGAGATGATTGTTGTTGAAATAAAAATGTGAATATGAAGATTGACTACGAAGGACTAGTACAAATAAATCATTTATTAAATGGAAAACATTTCAAATCTTATAAATGTGTAGAGTTTTTGTCCTCTAAGTCCTAATGAGAGAATACATGAGCTTAAATATACAGAAATACATTTTTAACCATTGGTCTCAAAAACACATAAAGCTCTACTTTGATGATGTGACATCAAAATAACATAAAATCCTGGCTTAAAAGATTTGATATCCAAAATGGTGACTTCTGTCCACCATTGGGCAATATTGTCAAATAACTTTAATCCGGTATCCCTTCTGTGTCTTTCATGCTTTTTTTTTTTTTTTAACTTATCCTGTTCCTGAGTTTTCATGGTGTTTTTTGGTGTATATTATCATACTTATTATGGCACTTGCCAAGCAGAGATAGCTGGTTGAACACAAACTTTCGTCTATCCTGAAGGTAGAATAGTATTCCAGATTAGTGTGCAGATGTAGCATTAATTCTCAGTTGAAAAAATAGAGAATTTTAAGGGTTTACAGGTTATATGGATTTCTTCTTTCTAGTTATTAATTATTAAATACTAGATTTCTTACAGGAGTTAATTTACTTTTCAATATTTAGATTGGTCAGCAGAGTATAAATGTTTTCCTCTGGCTGGGATAGTTATTAAGGTAATTCCCTGGTCATGCTGCAGGTTTGTGGAATATGGGGATATGTCTTATCCAGTCCAAAAGTTGGAAATAGAGTACCATCTTAAAATGTGTAGAATGAAACTCGTAGCATAGAAGTACGTTGCTCCAAGATAATAAAGCAAAGCATTTCGAATTGTACATAGCCTTACAAAGAATGATGGACTCCTGCTAGAGTACTTGTCAGGAGAAGTCTTAAACCAGCGTAAAATAAAATCACGCTTTCACTTAACACCCCTACTCTCCAAATAACTCCTCGTTACAAAAGTACACCAAACAGGCTTAGGCCCGTGAAAACCTCTGAGCCTTGAATATTAAAAGCAGTAACTAATAATATGAACTGGAGTCAAGTCAGTGTGATGAGAATGGGGATTTTTTATGTAAGCTCTTGAGGATTTCTATGTAGGTGAAGGGTAGAAAGTAGTTTTTACCCACTTCCACCATTGTACGTCCTGTACCCTAGATTAATAAACTCTCGATGCCAGAAAAGTGTTCATCATACTGAATATCAGGATATTTGGGGGATGCGATTCTTGTACTTCCTTCATTTGCTATGAGCCTGTTTACTACCATCAACCTGCTTACTTGCAGGTTTTGTCCAGTACTCACCTGGGACAGAGTGGAAAGAATTGGTGACATAAAAATATTTGTGGCTCTTCCACAAACTACCTTTGTGGCCTTAAATAAGACACTTTCAATTTTTTTTGTAAAATACAAGTTAATTATTTCCCTGTTCTCTCTTAGTCTTTAAACTCAGTCATTCTAATCTTATAAAATTTTGTTACGCATGTTCTGCTTTCTTTTGCAGGGAACAGGCCACAGTTTCAAGTGGACTGAAAAATAAGTCATCACTTGGATTCCTTAAAATTCTAAATTTGTAAAAATCTTTTCTATTTCTGATCCACTTCCCAGTTACATAGGTGTCCATCCATGTATACTACAAATAGGGGATTTTTTTTTTTCCTCATAAAACTTTGCTCTGGAGGTGAAACTAGGTTTTTTCCCTCATTCATTAAGAGCAAGTTTTACAAGTTCCAGGTTCAAATGTAGTAGTATGCAAGAGCAGCCCTGGCACCATATACCCTGCTGAGCCTGGAGTGTCCTCATCTTCACTCTGTGCCCTCAGGGCCTGCCTGTGCAGCACATGCCGGGCTCCGTTTAGTCACTGAGGTGCCTCATCTCGTTCAGTATCACCCCAAAAAGCTTTCAGAGAGAGGTGCTTTGATGATCCTCAGTTGACAGAATAAAACCAATAGATGAACAGGTTAAATACTTGCTGCAGATTAAACAGCCAGCATGATGTGAATGGAGGTACAATCCCCATTCTTCACCAGTAGGCTTAAGTGTTTTTGTTCATAGTGTTACAGTTAATATTGAATATATATGTTTATATGTAAAAGCAGGTATACATAGATTAATTGAAAACTTCTGAAAGGTAATCTGTGAGTACAGTTTTGCATTTTAGTCAATCCTTATTTTAATCTTCTATTTTAGTCTCAAATGGAACCTTACAAAATAGTGCTTTATTGATTCCAGTGAATATGAGGTATGTTTATTTATCTTCTTAGATATTTGTCATAAGAATACTTTCAATATCACTGGTTTCCGTTTTTTAATTTGGAAAATGAGATAAGTGATGATATTTTAAATTTATTTACCTATGCCATCACATCGCCACATGAAAAAATTTGTATTGATAAATTTTATCATTTAATGATGAGCCTTTTCAAAATAATAAGATGTATTAGTTGTCTAGACACTGTCTCTTTTTTTTTAATTTAATCAGGTATCATGGGGATAAAATTTAGAGGTTTGACTTGGCCTTGTGTGTACATTACTCTTTCTAACAAGAACCATGAGGTGTTGTGTACTTGGAGTCAGTCCACTACTTGCCCAAGTATATTCTTGTAACAATACAAAAATGATTATATAGTAAAGTTCGAGCCAGTTTCAGTCCTGCGTGTGGCTTCACCTGTTAACCAAGATTGTAGTCAGGTTAATCCCGTACACATTTTCATTGACATTTACGTTATGGTCTTTGATAGAATTATGGCATGATTTGAAGCATTATTTTCATAAAACTATTGCAAGTTATTTGAAGAGGCTGAGATAATGATTCTACAATAATTATCCTCTTGTGTTTCAGTATTTCTTTAGATAAATAGAATATATGAATAAACCCATTGCTTCCTATCTAAATTACCAAGTTTTTCAAGTAATGCCCAAATAATAGAAAATAATTCATAATTTTAATAGGCAGGTGTTTTTTGAAACATCAGTTTTTGGTAACTAGTTTGTTAACTTCTGGGGGGTCAAGTTATTCTCTGATTTAAATGTACTGCTCCAGTGTGTAATGGGGTGTTTCTACACAGTGGAATGATAGTCCTTTCAAAGTGGTTATGAAATGAATTTGGGGGACTGGTTTATAAACTGTGTTGCCAACAGTGATTAAGTGGCGTTAAAACCTTGTCAGACAGAATGAACCTAGATTCTACTGATGAGTACATTTAGAGAAATATAAATTCAGTTTACATCTATAGGTTATCTTGCTGAAGTCCAATGAGGCTAAAGCCAGTTAATTATTCAGGTCTTTTTAACACAGAACATAAAAAACAAGTTTTCCCCCAAATCCAGTTCCCTGAAGTTTTTCTCAAGTTCAGCTCTTCTGATGAAACCTTTGCAGAAGTTTTTCTGAAGTTCAGCTCTTCTGATGAAACCTTTCCATTTTACTGTTGTGTAACTTTAGTCCGTCAGTCTGTTTCTCATTTTCTTTCTTTTCCTTTGGATGGGGTGGGTGGGCGGGGGGTGGTTATGCTATATACCAACTGGCTTCCATTGCGAGTTTATTCTACAAATTAAGTTTGCTTATTGAAGGTCCTTTCAGGCACTGTAATACATGCAGAGATGAATACATCCTTAAATAGTTTATCCTTTTTCTGTCCAAATAGATTTTCCCTCTTAGCAGAGGAGAACATATCTTTGTTAACGTGTATTCATTTTCTACTGAACAAGAAATTAAAACAAATGTCTCAGCTGATTTAGCTATGAACATATTAGTGTAATAATTTGGTAAGTTTTATCTAATCTATATGATGTTAAACGTTCTTAATACTATTTGATGCTTTGAAAATAATTACTCTTTTTCAAACTACTCTGAATACCCAATATCTCTAGTATGTGTTTTGTTGTTATATTCAGTTTAACACCTTGTATATTTCTCGATAGTGAGCTTTTGGAGGATAATATCTGTAGTCCTTGTCTCTGTGTCTCAGCCCAGTATCTCTTGTACCATGATAGATGTTTACTGAATGAATGCATATGATATCATGGGTGTAATCTCTGTAAGGTTGTTCAGGGACCATCCATGTGAAGCATGTCAGTCCTGTTGCCTTTAATTCCCTGTCATGCTGATTCAGTGCTTTATACTTGGTAGATACTGGATATTCCTGTTAACTTGAAGTGTGAGAAGTAGCAATGGGTTATTTTCATAACTTACTTAGTATCTACTTGTTTAAAGTGGAGAATGAATTAATCTTGTAATTTTAAAAGTCCTTAATTATACCAAAATGCTCTCTGCCCTACAAAGTGTTCATCGTTTCCCATTATCGTTACTATCTTATTTGGTATATTTCTCCCGCTCCTTTTTACTGGTAAGAAGGCAAAGGACACAGTGGAATATATGTATCTGCTTACAGTAATTCTGTTACGGAAATCTAGTAAGAAAAATGAAAATGGTAACTTTCGAAAAAATTTCTCTTAAGAGAAATAATTTAGGGAAAAGGAACAAGTGTACCCTTATAGTAGTATGGAGAGGGGCAGTCTTAGAGTGTTGAAAGTCAGTCATTGAAATATTATCCAAATCTTTTCATTTTGTTTTTCTTTCCCATTTCTATCTTTGTGAGAAAAGAGGAATAGAATAGGATAAAGAATCAAATGAGTCGCTTTTTTTCTTTATTGCCCTACGTTTATTGCCCTGTGTGTGGACTGGGTAAAAGATCCCTTGATTCCAGAAGTTAATTCCAGTTTCTTACAACGTGAGTATTTTGTAAGTCGGCTGAGCAAATTCAGGTATGTTGTCTGCTTACCACTCCAGGCCCATCTCACACCCAGAGTGGAGAATGAACCCAGGGAGAAACAGGTTACTGAGCACTGTTGATCACCGAGGGAAGTCCTGATACTCAAGGGGCAACTGTGTGAGGAATGTTAGAGATTCTCTAAGACTGAGACAGGCATGCTTATAGCAAGTCAGTGTACGAGCATTTCACACTATGTAGTGATGAAGAAGAGTAATTATGAGGGATACGGGGAGTTGCAGGGGTATTAGTGGCACCCCTTGCTTGATTCTTACATTATTTTTTAGGAGCGTGTTAGCCCACTGCTAAACTCTTTCCCTGGCTACACAACCCCCAAATGGTAAAGGTCATTTTGAGTCATGTGGGACAGCTTTTTTTCTTCTGTAATTTTTTTTAATGACACACATTTTATTTGTTTGTTAGTTACCTTTTACTTGATCATGAGCCCCTACAAATCAGGGATCAGGTTCATTTCACTCAGTAAGTTAGTGGTCGTGTATTCTGGCCAACATTGGTTTCAGTGCTTAGGATTAGCATTGAACAAAGCACATGAAAATCCCTATCGTAGGTTGTTTACTTTCCAGTTCAAGGTGACAAACAGGTTTTTTTGCGGGGGAGTGTTGTATGTATATAATATGTGCTAAGTCACTTAAGTCGTGTTCAACTCTTAGGGACCCTGTGGGCTGACAGGCTCCTCTGTCCATGGGATTCTCTAAGCAAGAATACTGTAGTGAGTTGCTATTTCCTTCTTCAGGGGATCTTCCCAACCCAGGGATGGAATCCACATCTCATGTCTCCTGCATTAACAAGCAGGTTCTTTACCACTAGTGCCACCTGCGAAGCCCTTGTATTACATAATATATTTATGATGGTAAGTGCTATGTCAAAAAGTAAAGCAGGCAATGTGTGCCATGAGGGAGAAAGGGGAGGGTGTGGGCCAGTTGTAAAAGGGTTATCAGAGAAAGCTTAGCCAAAAATGTCAGCCAAGAGCTGAAGATGGTAGAGGATAAGGGGGAGGAGGAGTGTGGAAATTCCAGGCAAAGGAAATAGCAGATGAAAAGACCCAGGAGCCAGGAGCATGCTCAATGCTTGCAGAAAACAGCAAGACCCCGGAGAAGCTGGGGTAGAGTGAGCAACTAGAAGAGTAAGAGGCAAAGTCAAGACTGACTGCTGACAAGTCACATAGGGCCATTTAGTGTGTTAATAGTGCCTTGGAAGGAGTCTGGGTATTCCAGATGAGATGAAAGCCACTGGAGTGTTGTAGTCAAACAGTGATGAGATTACGACATGTTTTAGAATTTCTGATTACTGTTAGGGAAAAGACTTGGTGGGTTAGAGCTGGCTTAGAGATTGACATCTACCTGGGTAGCATTAGTGTAGGTAGTAGGAAATCATCAGATTCTGGTTGAAGGTAGCTAATAAGTTTTGCTGATAGACTTAACTGTGGTGTGAAAAGTCAAAGTTTAGCACCTGAGAAAACCAGAAGGCTGGAATTGTAGTTAATTAAGATGAGTCTGGAGGTGGAGCAGGAGTGTAGAAAGATGAAGAGCTTCATGTTAACAGGTTAAATTCAAAGTGCCTATGAAATGTCCATAGAGAGACGTCAGAGTAGCGGATATCCAGATCTGAGATTTGGGAGTTAGTTCTGGGTCATTCACATACATTTGGGATTCATGAGTGGATAGTTGATGTTTACAGTTATGGGATTGGATGAGATCATCAAGGAAATGAGTGCTGCTAGAGAAGAAAGAAGTCTGGGCACTCCAGTTTCAGAAGCCAAGGACACATGGAATCAGCAGAAGAACCCAGGAAGTAGAAGGACATCCCCAGGAGAGCATGGGGACCCAAAAAGAAAGTGAAGAGTTTTCTGGAGATGGGAATGATCTGTAGCTTCAGATGGGACTGAGGATCCAGCTAAGATGCTGCTGCTGCTGCTAAGTCACTTCAGCCGTGTCCAATTCTGTGTGACCCCATAGACGGCAGCCCACCAGGCTCCCCTGTCCCTGGGATTCTCCAGGCAAGAACACTGGAGTAGGTTGCTATTTCCTTCTCCAATGCATGAAAGAGAAAAGTGAAAGTGAAGTTGCCCAGTCCTGTCCGACTCTTAGCGACCCCATGGACTGCAGCCCACCAGGCTCCTCCATCCATGGGATTTTCCAGGCAAGAGTACTGGAGTGGGGTGCCATTGCCTTCTCCGAACTAAGATGCAGATGTGGCTATTTTATTTCCCACCTGATGAGCAGTGGTCATCAGTGACTAATAAAAGTGGCAAGATCAAAAGCTCTGTTGGAGTAGGTGCCGAAGGTAACAAACTGTAGACTTCTGACAGTTTTGCAATAGAGAAATGGAGGGTAGTTTCCTTTATTTAAGATGGGGGGAATTATACTGTATGTTGATGAGGAAGATGAACAGGGAGAAATGGGTGAGCAGGGCAGAGAAGCAGTGTCCTAGAGAAGATTGTCTGCACTGTTTTCGGGGTGTTTCCAAAGCTCTCTGCACTCCTCTTGGATCTCTCTCTCTTCCTGACAACACTAGGAGCTCTTGAGGGGCATATCCCCACTTAAAGCAGTATTGGCCTTCACTGAACTCGAGCTGTCCTACTTAGGCAGAAGGAGATGGGATCTAGCATAGACGTGAAGTGGCTGTTCTTTGCTGGGAACGTGACATCTCATACCACCCATAGTAGTAGAACAAGCAGAAGGCAAGGGGATAGGTCCAGGCTGGAGGTAGATGTGATAGTGGGAAGTTCCCTGTGACTTCCACACCTCTATTAATTAGGAAGTGGCTGTTGGCCGAAAGGGAGGATGGGGTGACCAAAGCGCATGTGTCTGTGTGAGTCCTCCATGCCCAGGAGAGGGGTCGTTTATTTTTGAGAGAATAAACGAATGGTTAACTGAGTTGTCTGTCTAGATGAGCCTGTGATTTTATAGTTACATGTTAATTGTGAATAAGTAATACAGTGAACAAGTAATCAAAATTTCCTTAGTGTCTGGAATGACTCTTCTTTTTCCTCAAGTATGGCTAGCAACTGTTAGCTGAGTTGAATCTTAAGCACCTTAATATTTTCTTCCCTTCAGGTGATTTTCCTTGTCATTGAAGAATCTTACCTTGACACCACATTTAACTACATTTAAAAATTCAGATCAACAGATTTAAGTATTTATAACTGCTGCTGCTGCTGCTGCTAAGTTGCTTCAGTCGTGTCCGACTCTGTGCGACCCCATAGACGGCAGCCCACCAGGCTCTGCCGTCCCTGGGATTCTCCAGGCAAGAATACTGGAGTGGGTTACCATTTCCTTCTCCAATTCATGAAAGAGAAAAGTGAAAGTGAAGTCGCTCAGTTGTGTCTGACTCTTAGCGACCCCATGGACTGCAGCCCACCAGGCTCCTCCATCCATGGGATTTTCCAGGCAAGAGTACTGGAGTGGGGTGCCATTGCCTTCTCCGAAGTATTTATAACTAGCGCTGCTTAAATGCTGGAAGTAGAGGAAAATAAATTTCCTAAAGAGCTCATCAAAGCCTAGTCAGGAAAAGAGATGTCCTAGGTAAGCACAGAGAGCTTTCAGGAAGATGGCTTGTCAAAAATCCTTTCTTGCCCATTCAGGTGATTCTAGGAAATAGAGCAAGTCTACTTTGTAGACATAGTGGTGAGAGAAGGACATAGAGATGCCAACTCCTGTTACTCACTTCTCGCCCTGGTTCCATGGAAGGACACTCCCGGTTCCAGGCCTTCTGTTTTTACCTTACTCTTGGTAGCAGGGAATTTGAAAGGCAAATTTCATTTCCAGAGAACCCATGGGGCAATGAGCTAAGGACCGGGTCTCATGCCCTGTTTGCCTTGCGCTGCTCCTGTCCTGACTTCCTGCTTCCCAAGATTCATACAGAAGAAATGGAGCATATTTAGCTTATTTTTTCTGAAAACCTAGTCAGTGACAGACCCAGTTGGCTCACCACTCAATTTTGCCTAGAGAGTCAGGAAGTAAGAGATACTTTGTCAACTTTTCTTTTTATTGAGTCATGCTGAACAGTGCTTTTGCTGTGTGATTATTGCACATTTAAATCCAACTCTACTAATTACCTGAACCTAACCTCATGCAAAGAGTTGACTCATTGGAAAAGACTCTGATGCTGGGAAGGATTGGGGGCAGGAGGAGAAGGGGATGACAGAAGATGAGATGGCTGGATGGCATCACTGACTCAATGGACGTGAGTCTGAGTGAACTCCGGGAGTTGGTGATGGACAGGGAGGCCTGGCGTGCTGCGATTCATGGGATCGCAAAGAGTCGGACACGACTGAGCGACTGAACTGAAGTAGGGTGTGACTTTTTAACCTAAATTAATCATATAATATTCTTTAGACTATCTTACACTTTTACAAGCTGATCTTTGCTGTCTTTTTTCCTTGTTTCTGACAGATGTCATGTTTGGGTTCTATTTTCTCCTTTCCAGTCCTAGGTCTAATTCAGGCCCATTATCTTCAGGAGCCTTTTAAGTTATCCTCTCATCCATCCGAAGGACTCCTACTCATTCTTCATGCTGCTGTTGGCATTAATCTTCTTAAGAGTAAGCACATCCCTTGCTCTTAGACTTGAGTGGTTGCCCACTGTTTTCAGAATCAAGTCCAGATTCCTTTGAAGCCTAGCTTTCTGTCATGACATCAGTATGCTCCCATGATGAAGCAGTATTTATTTCAGTAGTAGGTTCAGATACACTTGTTTTTAGTGAAATACCAGAATCATTCTTGCCAATGGCAGCCGTTCTATAACTTAAAAATATTTTGTCAGAGAAATAGCAATAGTGACTCATTGAGAAAACTTCCTTAATCTTCTGACTCTTCTTCAAGACTTTCTGCTTATGGGGCTATAACTCTGATGGTCTGACATTTTTATAATTTCTTTTACTACAAGCAGTTCAAAGTATTGATGCATATAACCTTGTTGCTGGCTGTGTGGTAAGTCTTAAGCATCAGAAAATGGATGGATAGCTTAAGATACTTTGCTAGGCACACCAGTATTTTAAATCCAAATTGATATACTTGGTGCTTCAAGACAGATGGTTCATTGCTTGTGAGGCTAAGAGCATTTGGCAGTACTGAAATTGAGCCTTCTGTTCAATCCAGAATAATTCAGTGATGAGTGGGCAACTTTGTACTTTTTTTTTTTTTTTTTGCTGGATTTGAATATTTGGAAGTGTTTTAGCTTACATATTAACTATATGTGAGCGCCTTCATAAAGTGACATTCTAAGCATAGGCAAGTACATTATCAGTGGATAAGCACTATATCAGTTTGGCATATGGCAACACTTGTTTTTATTTTCATTATAGGGATGTTCCTAGGAAGATTAACAAGTATTCGGCCACATTTAAACATGGGCACAAAACTTTCCGGGTTTAAAGTTAACTGTTAGTTAGGCTCATGTTAGTTAACATCCAAGGGGAGGATTTTTGAATGTGACTGAAGCGAGTCTGAAGAAAGAGGCTTTTAGGTCTTGTGTGGGTCATCTCTCCCCAGTTTCACGTGATTGCCCCAGGTAACACCTCTCCTCGGGTACCTTGCTAAGACAGCGTTTCCTTATTTAAGGCCTGGCTAGAGGATTGCAAAGAACAGCATCTTTAGAGCCCTGTGTTTTGTTACTTAAATTAGAAATCATTTTGTATTCTTTTTGATTTGCAGCTTGTTAGAGCTTTCTCAGTAATTAGCTGGAAATGTCTTTTCTCCATGTATTTTCAAAGGAGGACTTACATAATTCTGTGGTCATTAGGGGATGACTGGGTGTTGGGGAGCCAGCAGCCCCAGTCGCCCGCAACACGGGAACGCCCCGCGGGGCCGTCTACAGGCCGACAGCAGTGGCACCGTCGTTCCGCAGTCAGCCTTGGGTTTGGGGTTTTGATGGATGGAGGATGTTGATGGTTAATTTAGCAGAGGGTGCTATGATGTGGAGAAAATACCCACCTCATTTAAGCTTTGGGAAAAGGTTTACCCGTTTGAGCCGGAGTTAAAAGTAGTGTTTTGCCTGCTCTCTCAATGCTGAAAGGATAAAGAGATCAATAAAAAGTTTCCTCAGATTCTGTAAGTCAAACTTGTCTCTCTTTTTTCTACATTTCCAGGGAAACCAAGATCACAAATAAAGGGGCATTCTGTATTTTTATTGATTCTCTAATGTAAATTCTTTTCTGACAATAAATGTATCGTGAAGGGTACTCTGACCACTTTTCTAGATTCATTTCATATAACACATCCATGGACTGATCTCTAGGAGTCACTTCTTTACCGTCTGAACTTTGAACACACCTGGGAGCTTAGTTCCTGTCTATTGCGTAGTGGCGTACATGGGACAGTGGAACTAGACGAGTGCCTTAGGAGGCATGTACACACCCAAGTGACTCGTTGCATGCCTAAAAATCACTGCCATCTGCTTATTTAACACAGGGACAGTAACCTGAGCTCTGAGGTCAGGTCCCCTCTAGACTAGGAATCTTTAAAATCATCATTTCTAATAAAATGTTGTCATCAAATAACATTTTATCATTGAATAAAATATAAACTAATTACCAAGAGTTGCCACCTTGACACATTTCGACACTTTTGAAAGAATAGAAAGATCACAACTTCTAAATTTTCAGTGTATTATCATTTAGAGTAATTAAAGGTCATTGATATATTACGATAGTTTCTTTGTGAGTAAAACATTCCAATAGTAATTACTTCAGTTCTCCTGGATCTTCAGTTTCTGAACTCGAGCCAAAATAACTACCAGCCTATCAGCCTGTGATGGAGTAACTAAACTCACATTTTCTGTGTACTGTTTTATTCTATAAGTAGAACTTTTTTTTTTTTTTACTTCGCTGGGCCTGAATTTTCTCAATTATCTAAAAGAACAAAAAACAGTGAACAACACTGCAGAAATGTAGTGATGAGGAAAATGTGTTTAGTAGCAAAACACTGGGCAGTGTAAAGTATCTGGAAAGACTTTAAGCAGTAAAACAATACAGTTGCAAATTGTATGGATAATTACATGTTTGAATACAGCATGAAGCTTCACTATTAGAACATTGTTTTTGCTTGTGCTAATAGGTTGTGTCGCATCTTTTTTTGTTGTTTTTTGTTTGTTTTTGTCTCTGGGCTCTGAAGATTGAAGTTTACTATTAATTGCCAAGAAGGACATAAGTGAGTATATTTCTTTTTTTATTAATTTAACAGACTGATGATACATATTTATATGAGTGTTCAATTATAATTTAAGTAATGTAGCTGCCATAATATTCTTCTAGATTTTACACTTGAGAGGTGGTCTGGTCTAATCATTTCTAGATGACTCTTCTGATTCTCAGACACAAAGAGAGGAGTTAAAAGAATTTAGAATCATTCTGGGTGTGGTGGGAACAAACTCATGCACATTCTTCTCTAGAGAAAAATCACACATGTCCTAATCCTTGAGGTTTCTTTTAATTCCATTTTTCCTCCAGGCCAACAGTAAGATGTTTTTACTTTTTTTTTTTTTTTCCAGAAGAGGTGTGGTGGAAGGGTCTGCCAGAACCAGAGGCTAAGCACACAGCAGTGTAAAACAAATTCTTTATTCCAGCTTCCAGAATGCATCCTCTTCAGCCTTTCCTGTTCATTGGACTAAAGCTGTTAAGCAATGGTGTCAAGAACCGTCATCCACTGGTTGAAGCTCAGTAGAAAACCAGGAAGCAGGCGGGTTTAGATCCAGTAGGAACAACTTGACTCAGATCTTCGCACTTTCACTAAGGAGGGTCGGGGGTGAGGAGACAACATTTACATTTGTACTGAAGCTGATCTGATGTGATTGTGACAGTTTTCCAGTCAGTATTTGTTTATCTTAATTTAGTCGCGTGTTAAAAATGTGAGGGTCAAATTTACTTCCTTTCAAGGCCACTTGGCGTACACGTCTTGTAGTCTTTGGAAGGGATGGCAAGGAAACAGCCATGCTTTAATGATGGGATTAGATGTTGATGAAAGCTAGGTGTAATAGTAGAAACATTTTATTGTATATTTTTATTCCAAAGTAAGTGCAGTGTTATTATATTTAGATAAATGTTCAGTGATAAGCCAGAAATCTTACACATACATTGCTGAAGACATTTTCCCTCTGGATTTAATAAAATTCTGGTACACAGAGGTACAAAATGTAATTCATAAATGTAATGAAAACCCTAGAAAACGCTTCCCGCATGCTTTCCTTCCCTCCCCTCCCCTCCTGTCCCTTTCCTCCTCTTCTCCAGCCCACTCTCCAGTCTTGCTTGCCTTCATTGCTGGGGGAAAAAAAAAAAGAGCAGGTGAGCACATAATTAGGTTGTCACTTTTAAACTCTGGATTAGTGGGACATCCTGGAAGACCTCCCTCAACTGCAGTGCTGAACAAACGACTTTTTCCACCCCCATCTGCATGCTCCTACTACTTTTGACTAGATGTCTTGAGAATCTGCCAATATTTTTAATTGATCAAGTGAAAAATACACAGGAAGTATGCCTGTTTTTTAATTTGTTTGTATATTTTCTTGATGCGTTGCATAAAGACCCAAAGGTGCTTTGGCTTCTGTCTGTCCTCACTGGAACTGTGGTTACTGTGGGGTGTGTGGTACTCCGTAGCACACCATAAATCTCCACTAGATGTCAGCGTGTCACCAAATGAAACCAGCACTCTCTCCTGACCTGTTACTGAAACAGCTTTTTAATCAGAATGCTACAGACAAGTTTTAGTATACAGGTTAATAAATTATATTTGTCAATGAATAGTAATAAAAATAAAATCTTTAAAAAATTTAGTACCTTTCATCTGAGGATTTCAAAATGTTTTACTTATATTTTGGTTTTTGCCGTAAGAGCCCCAAAGAGATAGAGTGCAAATATTCATTTTTCATTTTACAGTAAAGTAAAGCAAGGGGACAAAATGATTGGCTCAAGATCACATAGACGATGTCTGAATAAATGCAGGCTGGTATTTCTGCCATCACAGAATCTATTCTACCTGTGTACTTAGATACAGATGCCCTTTATTTATCATTTATATTAACTGCTTTGCCTTAAAAACAAGCTCAAGAAAAATGGAATAATAGTTAACAATTATCGAAGATTATTGATACGATTAGTATGGGGGTGTTTCAGATGTAATTTTAAGTTTTTATAAAGACTGCACAAAGAAAATATGCTGAACAACCTAGATGAAAACTTTAGAAAATCATAGCAATATTTTACCTGTGCTGTTTTACAGATGGTGAACTCAGACCAGTGTGAGCCTTGTCTTAGCTCATGTGCTCAAGTGCAGGAGGAAAAGCAATTATAATTGGGTCTGGAAGGTTGAAGCTCTTGGGTATGATGGGATTAATGGACATAACTGCATATTGTAGGTTTTTCACTGTATAATTTTCTTTAAGAGGAATATACATAAAATCCTGTATATTAAGACTTAAGTGATTTTCTCAAAATTGTATAAATACATAAGTTACAACTGTAAAAGTTATGTTTGTGGATAAAGATTAAAAATACATAAATGGCAAGTTAGGGTGATGTGACTATGGGTAAATTCAATTTTCTCTTTATGTGGTAATATTGTTTCTACAATAAATAAAAAGAGAAAACGGTTTTTATTGTAAAAATTCACCACAGTCCCCACTTTAGATAGGCTTATTTCCTATCAGTAGAGGTGCATTGTATACAGCTGAAATTCAAAAGGTATAGTTGAGTTTATTTCCTTCAAATGTTTTAATCATAGAAACCAGGGTTAAACCGGCAGAAGTACATATTTTCGAACTTTACTGTGTATTTTAGGTGAAATAAATGATTGCCCATTCCAGCAGGCTGTTTGCTGCAGTGTTCAGTGCATTGCCAGTATTCATACTGATGAAAAAGTGTTTAATAAATGTAGCTGTTTTCAATTTGTGTTTTCATTTTAATGGTGCAAGGTTAAAAGAGTTGCCAGTAAAGTTTGAGATTTTCAAAATTAAAAATTACAGTAGCTATTGATTTTGCATGCTTAGACCTATGTTTTGGTTGAGAACCTGTATCAAACCATGCATAGATCAAACTGAGGCATTAAATAATATTTCACATATGTGAAAGAAAACGTGATTTTATCACGTTTATCACATGTCTCAGTAATCACAGCATAGCCACCATTGAATTATGTATAAAAACTTAACGTGCAATAGTAAAACTTAGACAACTCATCTCTGATTATCCATTGGCAAAGTCAGGCATGTGTATCAGAATTGCCTAGAAAACTTTGTAAAAACTTCATTTCCCAGCTACCACCCCCATCCTGTAGTCACAGATTTCCAGATTTGGTGGTGGAATGGGTAGGTGGAGGCAAGCGTGTACAATACCAGGACTTTTCAGGGTGCTGCAAAGTACTAGTGCCTGCAGGGCCTTCAAAGTCACTCCCAACCCAGGAATGCCCTCTGAGTTCATTGTTTGGGTTCCTGGAGCCACCAAAATGTAGCCTAAAACACCTTGAATACTTTACTCATGGTTGGCCAGAGTTATTAAATGGTTGTAACAAACCTAGGTGAATGGAGATGATTAGATTGCCATTTGGAGGTGAACTCTTTGTTCAATCAGTTCTTGTTAAATAGAAAGGTAAGGAATCCAGGAGGGAGACCTGACCAGCTCAGCCTCCCTCATACCTGATCTGTTCAGTTCAGTTCAGTTGCTCAGTCGTGTCCACTTCTTTGTGACCCCATGGACTGTAGCACGCCAGGCTTCCCTGTCCAACACCAACTCCCAAAGCTTGCTCAAACTCATGTCCATCAAGTCGGTGAGGCCATCCAACCATCTCATCCTCTGTCGTCCCCTTCTTCTCTCACCTTCAATCTTTCCCAGCATCAGTGTCTTTTCAAATGAGTCAGTTCTTCTAATCAGGTGGCCAGAGTATTGGAGTTTCAGCTTCAGCATCAGTCCTTCCAGTGAATATTTAGGACTGATTTCCTTTAGGATGGACTGGTTGGATCTCCTTGCAGTCCAAGGGACTCTCAAGAGTTCTCCAACACCACAGTTCAAAAGCATCAATTCTTCGGTGCTCAGCTTTCTTCATGGTCCAACTCTCACATCCATACATGACTACTGGAAAAACCATAGCCTTGACTAGATGGACCTTTGTTGGCAAAGTAATGTCTCTGCTTTTTAATATGCTGTCTGCTGCTAAGTCGCTGCAGTCGTGTCTGACTCTGTACAACCCCATGGATGGCAGCCCATGAGGCTCCCCGATCCCTGGGATTCTCCAGGCAAGAACACTGGAGTGGGTTGCCATTTCCTTCTCCAATGCATGAAAGTGAAAGTGAAGTCGCTGAGTCTTGTCTGACTCTTCGCGACCCCATGGACTGCGGCCCACGAGGCTCCTCCATCCTTGGGATTTTCCAGGCAAGAGTGCTGGAGTGGGGTGCCATTGTCTTCTCAGAATATGCTGTCTAGGCTGATCATAACTTTCCTGCCAAGGAGTAAGCATCTCTTAACTTCATGGCTGCAGTCACCATCTGCAGTGATTTTGTAGCCCCCCAAAATAAAGTCTGCCACTGTTTCCATTGTTTCCCCATCTATTTGCCATGAAGTGATGGGACTGGATGCCATGATCTTCATTTTCTAAATGTTGAGTTTTAACTTTTTAACTATCTTTCACTTTCATCAAGAGGCTCTTTAGTTCTTCGCTTTCTACCATAAGAGTGGCGTCATCTCCGTACCTGAGATTATTGATATTTCTCCCAGCAATCTTGATTCTAGCTTGTGCTTCATCCAGCCCAACATTTCTCATGACATACTCTGTATATGAGTTAAATAAGCAGGGTGACCATATACAGTCTTGACGTTCTCCTTTCCCAATTTGAAACCAGTCCATTGTTCTGTGTCCGGTTCTAACTGTTGCTTCTTGACCTGCATACAGATTTCTCAGGAGTGGACAACAAAACCTGTATCCTCTCTACCAGTTTCCCCCTGTGCCTATATGATTCGTTCTTGGGCTTAAAATACAGGCATTTCCAGAAATCTTTCCTTTTCGTTACTGATAGTACAGAAATTAATAACATGTAGTTTTATCAGTTTTGTTTCATTCTGTTTTGAATTTTTATCAGGAACTCTGTAGCTTCTTAGCTCAGGAAAACCACTGCTCACCCCTGACACCTGGCTGAAGCAAGTTGTTGGGTAAATGAGGATTTTGAGAAGAGAAAGATCAAAAAGAAGCCCAGAACATTCTAGCTACTATTTGAGAGGCTGGGCAGGGAGGAGGGGGTGGGGGCTGATTGCCCAAGGCAGTACCCTTCAGAGAACAGAGGAGATCTATTAACTAACATGCTGAGTCATTGGAGGGCTGAGCAGGACCGTCTTCATTGCAGACTCCCCAGGTGAGGTCCTTGCTGCTGGTGTGGAGGGACTTCATTTCTCCTGTTGGTCTCTAGCTAAAGTTCCACATCCAGCACACAGGGGTCCAAAAGTTGTTGTTGCTTCAGCGAGTATGGGAATCACCTGGAGAGCTCCTTGAAGCCAATTCCTGGGCCCTACGTCAGAGATTCTGATTGGTGGAAGGCCATGAATTTGCTTTTCCAACTGCTGGCTGCCTGGCACTGACTTTGAGTGGTGAGCTTTAGACAACATATCTCCAGGCAGCGTCTGCAACCCTGGCAAAGCAGCCAATATGATGTCCCAGCATAAGCTGAAGTTCTAAGATGTGGGCGTTTTCTGACATGCTGCAAAGATGAGCCCAGCAAACTCTGGTTTCCAAAATGTATCATCTAGGAGTATCTGCTGTTCAGTCTCTCGTGGTGGTGTCCTTCTTGTCTTTTTAAGCTTAGTCACACAGGAAGATCAAGATTTTTTATTGATGGCTTGTGTGCCAAGGTATCAGGAGGATAAAGAACAGAAATTCAGTAGGCATAGAACCTCAAAATCATTTTTGTCAGTTTCCTGGCCATGGTGGGTTGAATTGGTTGAAATCCACAACCTACTGACAGATGCTCAGCAGGAGTTAGGAATGATACTGTTTTAAATGTAGCAGGCTTTTCTTGGCAAAATCTCTTAAGAACTTTGATAGAGATATTTTAAGAACTTGGAAATTCTTAGTTTTTTTTGGTTTGTTTTTTGTTTCTGGAATTTAAGAATTAAACACTGAAAGTACATTGAAAAAGCATTCATAGACTACTGGAAAAAACTTAAATTTCTTGTCTCCTTAGAACAATGCTTATTATATTATGGCTAAGGTAAAGGATAAAGATGAGGCTAATTATAAAATGGCTTCCCAGGTGGTTCAGTGGTAAAGACTCTGCCTGCCAACCAAGAGATGCAGGTTCAATCCCTGAATCGGGAAGATCTCCTGGAGAAGGAAATGGCAACCCACTCTGGTATTCTTGCCTCAAGAATCCCATGGACAGAGGAGCCTGGTGGGCTACAGTCCGTGGGTTCACAAAAGAGTCAGATGTGACTAAACAACAACATGCATAAAATATTTTAACTTGAAAGAGATTTCAGTCTTTATTATTGAAACAGCTTAAAATACAAAACTTAGATTATTGTTTGCAGCCAGCAGCTCCCTTTCCATTTTCATCAGTTCTTTTTTCTCCAGTATCTTTGTGTTATTATCCTTAGGAGAAAATATGGTTACAGTTCCTCAATCTTCATATAGCAGTATTTAATAATCATTACTTCAATTTAAGGATTATCAAAATTTGTCTCAAAAATTAACTAAATATTAAAAATATTTTTAAAGCATGTTGAATATAGAGGTTTTTTCACCTTTAAATCAGTTTTATTAATATGTAGCTATTCTCTTTGAGCCATCGTGTGCTGTGACTTGTAAAGTTTTTCTCAGCGGGCATGCATTTAAGAGCATTAGCTTATTAGCTCATTGGAGATTTGTGAGAACTGATAAATAATAAAGTACCCTGTGCCACAGCTGAGTATTACAATTGGAAATAGCTAAGAAACTTTAGTTACATAACAACATGTATTATATGAAATGACAGTAATAAGATGTGTCAAATGTTGCTTGTTAAGAGTCTGGTCTGCTTAGCACTGCTAATCTCAATAAATCTATTGAGAGCACATTTCTTTTCCTTCCATATTTATAGAAACCTCTAGGACATTTACTGTAGTGGATGGATTTCTTAGGTACTGTTCAGTTTTAATAATTCAATTACGTTACCTACTGTTCTTTCACTATAAGACTTTCAAATGGGGTAACTTTACCCAACAACACAGGCCAATTTCCTTTGTTATATGCTGTCCTTAAGCAGGCTTTTTTATTAGCAGAAATCATTATAGTCCGTAATTAAGGTATTTTCTTATTTGTGTGTCTGTTTGACTATACATTGTCACATGTGCTTCTGAGCACATGTGCACAAGGAGCATGCCTTACTCGCAGCTCAAGAACTCCCTTTTATTAGTTGTAATTTACTATGAAAGAGTTTTCTAAACTCACAGGTAACAGATACTATTTCTCTAGGTCATCAGTCTCAGGGACCATTCAGAATGTGTGTTAATGGTTAATTTTGTACTTTGGTCCCCCGAATGTCTCTCTAGTGCAAGTAAAGGAGAGGTGATTGCTTGGAAGTCTTCTAGCTGCTGTCTTCCTTCTGTTAAAATATGGTGGCTTTGATTTTTTCTCTCTGAATTCCTACAATAAGCCTGGCAACCTATGGGCTGTGGCTGCTGCTGCCGCCTCTGCCCCGCAGCCCCCAACCCCCTGTGCTTGGAGCCATCACTTCACACAAAGCCTGCATCTTCCATGATGGAAGCTATTAAGTCTTGAGAAGCAACATCTCCATATCACGCAACCATACTTTTCTGCTTCCACTGCTGGTGAGCTTGGCAGCTCTCTGTAGCCAAAGACTACTGGAAATCTTGTTTGTCTCATCCTAGACTATGAGTAGGCTCCTTGGAAACACAGTCATTCTTCCGTAATCCCAGTCTAACAATGATGGACACATTTTTGTGCCCTTAGTAAATCTTCTGAACAAAGCATATTTGAGGTTATTTTTCTTCCATCCTAGGGACTTGAAGCTTCCATTTTGCTCCTCCTGGTAAAGTTGAACCTCCTCCCCACCCCTCTGCTGAAGCCCATCATCAAAGGAGCTTGCTAGCCAGGCTTCTGAAACTATGAGTTATCTCTTAGCATTCTCAACGCAAGCCAGCCTGAGCGTTCTGTCCTAGCTCTTGCAGGGAGGTGTGTGCTCATCAGCTAGGCTGTGTCCTAGCTATGTCGCCTGGCCAGCCACATGTCTCCCACTTCTGGGCATAATTTCCTGTGAGAGAGGGTAAGCGGCTTTTTGACTTGAGAAATGTGCATTCCTTAAAATGCAATGTGAAGGAAATATTTTGCGTCAAATTTGTTTCTACGTTTAATCTTATTGCTATTTGAGGGAGGGGGTTGCAGATATAAATTTTTTCATGAGTTTTAAGAACTTGAAATAAAAATCCTTGGGCTGTCTGTACCATTTCCATTTCTTTCTGTCTTTAATAGGAAAACTTTCTTTTAGACCTTAAGAGCATGCTTGGCTTCTTCCCACCCCAATTTTCATCAAGATAGTACCTTTCTTTCCTCTGTCTTTATGGTATATTTTTTTACAGTATCATCTTTTAATCTGGGTTAATTAAATCTTTAGTTTTGTGACAGAACCAAACTTTGGTCAACTTGCCTGTGTGCAGTAAACCAATCTACTGACATCGGTTTGTGGTGAAGGGAGTTACAGCATTTACTGCAGGGCTCCAAGCAAGGAGTCCAGGACAGCTAGTGCTCAGAAACACTGAAGTCCCCAAAAGGTTGCAGCAAAGCATTTATTCACTTACTTACAACATTTATTTTTGGCCGTGCTGGGTCTTTGTTGCTGCACGCAGGCTTTCTCTAGTTGCGGTGAGTGGAGGCTACTCATTGCAGTGGCTTCCCGTTGCGGAGTACTGGCTCTGGGGCACGTGGGCTTTAGCAGTTGTGGCACATGGGCCTAGTTGCCCTACAACATGTGGGATCTTCCTAGACCAAAGATCAAACTCATGTCCCCTGCATTGGAAGGTGGATTCTTAACCACTGCACCGCCAGGAAAGTCCCAGCGAAACATTTTTAAAGGCAAGGTGAGGGAGGGGCATCCCAGGGTATGTGATCAGCTCATGGGCAATTCTCTGATATGTTGGCAGTGAGGTAACAGGGCAGTGTGTCACAGGGGTTAATATTATCAATCCCTAGTCTTCAGTAGGCTGGGGAGGTGGGGGCTACATGGTGAGGGTTTCAGCATCTGTAAAACAACTCAGGGGATGGGTATCAGATGCTCTTATATAGATACTGCAGAGAGAAGCTAGAGCAGAGGATATGGAGTAGAAGTCTGTCCCTGGAAGGCTCCATAGGGTCCTACTTGGTTACAGTTTTATGCTCAGTAGAGAATTATGATTTGATTGCTACTCTAAAGCTTTTAACAAGGTTTTGTTTTTCTAGCTTATGGGGAGCAGACAAAATTTGATTAGTTAAGTTTATCAATATCACACAGTAAGACAGTCATGTAGTGTGGCAGTTAATTACATGGGCTGTTTATCTTGAGTAAATTACTTAACTTCTCTGGTTTAAATTTTTCATCTATAAGATATACATTACAGTAATACCTATTTTTTAAGGTTGCTGTAATGAGATACAGGTTGTCAGAGATACTGAAAACGTAGCCTGTGTGTACCAATGCTGAATTGAATCTTGGAGACAGAGTTTTGGGTTAAGCAGAAAAGAATAGCTTTATTACTTTGCCAGGCTAAAAGGGACACGGCAAGCTCCTGCTCTCAAACTGTGTATCCCAACCTGGGAGAATTTGATAAGGAGTTTTATAGCAGTGGTTGAAGGGCAGAGTTAGTGATAAGATGAGAGTGTGTGTGCAGGGCCTGCACTCCTTTAATCTGGTCTCGGGCAATCTCTTGATGAGTTTCTCTAGTTTTTTAAATCTGATCTCAGGTGGTCTTCTCTGGAATGAAGAATGCTAACTTCACTTGTTCTTGTGTTCATTTGTTCTTGTTGAGTAGCTAAGCCCTCACCAACTCTTTGGGACCACATGAGCTGCAACATGCGACACTTCCATCCTTCACTATTTCTTGGAGTTTTCTCAAACTCAGGTACATGAAGTCGGTGATGATATCCAACCATCTCTCCTCGATCGACCCTTTCTCCTCCTGTGTTCTATATCTCCTAGCATCGGGGTATCTTCTAATGAGTCACCTCTACAAATCAGGTGGCTAAAGTATCAGAGCTTCAGCATCAGTCCTTCGAGTGAAAATTCAGGGTTGATTTCCTTTAGGATGGACTGGTTTGATTCTCCTTGCAGTCCAAGGGACTCTCAAGAGTCTTCTCCAACACCACAGTTCAAAAGCATCAATTCTTCGGTGCTCAGCTTTCCTTATAGTCCAACTCTCACATCCATACATGACTACTGGAAAAACCGTACCTTTGACTAAATGGACCTTTGTTGGCAGAGTGATGTCTCTGCTTTTTAATACTCTGTCTAGATTTGTCATAGCTTTTCTTCCAAGGAACAAGCATCTTTTAAATTTCATGGTTGCAGTCACCATCTGCAGTGATTAGGGAGCCCAAGAAAATAAAGCCTGCTACTGTTTGCATTGTTTCCCCATCTATTTCACATGACGTGATGGGACCAGATGTCATAATCTTAGTTTTTTGAATGTTGAATTTTAAACCAGCTTTTTTTACTTTCCTCTTTCACCTGCATCAGGCGGCTCTTTAGTTCCTCTTTGCTTTCTGCCATTAGAATGGTATTATCTGCATATCTGAAGCTGTTGATATTTCTCTCATCAATCTTGATTCCAGCTTGTGCTTCATCCAGCCCAGCATTTTTCACAATGTGCTCTGCATAGGAGTTAATTAAGTAGGGTGTCAATATACAGCTTTGACATACTCCTTTCCCAATTTTGAACCAGTCCATTGTTGCATGTCCTGTTCTGACTGTTGCTTCTCAATCTGCATGCAGGTTTCTTAGGAGGCAGGTAAGGTGGTCTGGTATTCCCATGCCTTTAAGAATTTTTTTAGTTTGTTGTGATCCACACAGTGAAAGGCTTTAGCATAGTCAGTCAGTGAAGCAGAAGTAGATGTTTTTCTGGAACTCTCTTGCTTTTTCTATGATCCAACAGATATTGGCAATTTGATTTCTGGTTCCTCTGCCTTTTCTAAATCCAGCTTGTGCCATCTGAAAATTCTCAGTTCACACACTGTTGAAGCCTAGCTTGAATTTTGAGCATTATCTGGCTAGCATGTGAAATGAGTACAATTATGCAGTAGTTTGAACATTGTTTGACATTGCCTTTCTTTGAGATTGGAATGAAAACTGACCTTTTTCACTCCTGTGGCCACTGCTGAGTTTTCAAAACTTGCTGGCATGTTGAGTGCAGCACTTTAAGAGCATCATCTTTTATGATTTGAAATAGCTCAGCTGGAATTCCATCACCTCCATTAGCTTTGTTCATAGTAATACTTCCTAAGGCCCACTTAACTTCACATTTGAGGATGTTTGGCTCTAGGTGAGTGACCACACCATCGTGGTTTTTGGGGTCATTAAGACCTTTTTTTATACAGTTCTGTATATTCTTGCCTCTTCTTAATCTCAACCTCTTCTTAATCTCTTCTGTTTCTGTTAGGTATTTGCCATTTCAGTTCTTTATTGTGCCCATGTTTGCATAAAATGTTCCCTTGCTATCTCCAATTTTCTCGAAGAGATGTCTAGTCTTTCCCATTGTAGTCTTTTCCTCTGTTTCTTTGCATTGATCTCTTAGGAAGGCTTTCTTACCTCTCCTTGCTATTGTCTGGAACTCTGCATTCAGTTGGGTATAGTTTTCCCTTTCTCTGCCTTTTGCTTCACTCTTTTCTCAGCTGTTTGAAAGGCCTCCTCAGACAACCGTTTTTCATTCTTGTGTTTCTTGGGATGGTTTTGGTCACCACCTCTTGTACAATGTTGTTCTTTAGTCACTCAGTCCTTCCCTATCCTTCACCATCTCCCAGAGCTTGCTCAAACTCATGTCGATTGAGTCATTGATGCCATCCAACCATCTTGTCCTCTGTTGTCCCCTTCTCCTCTTACCTTCAGTCTTTGCCAGCATCAGGGTCTTTTCTAATGAGTCAGCTCATCGCATCAGGTGGCCAAAGTACTGGAACTTCAGTTTCAGCATCAGTCCTTCCAATGAATATTCAAGATTGATTTCCTTTGACATGACTGGTTGGATCTCCTTGCAGTCCAAAGGACTCTCAAGAGTCTTCTCCAACACCACAGTTCAAAAGCATCAATTCTTCAGTGCTTAGCCTTCTTTATGGTCCAACACTCATATCCATGTGTGACTACTGGAAAAACAATAGCTTTGACTAGGTGGACCTTTGTTAGCAAAGTAATAATGTCTCTGCTTTTTAATATGCTGTCTAGGTTTATCATAGCTTTTCTTCCAAGAAGCAAGGTTCTTTAAATTTCATGTCTGCAGTCACCACCTGCAGTGATTTTAGAGCCTCCCAAAATAAAGTCTCTCACTGTTTCCTTTGTTTTCCCATCTATTTGTCATGAAGTGATGGGACTAGATGCCATGATCTTTGTTTTTTGAATGTTGAGTTTTAAGCCAGCTTTTTCACTCTTCTCTTTCACCTTCATCAAGAGACTCTTTAGTTCCTCTTCTCTTTCTGCCATACGGGTAGTGTCATCTGCGTATCTGAGGTGATTGATATTTCTCCCTGCAAACATGAGGCCAGTTTTTGCTTCATCCAGCCTGGCATTTTGCATGATATACTCTGCATATAAGTGAAATAAGAAGGGTGATAATATACAGTCTCATTTCACATGATATACTCTGCATATAGGTTAAATAAGCAGAGTGACAATATATGGCCTTGAAGTACTACTTTCCCAATTTGGAAACTAGTCTATTGTCCCATATCTGGTTCTAACTGTTGCTTCTTGACCTGCAAACAGATTTCTCAGGAGGCAGGTAAGGTGGTCTGGTAGTCCCGTATCTTTAAGAATTTTTCCGCAGTTTGTTGTGATCCACAGAGTCAAAGGCTTTAGTGTAGTCAATGAAGCAGAAGTAGATGTCCATCTGGAATTCTTGCTATTTCTATGATCAATTTGATGTTGACGATTTGATCTCTGGTTCCTCTGGCTTTTCTAAATCCAGCTTGTACATCTGGAAGTTCTCGGTTCATGTATTGTTGAAGCCTTGCTTGGAAAATTTTGAGCATTACTTTGCTAGCATGTGAAATGAATGCAATTGTGCAATAGTTTGAACATTCTTTGGCATTGCCCTTCCTTGGGATTGGAATGAAAACTGACCATTTCCAGTCCTGTGGCCACTGCCGAGTTTTCCAAATTGCTGACATACTGAGCACAGCACTTTAACAGCATCATCTTTAGGATTTGAAATAGCTCAGCTGGAATTTCATCACTTCCACTAGCTTTGTTCGTAGTGATGTTTCCTAAGGTGTACCATGTTCAGTTCAGTTCAGTTCAGTCGCTCGGTCGTCCCCAACTCTTTGTGACCCCATAAATTGCAGCACGCCAGGCCTCTCTGTCCATCACCAACTCCCAGAGTTCACTCAAACTCACGTCCATCAAGTCAGTGATGCCATCAGGCCATCTCACCCTCTGTCGTCCCCGTCTCCTGCCCCCAATCCCTCCCAGCATCAGAGTCTTTTCCAATGAGTCAATTCTTCGCATGAGGTGGCCAAAGTACTGGAGTTTCAGCTTTAGCATCATTCCTTCCAAAGAACACCAGGACTAATCTCCTTTAGAATGGACTGGTTGGACCTCCTTGCAGTCCAAGGGACTCTCAAGAGTCTTCTCTAACACCACAGTTTAAAAGCATTAATTCTTTGGCGCTCAGCTTTCTTCACAGTCCAACTCTTGCATCCATACATGACTGGAAAACCAACATCACTGGAAAAACCATAGCCTTGACTAAATGGATCTTTGTTGGCAAAGTACTGTCTCTGCTTTTCAATATGCTGTCTAGGTTGGTCATAACTTTTCTTCCAAGGAGTAAGCATCTTTTAATTTCATGGCTGCAGTCACCATCTGCAGTGATTTTGGAGCCCAAAAAGATAAAATCTGACACTGTTTCCACTGTTTCCCCATCTATTTGCCATGAAGTGATGGGACCAGATGCCAACTCCCATCTAAGCTCTTCAGACACTCTATCAGATATGATCCCTTGAATCTATTTGTCACCTCCACTGGAAGGGATTTGATTTAGGTCATATGTGAATGGCCTAGTGGTTTTCCCTACTTTCTTCCACTTAAGCCTCAATTTGGCAATAAGGAGTTCATGATCTGTGCCATAGTCAGCTCCCAGTCTTATCTTTGCTGACTTTATAGAGCTTCTTCATCTTTGGCTGCAAAGAAAATAATCAATCTGATTTCAGTATTGACCATTTGATGATGTCCATGTTGAGAGTCATCTCCTGTGTTGTTGGAAGAGGGTATTTGCTATGACCAGTGCATTCTCTTGGCAAAACTCTATTAGCCTTTGCCCTGCTTCATTTTATACTCCAAGTGTAAATTTTCCTGTCACTCCTAGTATCTCTTGACTTCCTACTTTCCATTCCAGTCCCCTATGATGAAAAGGACATCTTTTTTGGTGTTAGTTATAGAAGGTCTTGGAGCTCTTCATAAAACCATTTGACTTCAGCTTCTTCGGCATTAATGGTTGGAGCACAGTCTTGGATTACTGTGATGTTGAATGGTTTGCCTTGGAAACAGAGATCATTCTGTCATTTCTGAGATTGCACCCAAGTACTGCATTTCAGACATTTTTGTTAACCTGAGGGCTACTCCATATCTTCTATGTGATTCTTGCCCACAGTAGTAGATATAGTGGTCATCTGAATCAAATTCACCCATTCCTGTCCATTTTACTTCACTGATTTTTAAAATGTCAACATTCACCCTTGTCATCTGCTTGACCGTGTCCAATTTGCCTTGACTCATGGACTTAATATTCCAGGTTCCTATGCAATATTATTCTTTACAGCATTGGACTTTACTTTCCGACCAGACACATCCACCCTGAGTGTGATTTCTGCCTTGGCCCAGCCTCTTCATTATTTCCGGAGCTATTTCACCACTCTTCCCCAGTAGTATATTGGCCATGTACTGACCTGGGGGGCTGATCTTCCAGTGTCATATCTTATTTCCTTCTCACACTGTTCATGGTGTTCTCAAGGCAAGAATACTGAAGTGGTTTGCCATTCCCTTCTCCACGTTTTGTCAGAACTCTCCACCATGACTTTTCATCTTGGATAGCTCAACACGGCATAGGTTATTATTTCATTGAGTTACATAACGCTGTGATCCATGTGACCATTTTTAGTTAGTTTTCTGTGATTATTGTTTTTATTCTGGAGGTTCTGAGATTATAGATCTTGTAGAAGTCAAAGATATTATTATATGTATTCCTTAGTGCTGAAGCCGGACCCTGCCCCAAGGCTGCTCTATTATTTCTTGGCTGTTTCTCCCTTGTCTGTGTGTCCCCTTCCTTCCCTGATTAACAACTGTTTGAATCTGCCCTTTGAGAATCAGGGAGGTCATGAAATCTGGAATCTGTTACCTACAAACTAGGAATGGGAGACTGAAAGACTTCCGTGCTCAGGAAGCCCAGGGTCCTTCTTGGTTTCCTTAGGACTGTAGCTAGCTCTACTTGAGCCTAGCATGAATTAGGGGCTCCATCAGTGTCAGTTACTGTGTTTTTGGTATGTATGATAAGCTCCTCATAAATTTTATTTTCAGAAAATTAACTAGTTCTTTTTCTATCTAATTTCATAATTAACTGCACCTTCTTATAGGGGGCTTGTTTCTTTATTTGGCATCAGCACTTCTGGCCACAGATGAACTTAAAAAAAAAGATGGAATAATAAAGCAGCAGGTAACTAGTGTCACAGAAAGCTTCCTTGTCATGATGTTACAAAAGGATTCATGCCTCTGCCGGAATCCCAGAACACTTTCTTGCAGTAACTTCATGAGGCTGTTTTGTATTTGGGAAATGTCTGAATAAATCTCTTCACTGTTGTCTGGTCCTAAATATGTGTAACCTGATAGAGGACAGATTTCCTGACCATGTACAGTGGAGAGGTCCCTAGGGCCTGTGTGCACTGCTGTTCTTTTCCTGACAGTTCTAAGTTTGCCACCATGGAGTATTTAATTGTGCTCTCAATAAATGGCATCCAGTCTTTCAGAACTTGGCTCTAGGAATTGGCAGCAACAAGAATAAGGCAACAACATCACTTCCTATTTTGTATAATTGTACTCTTTCAGAAACTATTTGGAGGAACCAAAGAAGGAGACTTCCCTTATGGCTTCCTTTATGCTTCCCTTGGGCTTCTCTTGTGGCTCAGCTGGTAAAGAATCTACCTGCAATGCAGAAGACCTGGATTTGATCCCTGGGTTGGGAAGATCCCCTGGAGAAGGGGAAGTATACTACCCATTCCAGTATTCTGGCCTGGAGAATTCTGTGGACTGTATAGTCCATGAAGTCGCAAAGCGTTGGACACGACTGAGCGACTTGCACTCACAAGGTAGGGAGGTGGAGTAGATATGCTTCAAGAGAAATCATTTGAAATGTTTTTCTTTCTTGAATCCATAATTCAGGTTTCCCTACTTTCAGAGATTTTTTTCTCTCTGTAAATGTCTTTTGATTTTTTTCTAAGCTGCCACATTCCTCATTAGCATGGGTGCTCTTTTTATCATGACTCCCTTTGTTATACACACTTGCAGGAAACTCCTTTAAGTCAAATGAAAATAGTGCCTTCACTTTATCCGACCTAAGATACCTGTGAAAGGGGTGATTTCTTTTTCCTTTCTCAGGGGTAAGCAGCAGGGTGCAGGCTGGCAGTAGGCACTGTTTTGTTGAGGCTTTAAGAGTCTCAGAAGAGAGCAGGGGTAGATAATAGATACATGAAGGATCATGACCATCTTCAAGACTCCACCCAGAGCTTGTGTTAAAAGGTAAACTCCTAGAGTCAGGATCTGAATGAAGAAAGAGCTGAACTATAGGGTCTGATCGAAGTGTGCACTGTTATTACCTATAGGAAGCCTGTGCAGCACTGAATGATCAAAGGTGTGTGACACTGTAAAAGCAGGATACATCACCCTCCTGTAGAGGCATAGAAGAGGAAGAACAATCTAGATAGAGGAGGCATCAAGTATTAAAAGGCCTGATAGAGCAGATGGCATTGCTGAGATTTCTAGGAGCAGAGTTAATTGACTTCCTGACTAATTGGATAAGAACCTAAGGGAGTGAATTTTTTAAAATGACCCCGAATCTTCTAGTTTGGATGACTTGCTACATAGTCATGCTGTCAACCAGGAAAAGAAATATTAGGAAGGAAGAGAGGATGAGAACTCACCACAGCTGTGCCTTGCCATCTCCAAGTAGGATTTCTTTGATTCCTTAATAAACCTCAATACAGGAAATTTTATTGGAACTTAGTATCTTGCCCAAAGTTGCAAAGCTAAAGTGGCAGAGCCAAGATTCAAATTCAGAACCCAGCAACTATAGAGTCAGTGACCTTTTGTTACACCAAAGAGAATAGAACATAAAGCACACTGTCTTAAGGTGCTTCTTATGCTGCTAGCACTGCACCCCAATAATAAAAATGATCCTATGTATTGAAATGCCCCCCCAAATTAATCATTGTAAGGACTCAATCTGCAACAACCTGCCCAGTCCAACTTTCTCAATTTACATCAAATGCAGTTTATTTAATGTAAACTTATCCACACAACTGAACCAGCAGACAACAGCACTGAAGTGTTTTCCTGTTTTGATGTAGCGAACCTCCTTTACTGGAAATTTTCAAATTAGAGCCTGTCCTTCCCTAGTGCAGGGTGCTGTTGCAGGCATGATTAACAGCCTCAGAACCCAGATTGGCTCAGGTCCTGAACAATATTGGCAGGAGACCCATCAAGGTTATTTCCACTTCTCACTATGGAGAGCATAGGCCCTATGTTGTCCAAGATCCAAGCAGTGTATGTTAAAGCGTGCGTGGTTCCACAACTCTTCATCTGGGCTGAAGTTAATGTAAGAATGCTTGTTTTGTTCAGACGGTCAGTCATGTCCAACTCTTTGTGACCCCATGGACTATAGCACGCCAATCTTCCCTGTCCTTCACCATCTCCCAGAGTCCACTCTCATGTCCGTTGAGTTGGTGATGCCATCCAACAATCTCATCCTCTGTTGTCCCCTTCTCCTCCTGCCCTCAATCTTTCCCAGCATCAGGGTCTTTTCCAATGAGTAGGCTCTTCACATCAAGTGGCCAAAGTATTGGAGCTTAAGCTTCAGCATCGGTCCTTCCAATGAATATTCAGAGTTGATTTCCTTTAGGATTGACTGGTTGTATCTCCTTGCTGTCCAAGGGATTCCCAAGAGTCTTCACCAACACCACAGTTCAAAGGCATCAATTCTTCAGTGCTCTGCCTTTTTTATTGTCCAGCCGTCACATCTTCACTTTCACTTTTCACTTTCATGCACTGGAGAAGAAAATGGCAACTCACTCCAGTGTTCTTGCCTGGAGAATCCCAGGGATGAGGGAGCTTGGTGGGCTGCCGTCTATGGGGTCTCACAGAGTCGGACATGACTGAAGCGACTTAGCAGCAGCAGCAGCAGCACATCTGTACATGGCTACTTGAAAAACTCGAAATGTATTCACACAAATTATTGCAGAGTGATCCAAGAATCTACTCTAACGTTTGTAACAGCTGGTAGAGATGTGGGTAGACAGGTCACTGTTACAACTGTGTCCTAGACAGCAGAGGCTTTCTTCCCAAGAGAACAGGGAAGAACAAGTTCTTAGAAATACTTTTTTCTACAACCATATATATTGTTTATTTGTTTTCTATGAAAGTAAAAGTGTTAGTTGCTCTGTCATGTCTGACTCTTTCTGACCACATGAACTGTAGCCCTGTCGGGCTCTTCTGTCCAGGCAAGAATATGGGAATGGGTAGCCATTCTCTTCTCCAGGGGAATCTTCCCAACCTGGGGATCAAACCTGGGTCTCCCACATTGCAGGCAGATTCTTCACCATCTGAGCTACCAGGGAAGCCCCTTGTTTTCTATAAGTGATGCCATAAACTTGGCCTCTATGGATGCTCATGTTTAGTCACTTCAGTAGTGTCTGACTCTTTGCAGTCCCATGGATGGTAGCCTGCCAGGCTCCTCTGTCCATGAGCTTCTCCAGGCAAGAATACTGAAGTGGGTTGCCATTTCCTTCTCCAGTCCTCTGTGCACTGGTGCTGAATCGAATCTCAGAGTTTTGGGTGAAGTAGAAAAGAATTGCTTTGCCAGGCAAAGGGGGACATAGCCAGCTTGTGCCCTGAAAAACTGTTTCCCCACCCAGGAGGATTTGGTGAGGAATTTTATAGCAATAGTTGCTGATAAGGATCAGGGCATGTGCAGGGACTACAGTCTTTTAATCTGACTTCAAATGGTCTGCTGATGAGCTTCTCAAGGTTATTAAACTGATCTTCTTTGGAAGTAGAATGCTAACATCTCCCATTTGTTGGAGGTTTTTTTCCTGTAAAGAGCTCAAAGATATTATGTGTATCCCTTGAGTTTGGAACCAGGACCCTGACCCAAAGCTGCATTATTGTTTGTTGACTGTTCCTTCTTTGTCTCTGCATCCCTTCCCTTTCCTGATTACCAACTCTTTGATATGGTCAATATACCTAAGTGATAGCAACAACTTTCTAAAACGCTGCCTTTTTCTGGTTAAAGGTGTATATGCTCTGGTGAGAGGGATGTTTAATATTCTATAAAGCACTGGTGTTTCATTTTCATGACATTGTCCTTTTTTTAATTTATGTAGTTGTAGTCTGTGGTGATTTTTGTTGAAGTTGGCCAAGACTATTTTTCTTCCAAGTAGTGCACTTGTAAAATGTGCTGGGCTATCCCCAAACAATGCTCAACCAGTGAAAGTAGAAGCAAAATGTGCCCCGGAGGGAGCATAGCTTGTCATCATCACTGATTTTTTTTTTATAGTATCGTATGAAACCAAGAGTGATCAAGAAAGAGCAAAGCCAAGTGTTTCTATGGACAAATTTGTGGCTTCAAAATATCATTGTTTCTACATTTATAGAACGATCAATAAAATAATGTGATGGATGCACCCATCCTTGCTGTTAACTGTGAGAGGCAGTGATTGAAGACCCTCAGCCAAAAGCGTTATGTCCAGAAAACTATACTTAGTATGAAAATGTAGTCCTATTTGAGAGATACCTCAATAAATATTTGATAAATAATCACCATAGATCTGTTCTTCTCACTGGAGCCCAAGTCCTAACCTTCCAAAATGACATGTTTTATAGCTTTTCATTATGATGAAGATTAATCTGAGAGTATCAGCCAAAGGATTGTGACACAAAATTAGTATAAAATCTAAAAAAAAAGAATTAACCAGATTTTGTTATTCTTAAAACATAGCTGAAAAGTTGAGAGACTCAGCTTCCTTGTCATTTGTCTCTACAACATTAAACAATGACACTGATGGTTTTGGTTTCTTGATAGCTCAGTTGGTAAAGAATCTACCTGCAATGCAGGAGACCCCAGGTCAATTCCTGGGTCAGGAAGATCCACTGGAGAAGGGATAGGCTACCCACTTCAGTATTCTTGGGCTTCCCTTGTGGCTCACTGTTAAAGAATCCTTCTGCAATGAGGGAGACTTGGGTTTGATTCCTGGGTTGGGAAGATCCACTGGAGAAGGGAAAGGCTACCCACTCCAGTATTCTACCTGGATAATTCAATGGACTGTATAGTCCATGGGGTCGCAAAGAGTCAGACACAACTGAGCGACTTTCACTTCACTTCATTAAGTTTACGGGCCCCTTCCCTGCAGTGACCTAGAGACTAAGGTAAATGCATCTGAAAAAATAGGGACTAATCATTGATTCAGTCAGTTCAGTTGCTCAGTTGTGTCTGACTCTTTGCAACCCCATGAATCGCAGCACGCCAGGCCTCCCTGTCCATCACCAACTCCTGGAGTTCACTCAAACTCATGTCCATCGAGTCAGTGATGCCACCCAGCCATCTCATCCTCTGTCGTCCCCTTCTCCTGCCCTCAATCCCTCCCAGCATCAGAGTCTTTTCCAATGAGTCAACTCTTCGCATGAGGTGGCCAAAGTATTGGAGTTTCAGCTTTAGCATCAGTCCTTCCAAAGAACACTCAGGACTGATCTCCTCTAGAATGGACTGGTTGGATCTCCTTGCAGTCCGAGGGACTCTCAAGAGTCTTCTCCAACAGTTCAAAAGCATCAATTCTTCGGCACTCAGCTTTCTTCACAGTCCAACTCTCACATCCATATGTGACCACTGGAAAAACCATAGCCTTGACTAGACGGACCTTTGTTGGCAAAGTAATGTCTCTGCTTTTCAATATGCTGTCTAGGTTGGTCATAACTTTTCTTCCAAGGAGTAAGTGTCTTTTAATATTATGGCTGCAGTCATTATCTGCAGTGATTTTGGAGCCCAAAAAAATAAAGTCAGCCACTGTTTCTACTGTTTCTCCATCTATCCCATGAAGTGATGGGACCAGATGCCATGATCTTAGTTTTCTGAATGTTGAGCTTTAAGCCAGCTTTTTCACTCTCCTCTTTCACTTTCATCAAGAGGCTTTTCAGTTCCTCTTCACTTTCTGCCATCAGGGTGGTGTCATCTGCATATCTGAGGTTATTGAGATTTCTCCTGGCAATCTTGATTCTAGCTTGTGCTTCTTCCAGCCCAGCGTTTCCCATGATGTACTCTGCATATAAGTTAAATAAGCAGAGTGACAATATACAGCCTTGACGTACTCCTTTTCCTATTTGGAACCAGTCTGTTGTTCCATGTCCAGTCCTAACTGTTGCTTCCTGACCTGCATATAGGTTTCTCAAGAGGCAGGTCAGGTGCTCTGGTATTCCCATCTCTTTCAGAATTTTCCACAGTTGATTGTGATCCACACAGTCAAAGGCTTTGGCATAGTCAATAAAGCAGAAATAGATGTTTTTCTGGAACTCTCTTGCTTTTTCGATGATCCAGCCGATGTTGGCAATTTGATCTCTGGTTCCTCTGTCTTTTCTAAAACCAGCTTGAACATCTGAAAGTTCACGGTTCATGTATTGCTGAAGCCTGGCTTGGAGAATTTTGAGCATTACTTTACTAGCGTGTGAGATGAGTGCAATTGTGCGGTAGGTTGAGCATTCTTTGGCATTGCCTTTCTTTGGGATTGGAATGAAAACTGACCTTTTCCAGTCCTGTGGCCACTGCTGAGTTTTCCAAATTTTTTGGCATATGGAGCGCAGCACTTTCACAGCATCAGGATTTGAAATAGCTCAACTGGAATTCCATCACCTCCACTAACTTTGTTCGTAGTGATGCTTTCTAAGGCCCACTTGACTTCACATTTCAGGATGTCTGGCTCTAGGTGAGTGATCACACCATCGTGATTATCTGGGTTGTGAAGCTCTTTTTTGTACAGTTCTTCTGTGTATTCTTGCCACCTTTTCTTAACATCTTCTGCTTCTGTTAGGTCCATGCCATTTCTGTCCTTTATCAAGCCCATCTTTGCATGAAATGTTCCTATTAATGTTGGAGAGTGGGGTGGGTAGAAAAGAGGCTGGATCTGGGCTGGACTAATCAGGAAGGTTTCCTGGAAGAAGTGGCTATTGAGCTGAATGAACCTTTGTAGGAATTAAGTAGGGAGCAGAAGGTGGGAGGAAAGGAAGGTAATACCTCTCATTATCATGAAAAAAAGCATGTTTGGTAGAACATGGTATGTTCTCATGGTATGCTGAGAAATAATTGTAGGAAAATACTTATTTTAAAAAAGGAATGAAAATAAGGTTGAAAAAGTGAATTCACTGAATACAAGAAGTTCCTTGAGGATTATGGGGTGCATGCAACAACTTCTGCCCTGAGGATTTCAAAATATATGCTCCTGAGAGTAAAAGCACCAGCGTACAGACGAAAGCCCCTCATCATCCACCACACACTGAAGTCCAGTGGAGAAACAATGGCAATACGAATTTGCATCGCAGCGAAGCAAATACCTTAAAACAGCGCAGTGTAGGATAGGCCTTCCCTAGACCCACTACCACCAAGGGTTTCATTGACTCCTCTCACCTTCCCAGTTTTCTGTCTTGCTGGCTCTCCTCTCTCCTTCTCTCTGACCTTTACCCACTTTTGCCCCCTTTCATTTAGAGCTGGGAAAAGCAAATGAGAAATCCCCTCTTTTCATCCCATGCTTAGCAGCTTCACGGTCCTCTGACATCTTGCTTTCCACGGTGCTCTGCACTAAGGGGGAAAGAAGAACACAGATCAAAGGTGGTTCTCTCCCCAGAGCAATTCTGGTGCTAGCTGTGGAAGGCCTAAGAAAAAGTTAACTTCATTGCACGTATGACAAATGAGGACTAGAGAAAAAAAGTATTTTCTCCAGGTTTTCTTAGCTTCCCCTGTAGCTTAAGCTCTATGTCTCACTAACGTCGACACACTGCCTACATACTCTTTGTAAATGGCAGCTGGTTTATTTCCTGGTGATCAGGTCCCTCCTCCCCCAACCCCTCTCTCTCCTCTCCCCCTTCTGTCCCCTGTGATGATGAGAGAGGAATAGAACTCCCCCTGCCAAGAAAAGTCACTTAGGACCTGGTGTCCTTTGCAATGCTCCCTGGAAGCAACTAATATTCATTACTGGTTAATGATATCTTGCCCAACATAATGTGGATTTTACATTCACATAGCTTCTCTTATGTAATTATCTCCATAACCTTGTGAGAGAGGTATAATTATCCCCATTTTTATAGATGTGGGAGCACAAGATTTGAGAGCTGAAATAACCTGTCCAAGACAACACAGCAAATTGAAGACAGAATAAAGATTTGAAACCAACTCTGTCTTTAGGGATTTAAGAATAAGCTAGTGTGACTCCTTACTACTTTCTACTATTTTGGCTTCTCTTCCAAATTTTTCTTCAGTTTGTGGCTTGACTGAGAGAAGAATTGCAGCTGTGTTCATTGAACATAACCACTAGCATGTCATCTCTTAAGTTACTGTTAAAATTACAAAGATGTTTCATCTTAATGATCCTCTTTATGCATTTCCCTATGCTGCATTCACACAAAACACCTGTCAGTTTATCTCTGCTTTTTCATTTTCTGTGCTGAAGATTTCTTTAGAGCATGTCCTATATTACATAGTTCAGACTCATCCCTCTCAGCTTGCAACTCTACTCTCAGTATATCCCTAAAAACACTCTTATACTCGTCAGATTCTCCAGAGAAACAGAACCAGTAGAATGTGTGTCTATAAACACAAGAGATGATAAATATCAATCAAAAGAGAGATGTATTTTAAGGAACAGGTCCTAATGACTATGGAAGCAAAGGCAAAATCTGCAAGGTGGCCTGGCAGGCTGAAGACCCTGGAAAAAAATTTCAATTTCTGTTTGAAGACAGGCTCAGAGGGAAAATTTCTTTTTCCCTTAGGGCTTTTGGTCCATTTTCCCTTAATGTCTTCAACTTATTAGATGTGGCCCACCCCTGATTTACCCAAAGTAAATGATTTAATATTAATCCCACCTCAAAAATTTATTCACTGAAAATAAATTTATTCACTATTCTAGAATAGTGTTCAACCAAATACCTGGATACCATGTCATAACCACGTTGACACAAAATTAAGCATAACAACTACTTACCCCCAAGATATTTCTTTTACTTAGGTGAACATTTGCAAGTGTGGGGAAAAAAAAAAAAGGACCTGAAGTATATACACTGAACAACTGGAGAGGATACATCACCTTAGGCAGTGGGGGATGGGGAGAAAATTACATTTTTGGTAGGACTGTTCTTTATTGCTTGAATTTTTTCAGAGTGCATTATGATCACTATTACTTATACAGTCATTCCTTGGTATCTGTGGGGGGATTGGTTTCAAGCCTGTCATGGATACCAAAATCCAAAGATGCTCAAAAATCATACTCAGCCATCCATATCCATGGTTCTGCATCCATGGATTTAACCAACCATGGATCATTATTATTTTTTAAAATAATAATCAGATTATTTTTAAAAAACTGGCATATAAGTAGACCCAAGCAGTTCCAACCTGTTGCTCAATGCATTTTCAAATTAGTTTTTAATCAGAATATACCTACAGTGAAAGTAAAACAGTAGTACAAAGCTTATGAGGAACTTCCTGGGCATCTGGTTCCCCCCCCCCCCCCCCCCCTTCTGATTCTCATTTCCCTCAGGCTTTCACTTTATACTCTTTACTTTTTTTTCTGGTTTTAATCTCTGTTTTCAGTAGCACATTTTTGCAGCTGCATCTTGCTATTCCAATTTGAGACATTATCTCTTGACACAACAATTTACCAGGGAAGTTGGAACTTTGCATTACCTCCTCCAGTACTTTCTCCAAATTTCCCTTATTCCATTCCCTATAAACTGGGCCAGATTTGGGTTAAATATATATTTAGTGTTACATTATTATGAGAGCGTAAGCAATATTATTTTATAATTAAATTTCCTTTCTTATACCACTCACTGCCCCCCATTGTCCAATTTGATTTTGTTTACTTAGTTTTCTATGTTCTTATTGTTAATTTAACTGGAGACTGCGAGCCACGCGGCAGAGCAGTTCTCCTGGGTTCCCTTACCTTACTGCTCTCCACCCGGGTGCCCTTTCCCAATAAAATATCTTGCTTTGTCAGCACATGTGTCTCCTCGGACAATTCATTTCCGAGTGTTAGACAAGAGCCCAGTTTCGGGCCCTGGAAGGGGTCCGCCTTCCTGCAACAAATGGCAACTCTGGCGGGGACTCTTCTTCGCTGAGACTGACATCCTGACCACTCAGGGTACTCAGGGGCCAGCTTGCCTGCCAATGGACCAGACCCAGCGGCCGCAACTGGGACCCTTTTGTCCCTGATCTCCTCCTGACGCAGACAACTGGCCAGAGTGCCCCGACCGGTAAGGAACAAGAGACTTTACTGACCTCTCTCCCCTTCCCTCTCTCTTTCCTCTCCTTAACCCTTCCTATCCTTCCCCGTTTTTCTAGTCCCCCGGTCCTGGACGCAGGAATCTGGTCGAAGAGCCCTCAGCCTGAGCTGAGGATTGGAGACTGATCACCTTCTCTTGGCAGAGAACTTGAATTCTGGTTCTGGTCTGGTCTGACTTCTGGTAGGGCCGAGTTCCAGTCCTCCCTTCTCTGGAGGCCCAGGGAAAAGTCCCATAATGCCTGGGTATCTGTAGGTGGCAGAAGACGTCTGTAAGGCCACCCCTTTCGCCCACCCCCCTCCCCCCACCTCCTCCCCCTTCTTCTTTCAACCTGGCTTCCTTTCCTCCCTTTGAAATCTTTGATGTTAGTACTTGGATCTGAAGTTCTGTGTCTCTATAGGGGGTTTTCTGAGAGACTGTATTCTTATATTTAAGGGCTTCCCTGGTGGCATAGAGGTTAAAGTTGTCTGCCTGCAATGTGGGAGACCTGGGTTCGATCCCTGGGTTGGGAAGATCCCCTGGAGAAGGAAATGGCAACCCACTCCAGTATTCTTGCCTGGAGAATCCCATGGACAGAGGAGCTTGGTGGGCTACAGTCCACGGGTCGCAAAGAGTCGGACACGACTGAGCGACTTCACTTTTCACTTATTGTTAATTTATTTCCATAATATTACATATCTAAAACTTGTCTTAATATAGTATAACACAGAGCTAACCTATCAGTTTAAATGTTTTCCTCAAAGTCAGCACTTTGAAACGACTTCCATTCTAGTCCTGATCACATACTAGTTATTATTTAATAATTTATTTCCTGTTTATTTTATCTGAATTAGTTTTTGGAACTCTTATTAAGGGATATTGGAACTCCTCATCTGATTCCATTATTTTCTTATTTTTTCTCTCCTATTTTCATGTTTTCTGTTTTTGTTTTGTTTAATTTCTAAGATATATCCTCAACATTGCTTTCCAATCTGTTATTGAATCTTTTATTCTGTTTCTGTATTTCAAGAGCTTGTTCTTATTCTCAGAATATACCTTTCTCTAATATCTTGCTCTTTTGGGGAGGGATATATATATATATATATATATATATATATATTACTGAAGGAGAGTGAAAAAGCTGGCTTAAAATTCAACATTCAAAAAATGAAGGTCATGGCATCCAGTCCCATCACTTCATGGCAAATAGATGGGGAAACAATGGAAACAGTGATAGACTTTAGTTCCTTGGGCTCCAAAATCACTGCAGATGGTGACTGCAACCATGAAATTAAAAGACACTTGCTCCTTGGAAGAAAAGCTATGATAAACCTAGACAGCATATTAAAAAGCAGAGACATTGCTTTGCCAACAAAGTTCTGTATAGTCCTTTGGTTTAAAAGCTATGATTTTTCCAGTAGTCTTGTATGGATGTAAGAGTTGGACCATAAACAAAGCTGAGCACTAAAGAATTGATGCTTTTGAACTCTGGTGCTGGAGAAGACTCCCAAGAGTCCCTTGGACTGCAAGGAGATGCAACCAGTCAATCCTAAGTGAAATCAGTCCTAAATATTCATTGGAAGGACTGATGCTGAAACTGAAGCTCCAATACTTAGGCCACCTGATGCAAAGAACTGACTCCTTGGAAAAGACCCTGATGCTGGGAAAGATTGAAGACAGGAGAAGGGGACGACAGAGGATGAAATGGTTGAATGGCATCACTAACTCTATGGACATGAGTTTAAGTAAGCTGTGAGAGTTGCTGATGGACAGGGAAGCCTGGTGTGCTACAGTCCATGGAGTCTCAAAGAGTCAGACACAACTGAGCAATGGAACTGAACTGATAGTTGACTTACATTTTTTCACGTGCATAGCAAAGTGGTTCAGTTATACAAATATACATATATTATTTTTGAAATTATTTTCCATCATAAGTTATTACAAGATATTCACTAGAGCTCCCTGTGCTATACAGTAAACCTTGTTGCTTGTGGTATATCTATTTTTTAATTAGAAATCTAGCATTCTATTCATACTGTGTCCAACAAGTGGAATGAAAATGTCATAATCTTTTTTATTTAGGCAAAAATTCATAAGTTTTCTAAAATATATTTTCATATTTATATATATGTATAGAAAAGCTATTCTACTACACTTGATAAAGTTTTGATAAAGAACATCAAAAAAGGAAAAAGAAGAGATAAGGAATTGGAAAACATAAACTAAATGAAATGGGAGCATTAAATATGAAACAGAAAAAAACGAAACAAACTAGATAAAAGTAAAAGATCATCATATAGTACAGTTGTTTTTAAACAAGACTGCTCTTTAGAAACATGTCTGGAGCTCTGGGGGAAAAAAGCAATACCTAAGCATTTGTATTTTTCGAAAAATTTCAAGATAATAATTTGATATGCATCTGGATTTTAAAAAGTGATTACAGGTTTTCAACTAGATCCTAGTTTTGGTGATAATAGACTTCTATTATTTTTCTGTTGATACATCATGATACAATGGTATTGCATGCATACGTGCTAAGTCACTTCAGTCATGTCCAACTCTATGAGACCCTATAGACAGCAGCCCACCAGGCTCCTCTGTCCACAGGATTCTCTAGGCAAGAATACTGGAGTGGATTGCCATTTCCTTCTCCAACAATAGTATTAGGTGAGTAATAGTTACATAATTACAACAGTAAAATATGTCTTGACAATCAATGTGTGTGTGTTAGTCGTTCAGTCATGTCTGACTCTTTGCAACTCTGTGGATGGTAGCCTACCAGGCTCCTCTGTCCTTGCCTGGAATTTTCCAGGCAAGAATACTGGAGTGGGTTGCCATTTCCTTCTCCAGGGGGTGTTCCCAATACAGGGATTGAACCTGGATCTTCTGCATTGGAAGACAGAATCTTTACTGTCTAAGCCACCATTTTTGATTCACAATCAATAGCCAGGCCGGGAAAAAAAAAAAAAAAGACAATTACTGCAAGCCATCAGAGAAAAGTAACAATCTAATAACATGGACCACAGCCTTGTAAACTCAATGCAACTATGAGCCATACCATGTAGGGCCACCCAAGATGGACGGGTCATGGCGGAGAGGTCTGACAGAATGTGGTCCACTGGAGAAGGGAATGGCAAACCAGTTCAGTATTCTTGCCTTGAGAACCCCATGAACAATATGAAAAGGTGAAAAGATAGGACACTGAAAGATGAACTCCCCCAGTCAGTAGGTGCCCAATATGCTACTGGAGATCAGTGGAGAAATAACTCCAGAAAGAATGAAGAGACAAAGCCAAAGCAAAAACAACACACAGTTGTGGATGTGACTGGTGATGGAAGCAAGATCTGATGCTGTAAACAGCAATATTGCATAGGAACCTAGAATGTTAGGTCCATGAATCAAGGCAAATTGGAAGTGGTCAAACAGATGGCAAGAATGAACATCAACATTTAGGAATCAGTGAACTAAAATGGACTGCAGTGGGTGAATTTAACTCAGATGAACATTATATCTACCACTGTGGCAAGAATCCATTAGAAGAAATGGAGTGGCCATCGTAGTCAACAAAAGAGTCTGAAATTCAGTATTTGGATGCAATCTCAAAGATGACAGAATCATCTCTGTTCGTTTCCAAGGCAAACCATTCAATATCATGGTAATCCAAGTCTATTTCCCAACCAGTAATGCTGAAAAAGCTGAAGCTGAACGGTTCTATGAAGACCTACAAGACTTTCTAGAACTAACACCCAGAAAAGATGTCCTTTTCATTATAGGAGACTGGAATGCAAAAGGAGGAATTCAAGAAACACCTGGAGTAACAGGCAAATTTGGCCTTGGAGTACAGAATGAAGCAGGGCAAAAGCTAACAGGGTTTTGCCAAGAAAATGCACTGGTCATAGCAAACACCCTCTTCCAACAACACAAGAGAAGACTGTACACATGGACATCACCAGATGGCCAACACTGAAATCAGATTGATTATATTTGCAGCCAAAGATGGAGAAGCTCTATACAGTCAGCAAAAACAAGACTGGGAGCTGACTGTGGCTCAGATCGTGAGTTCCTTTTTGCCAAATTCAGACTTAAATTGAAGAAAGTGGGGAAAACCACTAGACCATTTAGGTATGACCTAAATCAAATCCCTTATGATTATACAGTGGAACTGAGAAATAGATTTAAGGGACTAGATCTGAAGACAGAGTGCCTGATGAACTATGGATGGAAGTTCGTGACATTGTACAGGAGACAGGGATCAAGACCTTCCCTAAGAAAAAGAAATGGAAAAAGGCAAAATGGTTGTCTGAGGAGGCCCTACAAATAGCTGTGAAAAGAAAAGAAGCCAAAAATAAAGGAGAAAAGGAAAGATGTACCCAGTTGAATGCACAGTTCCAAAGAATAGTAAGGAGCTATAAGAAAGCCTTCCTCAGTGAGAAAGAAATAGAGGAAAACAATAGAATGGAAAAGACTAGAGATCTCTTCAAGAAAATTAGAGATACCAAGGGAACATGTCATGCAAAGATGGGCACAATAAAGGGTAGAAGTGGTATGGACCTAACAAAAGCAGAAGATATTAAGAACAGGTGGCAAGAATACACAGAAGAACTATACAAAAAAGATCTTCATGACCCAGATCATCACAATAGTGTGATTACTCACCTAGAGTCAGACATTCTGGAATGAAAACTCAAGTGAGCCTTAGAAAGCATCACTACGAACAAAGCTAGCAGAAGTGATGGAATTCCAGTTGAGCTATTTCAAATCCTAAAAGATGATGCTGTTAAAGTGCTGTGCTCAATATGCCAGCAAATTTGGAAAATTGGGCAGTGGGCACAAGACTGGAAAAGGTCAGTTTTCATTCCAATCCCTAAGTAAGACAATGCCAAAGAATGCTCAAACTACTGCACAATTGCACTCATCTCACACACTAGTAAAGTAATGCTCAAAATTCTCCAAGCCAGGCTTCAACAGTATGTGAATCGTGAACTTCCAAATGTTGAAGCTGGTTTTAGAAAAGGCAGAGGAACCAGAGATCAAATTGCCAATATCCACTGGATCATTGAAAAAGCAAGAGAGTTCCAGAAAACATCTAATCTGCTTTATTGACTATACCAAAGCCTTTGACTGTGTGGATCACAACAAACTGTGGAAAATTCTTAAAGAGATGAAAATATCGGACCACCTGACCTGCCTCTTGAGAAATCTGTATGCAGGGCAGGAAGCAACAGTTAGAACTGGACATGGAACAACAGACTGGCTCCAAATAGGAAAAGGAGTATGTCAAGGATGTATATTGTCACCCTGCTTATTTAACTTATATGCACAGTACATCATGAGAAATGCTGGGCTGGATGAAGCACAAGCTGTAATCAAGATTGCTGGGAGAAATATCAATAACCTCAGATATGCAGATGACACCACCCTTATGGTAGAAAGTGAAGAAGACCTAAAGAGCCTCTTGATGAAAGTGAAAGAGGAGATGAAAAAGTTGGCTTAAACCTCAACATTCAAAAAAATGAAGATCATGGCATCCAGTCTCATCACTTCATGGCCAATAGATGAGGAAACAATGGAAACAGTGACAGACTTTATTTTCTTGGGCCTCAGAATTGCTGCAGATGGTGACTGCAACCATGAAATTAAAAGATGTTTGCTCCTTGGAAGAAAAGCTGTGACCAACCTAGACAGTATATCAAAAACCAGAGACGTTACTTTGCCGACAAAGGTCCATGTAGTCAAAGCTATTGTTTTTCCAGTAGTCATGTATAGATATGACAGTTGGACCATAAAGAAAGGTGAGTGCTGAAGAATTGATGCTTTTGAACTGTGTTGTTGGAAAAGACTCTTGAGAGTCCCTTGGACTGCAAGGAGATCCAACCAGTCCATCCTAAAGGAAATCAGTCCTAAATATTCATTGGAAGGACTGATGCTGAAGCTGAAACTCCAATCCTTTGGCCACCTGATGCAAAGAGCTAACTCATTGGAAAAGACTCTGATGCTGGGAAAGATCGAAGGCAGGAGGAGAAGGGGATGACAGAGGATGAAATGGTTGGATGACATCACCGACTCAATGGACATGAGTTTGGGTAAACTCCAGGAGTTGGTGATGGACAGGGCAGCCTTGTGTGGTGCAGTCCATGGGGTTGCAAAGAGTCGGACATGACTGAGCAATTGAACTGAACTGAACTGAACTGAACTGCAAGCCATAATGGTAATGTGATTAACTTAACAATATAAAATAATCGCATACAATTTTGAGGTGGGGGAGTCAAGCAGAGTGATGTGGTAAGAGGAAATGCATACATTCATGTGTTTTCATCCACCCAGTAGTCTGTGTCTTTTGGTTGGTGCATTTAATCCATTTACATTTAAGGTAATTATCAATGTCTATGATCCTATTACTATTTTCTTTATTGTTTGGGGTTTATTTTCTATAGATCTTTTTCTTCTCTTGTGTTTCCCGCCTAGAGAAGTTCCTTTAACATTTGTTGTAAACCTGGTTTGGTGGTGCTGAATTTTCTTAACTTTTGCTTGTCTAGAAAGCTTTGATTTTTTCATCAAATCTGAAGAAGTGTCTTGCTGGGTAGAATATTCTTGGGTTTTAGGTTCTTCCCTTCCATCACTTTAAATGCCGTTCCCTTCTGGCTTGTAGAGTTTCTCTTGAAAAATCAGCTGATAGCCTGATGGGGGCTCCCTTGTATGGTTTTTGTCATTTTTCCCTTGTTGCTTTTAATATTTTATCTCTGTCTTTAATTTTTGTCAGTTTGATTACTGTGTGTCTCAGTATTTTCCTCCTTGGGTTTATCCTTCCTGGGACTCTCTGTGCTTCCTGTATTTGGTTGACTATTTCCTTTCCCATGTTAGGGAAATTTTCAGTTATTATCTCTTTAAATATTTTCTCAGGTCCTTTCTCTCTTCTCCTTCTAGGACCCCTATAATGCAAATGTTGATGTGTTTAATGTTGTCCCAGAGGTCTCTGAGGCTGTCTTCATTTCTTTTCATTCTTTTTTCAATATTCTGTTTTATGGTGGTGATTTCCACCATTCTGTCCTCCAGGTCATTTATCCATGGTTCTGCCTCAGTTATTCTGTTATTGATTCCTTCTAGTGTATTATTCGTCTCTGTCCATTCTGGGACATAATAGGCAACTCTGGGACATAACAGACAGCTTTTTCATCGTGATTAACTTTCTATAAGATGGTTTTTGTTTTAGCTGCTGTGAGACTGTGCTTCTTGCTTCTTCTGTCTGTCCTCTGATGGCTAAGGCTAAGAGGCCTGTGTAAGCTTATTGATGGGAAGGACTGTTGATGGGAAAAACCGGGTCTTGCTCTGGTGGCAGGGCCTTGCTCATGTAACTTTAATCCAATTATCTGTTGATGAGTGGGGTTGCACTCCCTCCCTGGTAGTGTTTAGCCTGAGGCAACCCAGCCAGGGGGTCTACGGGCTCTGTGGTAGGCTTAATGGCTAATTCCAAGAGGGTTTATGCCAAGGGGGACCTGGGACCTTCCAGTGCTGCCATCCCTGTGTTGAGCCCTTGCCGACCCACACCTCCACAGGAGGCCCTCCAACACTAGCGGGTAATTTTGGTTCAGCCTCTTGTGGGGTCACTCCTCCTCTCCTCTAGTCTTGGTGCACACAAAATTTTCTTTGTACCCTGAGACTGGAGTCTGTTTCCCCTAGTCCTCTGGAAGGTCTATAATCAAACCCTGCTGGCCCGCATGGCCACATTCCCTGGGGATTCCCATTCCCTTTGTTGGATCCCCAGGCTGGCAAGCCAGAGGTGGGGTGGAGAGCCTTCACAACAGTGGGAGAACTTATTTGGTATTGTTATTGTTCTCCAGTTTGTAGCTTACCCATCTGGCGGGTATGGGATTTGATCTTATTGTGATTGTGCCCCTCCTACCGTCTTGCTGCAGCTTCTTTGTCTTTGGACGTGTGGTATCTTTTTTTTTTTTTTTTTGGTGGGTTCCAGCATCCTCCTGTCGATGGTTGTTCAAAAGCTAGTTGCAATTTTTGTGCTCTTGCAATAGGAGATAAGTGCACATCCTTATTCTCCGTCATCTTGAACCAGAAGCCTCTATCTTGTTCTTTTTTCATGAATGCAGTATTTCTCTCTCTTTAAACTTTTCTTCAGCTTACTGCATTTTTCTTGATTCTTCCAAACATTATTCTGCTTCACTTGGTTTCTCTCTTTCACATCAGATGATTTCCTTGAACACCAGGTGATTTTTTTTTTTTTTTAAGTCTATTGAATTTGTTACAATACTGCTTATATACTGTGTTTTGGGTTTTTGGCTAAGAGGCATGTAGAAATCTCAGCTCCCTGACTAGGGATCAGAGATCAAAACCATACCCCCTTCATTGAAAGGCAAAGTCTTAACCACTGGACCACCGGGGAAACCCCACACAAATTTACAATGAACCTCGTTCTTGGTCAGTTTTATCAATCTCTTTCTGTGGCTGTGGGTGTAGCCTCATTTGGAAGATAATGGCTAATGTCTAACAGCACAGCTCTTTGTGACACTTGATATCAGTTCAGATGGTCCAGATCTCATTTCCTTCTCTAGTGATGACTGTATGCACTGGGACTTCCCTGATGGTCCAGTGGCCACGACTGTGCTCCCAGTGCAGGAGACCTGGGTTTGATCCCTGACCAGGGAGCTAGATCACACATGCCTCAACTATGACCCAGCATAGCCAAATAGATAGTTTTTTTTTTTTACAAAAAGGACTATACATGTTTCTTTACCTTTACCTCCTAAGAGTTCTTGACTTTTTTTATTTTTATTATTTTGAAACATCTGTTGATCAACTAGTGCTGCCTACAACATACTTTTCTCACTGTCCAAGCAGTTCAGCCCAGAGTACATGCCCAAAACATCCTCTTTGAAAAGAATGTTCCTCAACTCAGGTCTCTAGAGTTTGTCAAACTGTGAGAGTAAAATGGTTTTAACATTTCACTACTTTATGCCTTTTACAAATAATTTCTCTCCTTTGGACTATTGTATCAATATTTCATTTTATAGAGAAAAATGAAAAGTTCAGTTTTGTCACAGTTATGTTAAACATGAAGAATTTTTCTTCAAACGAAAAATTTCAGAGGTTTTATTGATTAAAAAAAAAATCCACATGAAATACTTAGCTTTTTTTCATGTACTGTTTTTTAGGATTAAAATGTCTCTAGTTTTAAATAGGGAATACATGCACGTGGTTTAAGGTATAAAACTACAGTGTCCTTCCCACCTTGGCTTCCCACTCCTCCAGGTCCCTCTGTGAAGGTAATTTTTCCAGCTTCTTGTCTTCCTTCCAGAGAGGTTGTATACATGTAACAGAAAACATATTTTCGTAGAAGTGGTAGTTTGTAAAACGCATTGTTCTACATCTTGCTTTTCCCCCACTTAACCAAATATCTGCGAGATTGTTCCTCAGCTAGATGAAGCTCTCTTTTATGCTACACTTAACGGATGTGCCATAATTTACATAAACGGATCACCTGTGAAGCTTACAAATAATTGTGTCATCTTGCACGCATAGCAGGCTTCCCTAGTGGCTCAGACCGTAAGAATCTGCCTGCAGTGCCAGAGACCTGGGTTCAACCCCTAGATTGAGAAGATCCCCTGGACAAGGGAATGGCAACCCACCCCAGTATTCTTGCCTGGAGAATTCCATGGACAAAGGAGCCTGGCAGGCTATATAGTCCATGGGATCACAGAGTCGGACAGACTGAGTGACTAACACTGGGAGAACACTGTACGTATAACAGTTCAGACACACAGAATTTATCTGTAGGTTCTGTAGTGTAGCATAAATCCCTAAAACAAAGCAAAATGGCTTTAATAATGTTTTAATTTTAATTGATAGCATTCTATGAATTTTGTGAGGAAGTAGATCTTAAGACCTGGAAATTGTGTCTGTACTTGCTTTTGCTTGGTTTCACTGTCTTCTTCTTTTTCCTTTTCATATTCTCTTTGCTGTGCTTCTTTCCCGCCTGTTTCCCTCGCTTCTTTCCTTCCTTCCTCCTCCTCTCCGTTTGTTACCACAGCAGCTTCTATTTGGTTTCTATCAATGTGCCGATTGAGAGCTACGTGGCCACTAGGTGGCGGTACGAGAACACAGGGAGTGGTATTTCTGTAAACAGACGAAGACTTAGTTTTGATTTCCTGCTCAGTTTTTAAACTGCTATCCACTTGGGCCCTTTAATACCTCCTAAGGGACATCGTTGTGATCGCTGTTTAGCAGTTGAGCCAACATAAAATTGATGTTGAGCTTTACAACAGCTGTTATAGACCCCTTTATGCTGATGTTGAGACTTTTTAAAAATGCTCATGGCTTGAAAATGTTAACTCTTCGATTGGAATCTTAAGTTTTCTGAGTGATTTGAAGGGCTTGCCTGTATTTCTGACTGATTTACAAATCTTACAATGTTACAGTGGAGACTACTTAGATTTTACCTTCATGCTTTATTTAGCTGGCTGAATTTTCCGTTAAAAAAAAACAGAAACGGCAGTTTCCTAGCTCCTTTCTGTGGAAACAAAACAGGCATTCGCTTACTGTGCTTTTACCCTATTGACTAAAATTCAGTGTTTTATACAAACTTGTAACATTGATCTTCTTCTTAATAAGTAAATAGGAGCTTTAATGATTTTGGAATTTGATGCAAAAGTATTTTTTGTGGGTGAGTTTGCTTAATAAATGTTTGGAAGTCTATCCTGTCCTTTTTAATACTGTGAATCTGTGCTTAAATTTTTTTGTAATGAACGATTCTCCTTAAATCTCTCTTTTTCACATACACACGCATGAATCCAGCATAAATATTGAAAGATCTTTGCTTATTTTAGAATTGTATGATCATTTATTTACATTTACTCTATGAAATGCTGCATAAAGTATTCAGTATAGGAGTGTGGCTATATGAACTACTCTGATGGAAGACACACACACAAGCTCTCATCCTGTGTAACATCCCTCTTGGATCTGTGAAAGTGGATATACAGCGACCTGCTTTGTCACATCATGTTCATGTCAAGTGAACCTCATATCAAGTCAACCTCACTTCTTCCTGAGACATAACCTTACAACAAAGTACCTCCTGACTTGCTTTGATGGGTCAGATATTTTTGGACAAGTGTTGAGGCACATCACCTCATTTCCATAGCTATTAATAGTTTTACATATAATTTTTGCCAGTGCTCACTGGGTTAGAAAATGAAGAAGCAAACGTTTTTGCTAAACTGTCTCACAGGTTTTAATGCTAATAGTGCCTTCTTACCATTTAACATGTCTAATCTTTCTAATGAAATTCTGTGATCTAGTATCCAATAGGGATCTGTTATGGCATCACACCTGAAGCCTTCATTTAAGGCATTGGGTGTTTCACTAAAGGGAAAACTGCCTTCTTTGTACCTGTTAACAATTTAGGGGAAAAAAAAATAATTGCAGGGTTCAGTTCAATGGAAGAGCACTAATTTAAAAGAATTCTCCCTTAAATGATGAAACCATTACAGCATTATTCCAGGGAATAAAATCAACTGCAGCTGATTTCTTGATTTTATTAGGAAAGATAGCCCATTTGGTGATCTGCAATGTTTAAATCAATTGAACGACAGTGAAATCTCTCCCCTGAAATGGCTATTACACAGCTTGCAACCTTTTGTTCAAGAGATTAAGTTTGCATCTCCTCGCATTATCTCCTTGTAATTGGAAAACTTTCATTTTGACAGAGAAAATGTGCCAGTACCCCTGTGAGCTTTGCCACAAGCCAATGCAGAATGCCATCTGGAGGATGCATGCCCCAGTCATGCAACAGCCTCCTGTCGGTTTGTATCTGGAACTTTGCAACAGAACAACTAATAGCATCTTAAGCTCCATTTGTCTAGCTCACTAGTGCTCTTGGCAGAGGTCATAACCAGCAGTGGTTTTGTTGATTTGCTGCATCAAATGTAATTAGGTTAAAGCACTCACTGACAGAGGCTCTGATAATGGCATAAAAGCCTCAGGCTCAAGTTTACCCATTGTGTCAAATTTAAGTTTAGGTCAACAAAGACATACTAATTTCATCACTGGAACAATAGAACTTAGTAATTTTTAAAGATGCTTATTTGGGATAACAAGATTCCCTTTTCTTTGGACCTCACAATCGTCTCATGTTTTTCCTTGTATTTTTCAGTCATTGGCTTCCAATGAAGTGGTTGATATCTCCCGCTAGAAGAGGTTAGTGTCATAATGCGCCAGCCGTACATCCCCTCTGAACCTTACTTTTGAGTGTCTTGTGAAAAACAATAAGATGTTTTTATCAGGATAGATAAAATACCTTTGAACTCTAGCAGTTTCATATTCAGAGGGTAGAGGTAACATTATTACTGACCGACCTTTTAACCCTTGCTCACTGGAAAACTCCAGTTGTGTCAGAAGCCTCTTTATAAATGAGTAAGTTTCAGGCTCTGAGTAAAATGGAGAAACCATTACTTGGGGTTGAATTTAGGGCAAAGCTGGACCCAGGACATACAACTCTTAGTTGCTCTTGAGTCAAAAGAAAAATACAAAAACTTTCTGCAGAGAAGGAGGTATAAGGTTTAACAGTTTCCTGCATAAATGTTGTGTTAACAAGTCAGCAGGGGCCTGTGCAAGAGAGGCAGAGCAGGGACTTGGTCTCAGCAGGGTGGTAGCACTTCCCTGGAATGGCTGGGCTGATCATCTGGATGAAGCTTCTTAAACATGTATAATATCATGTATGAAACGAGTCGCCAGTCCAGGTTCGATGCACGATACTGGATGCTTGGGGCTGGTGCAATGGGATGACCCAGAGGGATGGTATGGGGAGGGAGGAGGAGGGTTCAGGATGGGGAACACAGGTATACCTGTGGCGGATTCATTTTGATATTTGGCAAAACTAATACAATATTGTAAAGTTAAAAAAAAAAAAAAAAGAACTAGCAGAGGAGTAAAGTGTGATGTCATATGCAAAATAATAACTTGTGCATATTTTATTGACCTCTAAATTTCCTCTCCCTTCTATTGATTGTCTAACATCCCTCCAATACTAGCACCTGCAAAGAAATCACTCTGAAATTTCTGGGGGTGGGCAGGGGTGGTGGCAGTGATTTCTGTGGACTTTGTACCTCACTGTACAAGCTGTCTTAGTTTGAGTGTTCCAGGTACGTTGCTTTTGATAAAAGCAACAGACATAATGTGAGAATGAGGTTAAGTAAGTGTTTATTTGAGGATTTAATATCTCACACTCTAGGAATAAAGCAATTATCATGCTGTTAATTTCATATTCATGTATGGCTTATTTATTTGTTGTTTACCTCTCTGCATAATGAAAATGCCATGGAAATCTGCATCTTCTGGTGCTCTAATTTTAAATGATGCTAAATGTTATGTATAATTTTAAGTTACAGATTGCTAATTCTATTCTATTTTAAATACTCTATGTATGAGATGCCCCTATGTTCTTGCAGAATCCTTTTTAAGCAGAATCAAAGCGTAATTGTCTAAGTAATTACAGAATAAGTAGTTAATTAAAACATGAATTTTAAGCATTATATTTTGAACTATATATTTATTGGAAGCATATATTTATATATGTATGTGTGTATATATATATATATATATGTTTATGTATATATATCTGCTGTACCTCTAAGAATCAACACCTTAATTACTTTTTTGACAAATGTAATATAGGCAGAAGATAACAGCACATTTCCCCTACTGGTAAATTATTTGTATCTGGTTTACTTATTATCTCATGGCAGAATCAGTGTTTGAAGTGGTTCTGAAAGCTTCAGGGCACTGCTATTTTCATCTGTTTACATGACATGATATTTTTAAAGAACCTGTCCCTGGCAGAATGCTAAGCCAATTCATCTTCTGGGGATATAACTAAGAAAAAGAAATTCATATCCAACATATGTGCAGTCTCTCTCCAGTCTGGGAATCCACTCAAGTTACATGCCTCAAATTCCACTTCCTGACCCTTCCTGACTCTTCTCTGCTGAATACCGGATCCATATCTGGTATGCCACACACACATCCAAGTTTGTCTAAATATTTTATTTATTCAACAAGTATTACTGTGTGCCCACCATGTACATAGATAAGGTCCCTGTTCCTGGGCATCTGTGCCCAGAATGAAAGGATAACACACAGATGTGAAATACTGAATAAATCATACTGCAAGTCGGTATACATTTAAATACTCCAAAGGCAGAGACTGTTAAGGAAACTCATTTCTGAACACCCTTAACACAGTCTGCAAAGCTTGGTGTGTGCCAGTTGTTCAATTTCCATTGTTATTTACAAAAGTGAAGCTTTGAATTAAGAGAGAAAAAAAAAAAAAAGCACCATCTGCCTACCAGAGTAATAATGCTTGGTTTTATTCCCAAGCATATCAACCACTGGCTTGGCATTTTAACTAACAGAATCACTTTTCTCATTAGAGTGTGTCTGTGTCTACAAAGGACCTTTTTTCCCTGGTTGCTCATTTTAACATTTCTGCCCTCTGATTTAGCCTTTTGATGAACTTGAAAGCGTTCTATTTATTAGTATGGTCAGCTTGTAAAATGACCCTTGCATTCTAGGTAACTCATGTACAGATTATTGGCTTTTGCCAGTTACTTAGTAAATCCTTTTTATCAATTGATAGTTTATATTGAGTGCTTAGTTTTTGCAGACAAAAAAGGCATATATATATAGCTCTTAAAAGGTGCAAGTCAAAGAAAAAGTGCACATGAAAATACTCTGTTTTAAGAAGAACCTTCTTATTGCCAGATTGAATGTTACATATTTATTCATTCAGTCAATCATTTACTCAACAAATATTTATTGAGTGTTGTGATGTGTCAAGTACTCTGTGATTCACTGGAGACATAAAGATGAATAAATTATGCATGATGTCCGCCCTGCCCTCTATGCATTTAGAGGAAGTAGATAGCTCTGCCAGCTAGAACCTTGTTACTCCAAGTGTACCTGAGGGTTGCACCTAGAAGCTTGTTAGAAATGCATACTCTCCTTCTGTATTTTTAACAAAATACCCAAGTGAATTGAAGTTGGAAAATCCAGAAGGATTATGGAATGCTTTATAGAAAAGCTTATAAACAAAAGTCATCAAGTTTTATTAAAAAAGGAAGGAAGACACATTTAGGCAGGTTATAGTGCTTTCTTATTCATTTTGGGCTGCTATAAGAGAATATCAGAGACTAGGTGGCTTATCAACAACAGAAATTTCTTTAACACAGTTCTGAAGGCTGAGAAGTTCAAGATCAAGGTGCCTAGGAGATTTGCTGTGTTTGCTGTGGGCCTGCTTCCTGGTTCACTGTATCCTCACATGGGATAATGGGCAGTGGGACTTTTGGGGTCTTTTTGATTAGGGCACTAATCCCATACAGGAGGGCTCTGCTCTCATGACTCAACCACCTCCCAAAGGCCCCACCCTCTAATACCAGGACATTGGTGATTAGGTTTCAACATATGACTTTTGGTGGGGGCTGGGGAACACAAACATTCAGTCATAGCAGAGAGGATTAGACATAAATCTAAAATGTGACTCAAGAAGTAAGCTAGTTGGAAATATTTTAAGAAAAGATGGGAAGTGACCCAGTAATTGGTTGATGATCCAGAGTAGGGGTAGTAGTGATTGATAAAATTTGGTAAGATGAGACTCAAGGCTGAGAGGAGGCAGAATGATTTAGATTTGGGACTCTAGAAGTAGGGACCAGTTGTCAATGATAATAGAGGGATGCGGGGTGGGACTTTCTTATCCAGAGCATGTCAAGGTAACTATTAGTGTTTTCAAAGGTGATTTCTAAATTAATTTTTAGGGCTGACATTTTTTGAATCTTAAAATTTTAGTGAAAATCAACAAGTAGATATAAATCAAGGTATAGTGTCTTATATACATCAATTTTTCTAAAATACCTATAATTGATTAGACCTTAGGTATGGGGAAAAAGGAGTTAGGTAAACTGGATTAGTAATGCTTCAAAATTAATGGTGACTGCCAGTAGGAGAAAAAGGCTCCTTACGTCTTTATCTGCATAGCGTTGTATCTTTATAATCAAGCAAGGTCCTACCAAAACTTTGAGAAAATCAGTTCTATCTGTGGTGCCTTGATCATAGTTTATGTCCCCCTCCTTCTCAGCTGCCATAGTCTTGAACACACAAAGGAATAAAGATACCATTATGGGAAAAGTCAATGAGGGTATTATTGAGGGACTGGTGACCTTTTCAAATACATCCTTTTGAATCACACCATGTCAAGCGGTTTCTGTCCCCTTGTGAGGTCCATCCTCTACACAGGGATGCTTCCATTCTCAAGTTGGAAAGAGTTTGGAGGGGGCAATTCTGTGTAAACCAATTAACCCTGAGATAATCATAAAATATGTCCACTGGCTTATTAGGCCCTTAAGATAGCCTCTGAAAATGATTTCATTTCTGAGATACTTTAAAAATGACATCCATCCCGGAGGAAAAAAAAAGATGAAAAATAATGAAAAAAGAAAGCTATCCATATCTCACATTTTATGGGCATCTGTTAGTGTGGCATCCAGTGTGCTTGCACACATGACTTCTCTGCACATAAGCCTGAGCTGACAGCGGGAAGCCTGCGGCCCTCCAGTAAATGACAGACTTAATCAGTGAGATGCAGAGCCCAGGGCAGTGTCCTGGACAAAGTTTACCTTACAAAGCTCAGAGAACGCCCTCTGAACATCTTTAATGCTGATATTTCCCGTGCATCAGCACAACTCTGAGAAGTTATTCTTTTCTCTGAAGAAAGTGTCTCAAGACAACTTGATGGATAAGTCCAGGATTTTTTTCTTTATCAAAAAGTATGGGAAGCTGGACATGTGAGAATAACTATGCGGGGGTTTGGAAGAAGAGTTTTCTAGCTGGAGATGGGGTTCATTTGTGAAATTTTTGTTGCAGACTGAGATTAACTGATTGAATCATTTGAAATGATATTTTCAAAGTGAATTTTTAAAAATAATTTAGACCCATTTTGGGGTGAACATTTCCTACATAGCCATAGAAATGTGACCTCATGAAATGAAATCGTAGGTATATACTGAGCATTTGTTGAAAGTATAATACTTCTCATAACTGTAGTTCCGTAGGTAAAGATGTTGCATTATTTATATGAGTTATGTATACACAGATGACTAAACCACTAGTGGCAAATCTTCAGCATTTAAGGGTAGATTTGATATTTTATTTATGAAGATCTTGCTGCTGCTGCTGCTAAGTCGCTTCAGTCGTGTCCGACTCTGTGCGACCCCATAGACGGCAGCCCACCAGGCTCTGCTGTCCCTGGGATTCTCCAGGCAAGAACACTGGAATGGGTTGCCATTTAGGTTGAAAGAAAGATGGAATGAAGAATGGATGAAAGGAAGGGGGGAAAGGAAAAAAGAAAGACCATGTAACTATGAAGTAAGAACACTTTTACACATATGTATTGAAAATCTCTCATTAGTTCCACAGGGAAGCAGCAAGGCTTTACAATTCCTTTCAAAGAAACTGTGATGGAAGCAAACATTTGGGTATCTGTGTTTCAGTGTGTTTGTCTCAAATAGGCTTCATTGTTCTGTGGTCAGATTTAATGCTTATGAATTACTTGATGTTAGCAGTCACTTTTCAATAGTTAGTTCTATAATGAAAGCCACAGTACACATAAAAATGCACTATTTCTATCACTACTAAAAGTAGAAGTTCTCAGTCTGATTATTTTATGCCTGACAATGAGAATTTATAAAACAGAATAAACATCATATAATTGGAAAGTACAGAGCAAGTCAGAATATTTTCTTTAATTCCTCAATGGATAGCTGCATATTATGAGAAAATTCATTAGGATCAACAAATACCGGGTTGTTCAAAAAGTTCATTCAGGTTTCTCCACATGATTACCATTTCTGAAAATTTAAGGGTAGAGTCAAAAATTATTTTCTAACAGACACACTAAGATCATATTTTCCCCTCCTATCTACACTGGACAGCCTTTGGCTCAGTGTCAGTTCTATATTTTGTCTCTCTTTATGCCAATATTTTATCTCAAACTTTTTTTCCCACTGCTTCAGAGTCCCACCAGTGAGAATGACTCAAAATAGCTTTCCCAGTTAAGGAAATCAAAACAAAAAAAGAACAGGGTGCTGACAGAGTGACTGGCTACTGGAGTTCAGCCTGTGAAAGAGAAAAATGTGGCAGCACAAGTGGCAGCTCATAAATGATCATCAGTGGGAAGATGCCATGCATCGTGTGGCCTCTGTCTGTTAATTTAACGCGATGCACTTGAGTGTAGAAATAATGGGCTCTGTCAGCCTTATTAATTATCTATGCTTGTTCTAGAAGTCAGGATCACGAAATGCCTCCGAACCACCTGATGTAATGGGCCATTTTAGAGCTCTATATGCAAGTCTCTGAGCGAGCAATTGGCAATCCCCACAGCTAGCTCATCTGCAGTGAGGGATGTTGTGCTGAGCTGAACTCGCATACCAGCAATACTGCCACAAGATGATGGAATAATCGATCTTTCTAGAGTGGATTTCTTTAGCCTGGTGGGACAAATTTCCTAGTTAATGAAAACATTTTGATGCCTGGGGCGCTTCCCTAGCTCATGCTGCCTCTGTGTGTCCATTATAGTTTACATATACTGCATTGAGGTTAATGGTGGAAGCAAATCAGTCTGTTATAATTACTCACATTCATTTATTTGGTGTATTCTTTCACATGGTCCTTTGAAAGCAAGAGCACAATCTAGCAGATAGCTAGCTTGGGAACTATTAATACCTTCATGCCTGAGAATTTACTAATGGGACATTTCAGGGAAAAAAAAAATTGTGGCTGCTGAGGGCCATTGCTTCTCTCATTCTTCAAGTAGGCTGATCCATTTCACTGTGTGTGTGTGTGTGTGTGCATTTACACGATGAGCTGTTGTTGAGACCATGTCTCTCTTTCTGACTTGGATCTCTGTGTTAAGTACACAATGATCCTGTAATGCCTGTTTGTGAGGGGATAGGTATTCTAGTGAAAGCACACAAAGTTTGGGTAGAGAAACTTAGGTTTCAGTTCTTTTTGATACTTGCTGGCTATTTGACCTTGGGCAAGTCGCTTATCTTCTCTGAATCTCTGTTTATCACCTCTAAAATAATTATAGTAATATCCATTCAACTTATGAGATTATTATTTGAGGATCAAATTAGATTATAGAACTCATAATAAAATGCTTTATTGGTGTTTGATGTCATTATCCCTCCATTACCACTACGACTAGCAATAGTACTACTCCTATCATTATTATTAAGTAAACTTTAAGATCTGAGCTACTCCAACAGATTTCTAATATTGTGATACTCTTTCTTACGAAGTTCAGGAAAGCATCTTATTGCTTTTGTTGTCTATGTGTCTATGTAGCTAGTATCCAAAGAATGCAATCTTCTTAGGTCATTCTGGAAAGAAAAATCATTATGAATGAATAAAGGTGAAAACTTTATCAAATATTAAGGTCTACATACCACATAAGAGTTAGGCAGCAATCTAGTTAGATGAAGATGATTATTTAGTCTCTTCCCATTGTAACTAGATTGATAACCAAATTTAGCAATGCCATTTAGATGTATGTCTAACCAACACAGAATAATTAGTAAATTAATATATCCCAACAGAGCTTTTCCCTGTACTCTTTAACAGGGAAAGCTAACTGTTCAACTGAAGTGACAGGACACAGAGTAAGTCATTTAACCCACCTGAGTTTTAGTTTTATTGTATAAAATGAGGAAATAAAGATTAAATGAAGTTAAATGATTTCTAAAGCCCTCTTTAGCTCTGAAAGATTTGCTCTTTGATCTGCATGTCTTTGAGTATGACATAGTAAATGATATTATACTTTTCACATCAGGAAAATAATCATCTTCAGCCATTTGAAATAACTCTTCTCATTCAACTTTTATTGATTATAATACCTGTTCATTTCCTTTATAGATCTTACCACAGTCTCTATTTATCTTGTTTATTTGCTTACTTTCCTGTTTAGGGTTTGCCTGTCTATGAGCCTAGAGACTTTCTGATCACAGATAGATGTCCAGTGCCTCGAAAAGGGAGTGCATGGCACATAATTGGGAGGCCAATAAGTATTTGTTGAATGAATAAATAAATGAGTTCATGAATTCTGCTGTTTCTAAAGTACAGCCTTCTTATTTAAAAAAAAAAACAATTTTATTGATTGATTGTGCTGGGTCTTTATTGCTGCTCGGACTTGTCTCTATCTGCTGCAAGTGGAGGGTGCTCTCTCATTGCAATGTGAGGGCTTCTCATTGAAGTGGCTTCTCTTGCTGTGGAGCATGGGCTTTAAGGCACACGGCCTTCAGTCGTTACAGCTCCCAAGCTCTAGAACACAGACTCAATAGTTGGGGTGCATCGGCTTAGCTGCTCTGAGTCACGTAGGATCCTCCCAGACCAGGGACCAAAACCTGTGTCTCCTGCATTGTCACGTGGATTTCCCACCACTGAGCCACCAGGGCAACCCTCAACAGCTTTCTTATTCCTTAAAATAATTACACCAGAGTTCAGTGGGATACAGTTGTGGTTGAATCTACTATTCATGTAAAAGAATCACTAGGGGATAAAGTTAAATATTTTGTTTTCTATATATGAGAACCATCTGTATTTTATTTATATATGGCTTTATTACTTTAGCTAATCTAGAGTGGGATTTTTATCAGTAAGTTTTTTATGTGCTTGGTTTTTTTTTTGCAAGTAAATTTGATTAGCTACATTTGTTCCTAACATTTATGATTAGTTGTCATACTTGAATGAATAGTAATTCTAAATAAAATTTTGCAATTATTTTATTTTGAAAAATGAATTTGTCCATTAGGGGCATGCATTTCCATGTGACAGGAAAATTTTATCACCATTAAATGTGAACTTAAAATTTTAGAATTTGCTATGAAAAGTAATACATCTTGAAATTTCCTACCAAGATATTAGAACATTACCCATTCTTCCTCACTTCAGTAGTTTCCCATAACATGGAAATGTTTGAAGATCTTGACATTTATCTGTCATGAACTCGTTGAATTACTCCTTGCTTCAACACACATTCAAGTTAATGTCAACTGGGGAGCTATTCTCTCAGCTTTAAATTGGTTGGAAATGTAGATCTTTCTTTGTAAGACATTACCTCTTGTACCTTGACTCCCTTTAACTCTTTAGTTCTTTTCAAATTAGAAGAAAGAATTCAAATTGATTTGGAGTGCAGAGTTGTGAATATCAGTGACAGTAGAGCCTGTTATTCCCTGTCATAGGACTCTAATCACTCTCTCTTGAACAGTTAAAGGGGGCATTATCTTTTATTGTCCTTGTTTCTATATAACATAAAATAGTTTTCCTAGCCATGTTAACTGTATAAGCTAACAATTTTTCTCCATTGAAAAGCTGTCACATTTTGGTAGAGTGTATTAACGTCAGTTTGTTGGAGACAGACCTTCGCAACCTTCTCTTACGATGCCCCTGCCCTGCCCTTGGATCTAGGTATTGTTCCTAACAGTACAACTCGACTCATGCATGTTTCACAAGAATACTTTAGATTACAAATTAGACAGGCGGTGAAGGCAAGCCTAGTGAAACACTAGGGAACGCAGGTTGTGGTGACACGGTCAGGAAAACAGAAAGAAAACGATTTGTCTTTGCTTGCTGCAAGCTATCAGTGCCGTGGCCGTGGACAGAACACTCTTCAGAATACCCTTGCTGTGCAGAGAGAATTGAACAAGAGACTCATCACAAACTTCTTTCAGGATCACACGTGTGTGTGCACGTATTTCCATGATACTTTTATTTTGACAATTCTTGAAGGCAACACTTTGCATATTAATTGAGTACAACTGGTTTTGAACAGTCTATAAGAAGGTGCAAATTATGGCTTCAAAGTGACCCAATAGAGGTGCAAATGAACGTTAGCACAACGTTTCTAAAATGGAATCATTTAAAATATACACATATAGTTATGAATTCAGAATCAGTCTACTTCATTTTTTAGTTGGGAGTTTATTGCCTTAAAATGGGAAATAAATGTGTGAATGCTATCCAAGGTGTGAAATTCTCCGTTTGTACCGACTGGAAACTTGGTAATAATTATGAATATAGAAATAGCAGAAATTATACAGAAGTTTAACAAACATTTTAATTTTAAATGCAAGTATTTCAGAGGAAGAATTTAAGATTTGCTTGGAGAGATTTTTTTCTTGCAGGCTTTGATATTAAAAAGTTAGGGATTTCCATACAGCCAACAAATGATACTTTTCTTGTCATTTTAAAAAAGAAAATTGTGTTGACTAATCTTTTTTCTTTCTAAAGCTGCTTATTCTAAATGTCTGAATCTGATAAACCCATGAGCCCCAACTTAACCCAACCTCAGTGAAACTTAACCTTTGCTCTCTCCTCACATCTGTGGACAATGGGCCTCAGCTGCAGGGAGCATTCGAGAAGCTTGCCTAAACTCTAGGCCAGCTGGAAAGTCAGGCTCCCCTGCTTTCAGCCAAATAGACACTGGCACTGAGTTACCCGAGGGCAGAGGTTTAACACGGCTTGAATGAAGCTTGGATTTGAGAGTATCCATCCCCTCAGGTTGATGTCACTGGGAGTCCAAGACTCTTCTTTCATTAACCAGCCTCTCACATGGATAGCAATGGTGACGCAAAACAGCCAACCCCTAAAACAGTTGGTTCTTTTTTATTATTTGTAATTTTGTCTATTTGCATGAGAGCCTGGCAGCATATGGCCTGATGAATTAAAAAAAACAAAACCCTGTACAACCCTCATCTACTGGCTAGAGCCTCCAGTTCGTGGCATCAGTAGGGGCTTGTGTGGCTCCACCTGCCACTTGTCTGGAGAGTCGGGGCATAAACTGATGACCTACGAGGTTTCCACAGCCAGATAGTGCTCGGCTAATGCCATGATTTAATTCCTAACGGTACTGTCAGAAATGGCTAGAAGTGGCAACACCCACTGTTTCAATAGTAAATCTGGTTGGCAAGCTACCCGTTCTCTGCCCTGACTGATATTCTACACTAATTACATCGTATCAGGCCAGCAGGAATAGAAAGGAGTTGAGAGGCTTCGAAACCATGCACACAGGTCAGCAGTGGGTAGAAATACATAGGGATGTATACTCATATTACTGTTCCCCGCTAAAAGAGACCAGCAGCAAACCAGGGGAAGGAACAAACCTCTTTCCAGTGCATTGATTTACTTTTTTATTCACTTGGTCTTTCAAAGTCAAAGATTTATATGATCCCTGGATTTTGGTTTTTCTGTATTAGCCATTTTCTTTAATAATAGTGTTGGAGAAAAAAAAATTATGATATTTTTTGAGAACTGAATCTTTCTTTGCCTGAAACATAGAAATCACAATTTGGATTAATACTTCATAGTTAAATCAAATTGCAAACCCTTTTTCTCTTCTTAATTTTGTATGGGTTTATGATTACACAATGTCAAACCATACAAACATAGAAACAATATACACATCATTAATTTAATGAATTGCCTTGAAGATAAAAAAGCAAGTAATTTTGAAATTCAAAATAATTCTACTAATTCATTTTTATTTAGTTTAGAAATCCTTCATTTCCCCTGCATTTTAAGATTGCTAATAGGGCTTCCCAGGTGGCACAGTGATAAAGAATCTGGCTGCCAATGCAAGTGACTCAAGAGACCCTGGTTTGATCCCTGGGTTGGGAAGATCCCCTAGAGAAGAAAATGGCAGCCAACTCCAGTATTCTTGCCTGGATAGGCAAAATTCCATGGACAGAGGAGCCTGGCTGGCTACAGTCCTTGGGGTCACAGAGTCAGCCATAACTGAGTGTGCAAGCAAATATCAATATGTTTACACTCAAGACATGTAATCAGAATTGCCAGCCATCAAAGAAAAGAAGAAATAATTTGGGGGCAAAAGCTCTATCTTTTTCTGAAGTGAGAGATTTTCCTGCCAAGCCAAAGAGGACACATTCAGTCCTATGACACTGAGCATATAGGACAGTCTATAATACAGAAAACACATTCCTGCTAAATGCTAGGCATTGCTATCTCACTAAATCCCAAGAATATCTGTGTGAGGCATTTCACATGGTGCAATTTAGGCAGCAGCTATTTATTAATATGTGGAAGTGTTTCAACTCTTTATTAACCAGCGTGGCAACACCTCTCTGAGCTGGCTGAACATGGATCCCAAAGATAGGCAGTATTCTACAGATGGAGACACTGCTGCTTAGAGAGGTTAATTAACTTGCTCCAAATCACACAGCTATTGGAAGGCAGAGTCAGCATTCAAGTCCATAGCTGTCTCACTGCAAAACCAAGCTCTCTCTCTTTTTTTTTTTATCCCAATGGTGTTCTGCTGCTATAATGCTTCTTAGAAATTTTGCACTGAAGACTTCAATTTTTTCTAAGATTCTGTCTGTGTAATGTGGATAAAGACATTAGAGATATCCTAACAAGTGAATGGTGACAGTTGACTGAGAGCAGAGCAAGTCTATTTCACTCAAATGATTGCCTTTAGAGTGGTACAAGTTCCTACATATAACTGATGCGTAATAGTTTGTTGAATTAAAGTAAAACATTTATTGTTGTACTTCTACATAGAGAAGTATGTGGGTATATTCTATTATTACTATTATATAATATAATATTAATAATTATATATTATATAATGTATATTATATATTATTTATATAATATATGAAGTATATTATATATAATATAATAAGTATATATATTAATAATTATAAATATTATAATTACTAGCTTTTTTCCCTTTTTTACATAAAATGCAATTATTTGTAAGAGCAAGATATTAAAAATGCTATTAAAAATGCTGTTATTTTTTATCAGTTGAGGTAATTTAGTTTAAATAGAACTGAACCAAGTGAGAGAATTTTGCTTAAATTCGAAATGAACATAAATTTTGAACATAAACTAAAGCTTAAATTATAGGGGATACTTTAAGGTTTAAAATTTATATATATATAAGTGGTTTGTCCTGAGCAGTAACATGTATTCAGTGCTATCTGGTAGCTGGTTTCTTTCTAAGGAAATAAATAGATTTTTACAAAGAATACAGATTGATTATGTGCTGAGCTCTGTCCCTTCTTATGGGTCCAGTCAAGGAAAGACTGGATATAGTTTAATGTGTTTACCATATTCAATTTATTAATAGAAAATTGAATAAGTTCAAGAACATTGAGCTTGCTAGATAAAATGTGGCTGCAAACAGCCCCTGATGTATGAACAGATTTTGTTCTAAGGGTTTATTTGTAATTTGATATTCTAAGACTTTATATGTAAATTTCTATATATAGAACTGCAAAGTCAGATATGTCCTTAATCTGACTAGTGGAATTTATTTTACCTATGATGTAACTCAACTATAGAACTAACTGTGCTTTAGGCCCTGCTTTTCATGGATTATATTGTTAATGAGGAAACAGCATTAAGAGTACAAACAAACCAAAATCCCAGAGTTGAAGTCATGTGCTTCCATATTTTCTCAGGATAAGGCAGAAGTTCGTGGAGGAAAGGACTGAAGGGTGAAGTTATTTGCCAGATTTGCAGTATAACGAGGAAAACATTTTGTAGAATATTGCAAATATGTGTTCCAAATTCCAACTATCCGCATGGGTTATAGCACATAGAATTTAAAACCTGGATAGAACTTTCATGATCAGCAAGTTAGGCATACTCTTGTTTTTATTAAATTTATTTATTTTAGTTAGAGGATAATTACTTTATAAAATTGTGATGGTTTTTGCCATACATCAGCACGAATCAGCCATAGGCAAACACGTGTCCCCCCCATCCTGAACCCCACTCCCACACTATCCTTCCAGGTGATCACAGCACTGGCACTGGGTGCCCTGCCTCAGGCATTGAACTGCACTGGTTATCTATTTTATGTACATAGAGTAATGTATATGTTTCATTGCTATTCTTTCAAATCATCCCACTCTCTCCTTCTCCCACTGAGTCTGAAAGTCTCTTTACATCTGTGTCTTCTCTGCTTCCCTGTACGTAGGATCATCAGTACCATCTTTCTGAAATCCTTATATATAGGCATACTCTTCTGATTTGAGTAAAGTGAAAGTGCTAGTTGCTCAGTTGTGTCCGACTTTTTGTGACCCCATGGGCCCTAGCCTGCCAGGCGCCTCTGTCCATGGAATTCTCCAGCAAGAATACTGGAGTAGGTGGCCATTCCCCTCTCCAGGGGATCTTCCCAACCCAGGGATTGAACCCAAGTCGTCTGCATTGCAGGCAGCTTCTTTACACTCGCGCCAACAAGGAAACCCAAACTGAATGACAATTCTTTCTCCTCCCACTTTATCTAATTCTTAAACACAAGTTAGGTCCAAAGAATCTTCATGCTTTCCCCGGCCCACTTTTCTGTATGCTATGTGTAAGTGCACTATATAGCAAGATAGAGTATTCAAACAAAGGTCTTCATGCCAATAAATGTTTATCTTCTATTATAGCCTTTCTTTCGTGAAAGCATCAATTCTGTTCCCAGGGTCTATTCATTGTGCAAATATTTCTTACATTTCTGTCCTGTGCACAGCACAATACTAGTTGGTGAGTAAACACAGAAACAAATGTGGTTTCTCCATCAAGAAGACTGTCTTCTCAGTCAGTTCAGTCACTCAGTCGTGTTCAACTCTTTGTTACCTCGTGGACTGCAGCATGCCTGGCTTTCCTGTCCATCACAACTCCTGGAGCTTGCTCAAACTCATGTTCATTGAGGCGGTTATGCCATCCAACCACCTCATTCTCTGTCATCCCCTTCTCCTCCTGCCCTCAATCTTTCCCAATATCAAGGTCTTTTCCAATGAGACAGTTCTTCGCATCAGGTGGCCAAAGTATTGGAGTTTCAGCTTTAGCATCAGTCCTTCCAATGAATATTCAGGATTGATTTCCTTTAGGAATGACAGGTTTGATCTCCTTGCAGTCCAAGGGACTCTCAAGAGTCTTCTCCAACACCACAGTTCAAAAGCATCAATTCTTTAGCTCTCAGCTTCCTCTATGGTCCAACTCTCACATCCATACATGACAACTGGAAAAACCATAGATTTGACTAGATGGACCTTTGTTGGCAAAGTAATGTTTCTGCCTTTTAATATGCTGTCTAGGTTGGTCATAGCTTTTCTTTCAAGGAGCAAGTGTCTTTTAATTTCATGGCTGCATTCACTATCTGCAATGATTTTGGAGCTCAAGAAAATAAAGTCTGTCACTGTTTCCATTGTTTTCCCATCTATTTGCCATGAAGGGTGGGACTGGATGTCATGATCTTCATTTTTTGAATGTTGAGTTTTAAGCTGACTTTTTCACTTCCTCTTTTACCTTCATCAAGAAGCTGTTTGGTTCTTCTTCACTTTCAGCCATATGGGTGGTGTCATCTGCATATCTGAGGTTACTGATATTTCTCCCAATCTTGATTTCAGCTTGTGCTTCATCTAGCCTGGCATTTCGCATGATGTACTCTGCATATAAATTAAATAAGCAGGATGACAATATACAGCCTTGACATACTCCTTACCCAATTTGGAACCAGTCCATTGTGCCATGTCCGGATCTAACTGTTGCTACTTGACCTGCATACAGATTTTTCAGGAGGCAGGTCAGGTGGTCTGGTATTCCCATCTCTTGAAGAATTTTCTACAGTTTGTTGTGATCCACACAGTCAAAGGATTTAGTATAGTCAATGAAGCAGAGGCAGATGTTTTTCTGGAATTCTGTTGTGCTTTTTTCTATGATCCAACGGGTGTTGGTAATTTAATCTCTGGTTCCTCTGCCTTTTCTAAACCCAGCTTGAACATCTGGACATTCTCAGTTTACATACTGTTGAAGCCTGGCTTGGATGATTTTGAACATCATTTTGCTAGCATGTGAATATTTTTTTGGAATTGCCTTTCTTTGGGATTGGAATGAAAACTGATTATTTTCAGTGCTGTGGCCACTGCTGAGTTTTCCAAATTTGCTGGCATATTGGTAAGAAAAAAAGATACAGACAAGTAAGTCAAGTAGCAATTCAAGAACTTAAGAAAGTAAAAACATGCTGGTGAAATAAAGTTCAGATGAGAGGTGTCGTGAGTTCAGAAGGAAAGAGTACTGTACTGGAATTGAGATAGATGGGTTCATGGAAGGGCGGGACAGCTGAGGTTGGAACTTGAAAGTATATGTTTGAGTGGATGAAAATGGAACAAAAGAACAGAGCACTGGATAAAAGGACTCAATATCAGTTGGTGATTTATTGGAAAGTGTCAATGAAACAGAAGACAGAGTCTAGGTTTGATGTGTGCTACCTACCTCAAGCCATAATCATCCACTAACCAGTCATGTAGGAACAGTGATAACTTGACCTAGTAGAATGGCCTTCGACTTGGTGGGGGGTGGGGGGAAGGGGAGGTTGTCAGGAGACAGAATTTCATCTCTGCTGGGCACTAGAGATATGGGTTTGGATGAGAAACTAGTCTTTTCCTGCTCTTTCTTTAAATGTGAGATGAGGGATTTGAGTTTGGTCTCTAAAAACCCATCTAGCTCATAATTTGACTACTTGATTCATTTTGATGAAAAGAGTGTAATGAGATCATTGCAGAACAGAGTGAAGGGCTTCTCAGGAAAGGAGTTCTAAAGGGTACCAGAGGAAGCAGAATGACAGAGAAGAGGAGAGCTAAATAGCGGCAGGAGTCAGTGCAGAGGGGCCTTTCAGGGGTCTGGCCCTGAGATTCTGTATCACTGCCTTAGGCTCCCTCTGTGACGCAGCCTTGTTCTCTGCCTACTTGCTTCTCACTGCTGCACTTCCTTCACTGTCATCACCACCCCACCCACTCACCCTGTGCACCCAAATAGTAGAGAGCAGAGAGAGCACAGAGGAAGCAAGTCTCTGCTTCTTTATTGCAGCAGCTCCTGAGCTCTTGCTTTCCCCTCTTTGATTTGTGTATTTTGAATTGCTACTGATGATGGTCACTGCAACTCTGCTCCTTTGGTTTGCAGGTACAAGACCCATGACTCAATGACTGCCTCCTTCAAACCTGCTCAGACATACCTTGGGACAACATTTTCAAGCATCTCCAGCTCTGTGTAGGGTAGAGGAAAGGTTAGTTATGAGTAGGGACTGAAGAGAAACAGAGTAAATGTAACTCTGGGGACCACAAGGGAAAAAGACTCTAGTTATCAAAAAACAGTAGCAGGAACAAGTGGAGAGCCAGGGGCAGTATCCGAAGCATTTCTTTATTTGCCAAATGCAGCCTATGAGGGACTTCCGTCAACAGTTATTTATTGAGTGCCCAAAGACACTGTTATAGATGCTATAATTTTCTGTTAGATCTAAATCATTCTGATAAATGAAAATAAAGTGAACCAGTTTCTTCAAAAAGGATATGATTTTATAACACTTTCTGCTTCATGAGGTAGCACTTACAACATTCACTGTTGTGAAAATCTGTTAGCATGTATACTTTTTTTCTGGTATGGGCTCTATTGTTGAAAGCACCTCAATACACTTCATTAATATTTTTCTTTAAAGTGGTCAACCTAATCAAGATTTCCTAAGTATTACATGGAGAAGGCAATGGCACACCACTCCAGTACTCTTGCCTGGAAAATCCCATGGACGGAGGAGCCTGGTAGGCTGCAGTCCATGGAGTGGCGAAGAGTTGGACATGACTGAGCGACTTCACTTTCACTTTTCACTTTCATGCATTGGAGAAGAAAATGGCAACCCACTCCAGTGTTCTTGCCTGGAGAATCCCAGGGACGGGGGAGCCTGGTGGGCTGCCATCTATGGGGTCGCACAGAGTCAGACACGACTGAAGTGACTTAGCAGCAAGTATTACATGGATATGCTTGCCATTTACTTGTGTTCTGTGAGAGAAGTGCCTCCTGTCATTGAAAATCATCTTGTTGATATCTGTCTCATCCCTTGTCAGGGTCCTCTCCCCCATCAATATACTGATGAACTAGCTGCTGTGCTATTTTGTGTCTCTAGATCTTTGTATAAGTTAAGCCCCTGTCTGGAAATGCATTTCCTTGCATGGAAAATATACATGCAATACGCTTTACAACTGTTAAAAAATCCCCGTTGATCAATTTTCTCCTTCTTTGGGGTCCAGTGTACTCTGTACCAACTCCTATTATCCGTGCTCTCAAACAGTGTTCACAGTTATTTCCCCAGTTTCTTTTCCCAGCTAGACTTTATGAATTCATTGAAAACAAGGACTGTGTCTTTTTTGTGGTTATATCCTCACAGTGTAAAGAGAAGCTCAATATCTGTCTAATAAATTAGATGAATGAATAAATGGATGAGTGGGTGGACAAGTAAATGATATATATACATGCATACCTTCAACTGCTAGGAACACACTGTGCTACCATCGTGAGGAATGCAAAGAAACATGAGATGGGTCCCTTCCTGAGAATGCTTACAAGGTGCCACAGCGATGCCCTGTGAGGGATGCAGACAGTGGTTCCTGAATAACATACCTTAAAGGAAACGCCTCCCGCTTCTCAAAAAAATAGTCTTATAAAAGTCTTTGTAAGTTGGAAGAAATCGTTTTAAAAGGCAGTATTCTGTAGTTAAAGGCAATTCAGCAAAGCGCTTCGCTTCTCCATTTATGGGTAGTGAAAATGTTTAGCTGCCTGCCAGCACACTAGCACTACCCTTGACTTCTCAGTTTTAGTATTCGAGGCTGTCCTGAACTTGGCGTGCTCTGTTAGATTACTCAACCTGTCTGCCCCACAGACGTTCACCTCCCTAACCACCGCGTGCTGTTTTCTCTTTTTGAGTATGCCTACACCCAAAGCCACTGTCAGATGTCACAGAGATGAGACTTTACAAGTGTAAATGGAAAAACAACAACAACAACAAAAAACAAGAATAAGTGCTTTTCAAAAGAGTTTGGTGATGGCAGTGGCCCAAGAATGATAGGAAACGCTACCTTGCAAGGTTTCTTATTTGGAGTGTGGAAGGGCCACACAGCCCTGGTTCATGTGGGATCATAGATGATGTGAGTGAAAAGAGACAGAGCCAGGGTCCCAAGAGCCCCATCTGAAAAGGAATCAGGCTATGTTGTCTAGACAAGAGGAAATGTTTTCTTTTCGAGGGAAAATTATTAGAATTTTAGAAGCCAAATGATCGCTAGAAAATATAAGTGAAGTTTTACTGATTCCTTGTTTTTTTAGAAGACTTTCTTTTTGTCTCATTCTAAAAGTCTGTATTTAAGCCCAAAATGGAAAGTAAAGCTGAATTAGATTAGTGATTTCAAAAAGATATAGTCCTGTTGTGCGCAGCAGACATCCTCTTTTTTTTTTTTTTTTTTAATTTCCCCTTAGGAGTTTTAAAGCTTGGGTGAAATCAACATCATGATTAAGACTTTTCTTAGCCTCCTTTCGGCAAATACAGAGTACATGGCTGTTTTAAATGGCCTTTTAACAATCAATTAAAAATACTCTAAGTTTCAATGTTTGAAATAGTTTTATTCCTATATTGTAAGTATTAGAGTAGTAAGTGCTCCTTCAACCTTCTTTTTCATGAAGAGGCAACATAAACGAGAGAGATTTTGAGGTCTTCCTTCTTCAGGGGTTCATCTCCCATTGACCTTCAGGCTTTTTGTGCATTTTCCAGACTGTTTCTACTCCCCCATCTTCCGCTCTCATGGAATGTAAGCTTTACCAATTAAGACATATCAATTAAGAAATGAAACCAGAGGCTTTGAGACTAGACTGGACAGTGGCAATGAGAACAAATTTCTTTTAACTTTGATTGTTGTATGTTCTGTACATTTTTATTGATGTAAAATATTTTCTTATATTTGAGAGTCAGCACTTGGGCATATTTTCAAAACTTTCAAAACAGAATATTATAACCTGTGTTCATAGGTATTGGGCCTTTTAGCAATGTATCTTGTCTAATAACTTTGTATTATATATTTGTGCCAATTTGACGTCTGTAGTTCTGACAGTGGCAGTTATTATCCCAGAGGACATTGGACCTGAGATCACACCTGAATTCCATTTTTTTTCTCAGATGACTTATGTTTTCCAATGTAAAACTATCTTCATTTTCACTGCTGGATCTAATATCCAGACTTCTCTTTGGGTTCAACAGACATGATAAGCCAACAGGGATATTTTGCATTTGTGTAAATTTTACATATATTTATTTTATTCTCTTAATACCTATTCAGGTTATGGTTAGCTTTTATAGATAGCAAACTTAAAAGGCTGACAAACAGCTGTATAGACTCCAGAGTCTGGTTGCTACATTAAATTCCTCAACCACTGCTAACTGGTTATATGATCTTGGGCAGATTACTTACTAGCCATTTGCCTTAGTTTCCTTGTCTGTAAAACAATGATTTCTACCACACTGAGTTGTTAAATGGGATTATTTACGAAGTGTTTAGTAGAACAGTGCATGTCGCACAGGAAGTAGTATTTATGTTTTTGTTAATTCGAAAATATACACGCACTCCAATGTTCATATCTAGAAAAGCACTAAAACCATTAATGGAGACATCTGCTCCTCATAAGTCACAGCAACTGTTTTGTGACCTTCTTGTCACCGCTAGTCACAAGACGGTTGCTGCTGGGCAGGAGGAGCAGACGTCTCCGTTAATGATTTCAGTGCTTTCCTAGATAGAAGATGCAAGAAATTGGGCTAATTTCTTCTGAAAATATCTAACTGAAGGTTAGATATTCTGCCAGGTTTCCTCAGAGCACAGAGTACCTCATTCCTGGTCTCTGCCCTGAACTCCTTTTAGGGTGTGTTGAAGGTCAGCGACTGCAGCGACTAGTAATCTGCTCCTTGTAGAGGCAGATGGTGAGGGACACGTTCTAGTCAGCACTGTGTGCGTGTCAGTCACTCAGTCGTGTGCGACTCTTTGCGACTCCACGGACTGTAACCTGCCAGGCTTCTCTGTCCATGGAATTCTCCAGGCAAGAATACTGGAGCAGATTGCAGTTCCCAATCCAGGGATCAAACCCTGGTCTCCTGCTTCACAGGCAGATTCTTTACTGTTTGAGCTACAGGGAAGTCCTTTCTAGTTGACACTAGTTTATTACTATCTTAAAGATGAACATCAGTGGTGTAACTTAGGAAGGATGTTAAAAATCATCCTAGTACAATAGGAAACTGGACTAATACATAAACCATTTTGGACAGTTTTAAATTAATTCAAACATTATTTTTCTAAGAGGAGAAAAATGTTTAAACCTTGAGGTTGGGAAAAAGAAATCTTTGAGTAATTTTTGTTTTAACTTTAGGTTTCCTTTGAGTAATTTCCCCATCAACCTATTTAAAAAACCAAACTTTCCTTTTCTCAAAAAATGTTATGTATTATAAACAGGAGAAGTAAGGGAGTAATAGACTAATACAGCGTAAGAATTTTGAGTTTCTAACATATGAGCAATAATCACCAAACAGCATCAGATTACAAAGGTTTGTAATTGTCTTCTTTCCCTATAAACACTGTGCTTTGATGATCACTTGTTTAGGACAGAAGTCTTTGGAATATGTGAACTGGCAGAGTCTAGAGTACATAAATAAGGACATGCAAATATCCTTGTTGAAGAAAATCAACAGTGCATCATGAACAACCGTTTACTTCCTGTTATTTTAACTTAACTCTTCTGAAAAAAAGACTTTGGGGTGGAGATGTTTTCAGTGTCTTTTTCAACATTAATGTAGACTTCTTGAATAATCGAAACATTCTGAAAGCCTGTACTCAGAATCCTGTGGGAAGTCTGATTATCTCAGACACTTACTTTCAGTATTAACATGCAACAGTCAGTTGCCTTCTGGTAGAAGTTAGTATAGATAATTAGACATCAGCTCAATAACTCTTGACAAGACAGGTTTCCACAGAGAGGATCCCCCCAGTACCTTAGGGTTTCGCTTAATTGTAAAGTCTAACATCTTTACCCTTTTTAAGATCTTGAAACCTAAAACAATTAAGTAATGTACTTCAATCTTATTAAGAGAGAAAATAATAGAGAAAACGAGTAGTGGAAAAAGTATTAACTAACTACAATGGCCTTTTATACCAGACACCAAGAGTCACCCTGGAGAATCTTCATAATAATTGAAACAAAACCTTTGCAGACTCTTCCCTGTGTTATAAATGTGTCTGCCAAGCAAAATGCTCAGAAACTTATTAGTGGACAGCTATTTAAGATAATGTTCTTTATAAGTGTCATTGAATTGCTGGCTCCATACTTGCTGTCTCTAAGATTTATAATTTTCTGTTCTCATCTTTAAACTAGATAAATATAAATCACTTCTAGTAAAGTGTCATCAAAGAGTAATAAACAAAATGACTTTCTTTTAACTGTATTTATGTACTGCTGTATCTGCAAGGAAATTGCGAGAAAAATAGGTTTAAAAATAATTTCATGTGGCGAGCTCACAAAATGTTTTCAATGGATCACAAAAGTAAAAAAAAAAAATAAGAAAAACAGATGTGTTACTGGGAACATAATGAGAGATATATAAGTGTTTTTTACATGTGAAAGTAAACATCTTTAAAATAAGTATTTAAAAATTCTTAACTAAAATCTTATGTGTATTAAAACATCTAATATTTTGTCTCATGTTTCTTATATGCAAATTTAATAGATGTTTTACTATATCACCTCTTAATCCCATTTTTCCTCTCTCTCTTTGCACACACACACACACACACACACACAAACACCCCTGCCCCTACTTCTTTACCAAATGCACTGTTGGAATATTTTGATGGGCATTAAGAGATTGGGGTCCATATAAGACTTCAGACGATAACAGCTATCAGCACAAAGATTTTATTTAGAAAACTTAAGAATTTCTAAGAAATGAAAAAAATAGTGGAGTATACAGACTAATTTTCCATGATTATAGAACACATGGATACAGTTCATATACACTTGCAGTTCAGTTCAATCGCTCAGTCGTGTCCCGCTCTTTGGGACCCCATGGACTGCAGAACTCCAGGCTCCCATTCCATCACCAACTCCCGGAGCTTGCTCAAACTAATGTCCATCAAGTCGGTGATGCCATCCAACCATCTCATCCTCTGTCATCCCCTTCTCCTCCTGCCTTCAATCTTTCCCAGCATCAGGGTCTTTTCCAGTGAGTCAGTTCTTTGTATCAGGTGGCCAAAATATATACACTCTATTCCTCATAAACTGTGATTTGATTAAGAATTTCTTCAGTGACGGCTTCCCTGGTGGCTCAGCTGGTAAAGAATCTGCCTGCAATGCAGGAGACCTGGGTTCGATCCTTGGGGGAAGACACCCTAGAGAAGGGATCGGCTATCCATTCCAGTATTCTGGCCTGGAAAATTCCATGGAATATTCCATGGGATCACAAAGAGTTGGACACAACTGAGAGACTCTCACTTCTTCAGTGAATAATTTGATTTAGGAATGAAGAGAAATTTGCTTTTGTGACAGTAATGCATATTCTTCCATCAGTGGCATCTACCAGAATAAAGCCTTCCCAAATCCTCTGGGTTCCCTAACCACTAAAACGTTCCTCAATTACCTCTTGTGTTTAGTCCAAAGAGGTTTATACTCAAAGTGTAGCACTTAAATTGGCTTCCTCTAGAACAGTGAGGAGTGAGGAGTCACAGATACTAGGAACTGAGTTTCTCTAGCTTCTGCAGAATGCTTTATCCTCTGGTTGCCAATTATACCTCAATTTACTTTTGTTTACTTTCAACTAGACAGGATGTTGATGAGATTCATGTAGAATGAGCCCTGGCTCTGGGCCAAATGGGAAGTTCATGCCCTTTTGTAGCTTTTACTTTCTAGCGCCTTTCCCCACAACTTTTATATACTGCTCAGTAACCAATGGCCTCAAGTTCATACTTGTTTTTCTTTGTTTATCTAAAAACCACTCCTGAAGTAATTTTGTTAAAAATTGGAACTGATTAAAAAAGAGTATTGCAATATAATTATGCTAAGGTTTATTCAGACTTGCTTATTGATGGATATGGCTTCTAAGCCATTAAGAATTCCATATTTTCTTTTTAAAAAAATGTATTTATGTGACTGCACCAGGTCTTAGCTGTGGCATGCAGGATGTCCAGTTGCAGTATGTGAACTCTTAGTTGCAACAAGTGGGATCTAGTTCCCTGACCAGGAATCAAACCTGGGCCCCCTGCACTGGGAGAGCTGAGTCTCAGCCACTGCACCACTAAGGAAATACCAAGAATCACATATCTTCTTGATTTGAGTCTTTCAGTTCCAGTGTGAATAAGCCAAGAAACTAAAGTAGGCAAGTGTGTTTGACTCCAAGAGGGAGAAAAATGAAGATGCAAATAGTTTAGGAGGCAGAAGGGGAAGACATTATGGGGATAGAATTGTCCAAGAGGAGGGAAGAGAAAGAAAAGAGGAAAAAGACGGAAGCACACAAATTTAAAATTTAAACTGAGAATGAGAAACTCAGAAACTGAAAAGGATAAGTCAGCAAAGTGAGAGAATGTAGGACCTCAGAAGGGGAAAAGGAAATTGTGGGAAGAATGGGGCCATCTGTAATGTCAAATGTCACGGTGACATCTCAAGTAACAGGAGACAGCCGGGTGCTCAGGGATGCTGGCGGCCATGATTTCGTGGTGGACTTTGGGAGAGCAGTTTGAGAAGACTGACTGGCTGAGAAGGGCGGGAAGGGGAGCCAGTGAGCATTAACACTAATGGGAATATTTGGTAATGGGAAATAGAGTGAATAGTCTGAGCTGGAGGGAAGATTGAGACAAGAAATGTGTTTGATTTTTTGGTTTTTGAAACTAAACCTCCATTTCTGATATAAATATGAGAATCTGAAAAGCTCCTGTAGTACTTAGAAGGTTTCAGTGCTAGAGCTTTAATATAACAAAATAGAAATAAACTGACAAACTTAATTTAGCCACTTGAACTAATTTACACTAAGCATAAACAAAATTTATTTTTCTTAAACTCTAATTAGCTTTATTTAGGACACAGTGACGTATCTCATAAATATCAATTAAAATGACAATGTTCACATTTACATTTCTGTGAATACTTTATATTCTGCATGCTATTGATGACCCATGCCAAATATAATGTTGTTAGTTGAACATTAAATGAGTAACAATGCATTGTATCTTCAGAATATGCTAGCATACTTCATAGAAATAAAAGAAATATTTTCACTATGATAGTTTGGAATGAAACCTTAAAAATAATATTAAGGAAAAAATAAAAGACAATTTCTATCAATTAAGATCAATAATGATTGTGTTGGTGGACCACTGAATAGGAAAAAGGATAAAAAGACACAATAAGTTTTGTTACAGGCTATCTTAAATGGGTCTGCATTCCTACTGATTCAACCTATAGTGAATCAGATAATGATCAGCTGCTTTAAACTTGATGTTAAAGTGCTTGATGTGCTTTAAACTTAAACAATTTAAGAAAACCGAGCAATGTGTCAAGATCCTCTTCATCCTAAACTTCTAAATTCTGATGTTTCTTAAGGCAGCATCCAAGGTCCCCTGCTCTTTTCTGACTAATCTTTCCCTAGGTGACTTCATTCACTTCCAGGGTCTGAAGTACCATGTTCATTCTGATGACTTCCAAACTTCTCTCTCTAGCAAACATGACTTCTCTCAATTCATGTATCTACTTTCTCCCTTTTCCATTCTCCTGCTTTTTCTAACAGCTTGGAGGAATAATTTGACATACAGTAAACTGCGTATATTTAAAATGAAGTCCGTGGTGAGTTTTGATATACGTATTTGCCCACGAAATGATCACCACAAATAAAATCGTGAACATGGTGACATTCCCAAAGTTTCCTCCTGCCTTTTCTAATTCCTGCCATTTCCCTCCCCCACCTCTTTAGTCCCCAGTAAACTACAAATCTGCTTTCTATCACTGGGCATTGGTTTACAAGTTCTAGAATTTTATATAAATGGGATGACCTAATATAGTGTATGAGGAATCTTCCTATATTATTTAAAGGGTTTCAAGGCTTTAGCTTTAAGCTGATAAACTACAAACAAACAAGGTTAATTTAAACAGCCATTTGCAATAATTTTTTTCATCTTTTTTGGAGGGAGGGGGGATCTGGCCTTTTTTCACTCATCCTAATTATTCTGTGGTTCATCCGTGTTGTTGAATTTATCAATAGTTCATTCCTGTGTCTTGCTGAATAGTGGTATATCATTGTAATGGCATTCCATTGTATGAATATATAACAATTCATTTATCCATTCACTTACTGACGGGCATTTGAGTTCTTTCCAATTGTTGCCTGTGACAAATAAGGCTGCTATGAACATTTGCATAAGCCTTTGCATGGACGTATGTTTTAATTTATCATTTTTCCGGTAGTCATGTATGGATGTGAGAGTTGGACTGTGAAGAAAGCTGAGCGCTGAAGAATTGATGCTTTTGAACTGTGGTGTTGGAGAAGACTCTTGAGAGTCCCTTGGACTGCAAGGAGATCCAACCAGTCCATTCTAAAGGAGATCAGTCCTGGGTATTCTTTGGAAGGAATAATGATAAAGCTGAAACTCCAGTACTTTGGCCACCTCATGCGAAGAGTTGACTCATTGGAAAAGTCTCTGATGCTGGGAGGGATTGGGGCAGGAGGAAAAGGGGATGACAGAGGATGAGATGGCTGGATGGCATCACTGACTCAATGGATGTGGGTTTGAGTGAACTCCGGGAGCTGGTGATGGACAAGGAGGCCTGGCGTGCTGCAATTCATGGGGTTGTAAGGAGTTGGACATGACTGAGCGACTGAACTGAACTAAACTGAACAGAAATACCTAGGAATGGAATGGCTGGATCATAGTCTTATGTTGAAATTTCCAGGAAGCTGCCAAACTGTTTTCTAATGTGGTTGTACTATTGTTATTCCCACTACCCATGTATGAGAGTTCTAGTTATTTCTCATCCTTGATAACACTTGGTGTGGTCAGTAGTTTTTTAATTTTAATAGGTATGTATTATTTTCTCACATATTTTCTTTTAGAAGTTTTATAATTCTATGTTCTACTTAGGTGATGGATTCATTTTTACTGAATCCTTGTGTGGTAATTATGGATTCCAGCTCATTTTACTGCATATAGATATCCAATTCCTGCATGAAAGTCAAAGTGTTAGTCAGTTGTGTCCGAGTCTTTGTGACCCCATGGACTATAGCCTGCCAGGCTCCTCTGTCCATGGAATTCTCCTGGCAAAGAAATGGTGGGTTGCCATTTCCTCCTCCAGGGGATCTTCCCGACCCAGGAATCCAACGTGGGTCTCTTGCTTGCAGGCATATTCTTTACCGTTTGAGCCACTGGGGAAGCCCAGTTCCTGTATATGGATATTCAATTGCTTCAGAACCACTTTTCAAAAGACTATTTTCTCAGTTGAATTGTCTCTCTTCCTTGTTAAAAAAATAGCTATCGATATGAGTGCAGGTCTGTTTCTGGACTCTGTTCTGTTTTGTTTTTCTATTTGTGTATTTTCATGTCAATGCCACATCACTTTCATTAATGTAATGTATCCATTTTGAAAACAGTGTTATTCTTCTTTTTTTAAAGTTATTTTGACTAATCATTCTTGATTTCCTTTAGCAAGTCATAGATTATTTCTCCAAAGCATACCTTCAATCCAGTTATTTCTCTCCATCTTTTCCATCATCCTAGTTGAGCTAGGATTATTATAATAGTTTTCTAATCGCTCCATTTCCTCCTTTACATTCTCCTCCAGCCCACCATAACATTCATCACATAGCAATGTTTTTGAGCTTTAAAAGCTGCAAACCAAGTCAAATTACACTTCTTAAAACCCTTTAAAATATTTCTTACTGCACATACAAGTCCTAACTCCTTACAATGTTTTATAAGATACAAAAAATTTGACCAACATTATCTTGAATTATTCCCACCCTCTATGCTTCAGTTACACTGCACCTATCCTTTCTAGAAGATTCCAAACTCTTTCTTACCTTAGAATCTTGCCATCACATGGAATTTTTTTCTTCCAGTTTTGTTGTATGACTATGCTCTCTCGTGCTTCAAGTCTTGATCTAAATAATATCTCTGCAGACAAGCTTTCACTAACTTTCCTATTTAAGTACTCTGTTGTTTGTTATCATGGAATCCTGCCTGTTATCTTTATGGAACTTGATCATCTTGTGACTATATTTTGTATTTATGTAGCTATTATTTACCTATTTTTTATCTGTCTCTACTAAATTGTAAACTTTGGAGCATCTGAACCATATGTCTTTGCTCACTGCTATATACCCAGCACTTAATACTGCCTATCACATAGCAGGTATTCAATACTTTGTTGACTGAACGAAGGAAATGACTGAATTTAAGTCATATTTGATGTGATTTCCTGATGCTGGAAAAACTATCATTGCTAATTTTTAATTGAGTGCTAAAATTCACAATTTGATAATAATCTCTTTTAGTCTAAGAGCTATTACTTTAGAGAAAAATTAGACTTTTTATGAGGTAATTTCCTGAGGATAAAGATCAGAGAGTAGAGCGAATATGTGAATATTGGTCACATGAGGATATTGAGGGGAGAAAAAAATGAGAGAGTGGAAGAAATAAGTGAAAAAAAGAATTCTGGGACATACAATATAAACATTTCCTGTATCATATTTACCTGTGCTAGGAGAATCTTAATTCTTATGTTATTTCTGACTACATTTGTATCAACTGTATGTTTCATTGCCTATAATATAGTTAACTTTTAATTGCTCAGCCCTACTGCCAGACAACTTGGAGTTCTTGAAAGCTCTTTCAAATATCCGTAAGGAATATTCAGGAAAATACAGAGACTATGAAGGACAGGTGATATTTCTGAGAGATCAGATTGTATTCTGTATGTTCAAAATCATTGTTTTCATTTTCCCAAGAGACTCTCACATTGAGAATTCTGTTCTCACACATAAAAATTGTTTTTGTGAGTTTCCAACTAACATTAGCTGTTGGATGACTGATCCCACTCTTCCGTGATGTTTAGAATTTCTAAAAGCAGTTACTAAGCTCGTCTCAGGCTTTGTGTTGATTTTTGTTTGTCTGCTGCTATGTGGTTACCTGTCTGTTGGAATGTAAGTTCAGAGACTGACCTTCCAAAATTTGAAAAATGTGGCTTACTTTTAATATCTGAAATTCTATGCAGACACTAGTTCATCAAAGTTTATGATCCAAGCAAGTTCTTGGCCCTTTCCACCTTTCAGTAGATTATACTGACTAGATCAGAGGTTTATTCACACTGGTATACTTTATTGCCCCATAGAGCTTTAACCAGCTATCATAGGGCAGACTGATCTTACCGCCAAGTTGAGATTGGGGTCAATGCAATAGAAAGGTATGGTTTCCACTTTCTTTCCACTCTTCCTGCCACATTGTCCATCAAATTCTGTCTGCTATGTAACCTGCTTCATTTTATTGCTTTCCCATTGTTTCATTCATTCATGAATGTTTATGAGGTGAAGACCATGCTCCAGGCACTAATTTAGTGCTAGAAATTTAGTAGTAAACTAAAGGATGAAAATATGATTATAGCAAAGTTGCAGGATATAAAATCAACACACAGAAATCCCTTGCATTCCTATACACTAATAATGAGAAAACAGAAAGAGAAATTAAGGAAACAATTCCATTCACCATTGCAACAGAAAGAATAAGATACTTAGGAATATATCTACCTAAAGAAACTAAAGACCTATATATAGAAAACTATAAAACACTGGTGAAAGAAATCAAAGAGGACACTAATAGATGGAGAAATATACCATGTTCATGGATTGGAAGAATCAATATAGTGAAAATGAATATACTACCCAAAGCAATTTATAGATTCAATGCAATCCCTATCAAGCTACCAACGGTATTCTTCACAGAGCTAGAACAAATAATTTCATAATTTGTATGGAAATACAAAAAACCTCAAATAGCCAAAGCTACCTTGAGAAAGAAGAATGGAACTGGAGGAATCAACCTACCTGACTTCAGGCTCTACTACAAAGCCACAGTTATCAAGACAGTATGGTACTGGCACAAAGACAGAAATATAGATCAATGGAACAAAATAGAAATCCCAGAGATAAATCCACGCACCTATGGACACCTTATCTTTGAAAAAGGAGGCAAGAATATACAATGGATTAAAGACAATCTCTTTAACAAGTGGTGCTGGGAAAACTGGTCAACCACGTGTATAAGAATGAAACTAGAACACTTTCTAACACCATACACAAAAATAAACTCAAAATGGATTAAAGATCTAAATGTAAGACCAGAAACTATAAAACTCCTAGAGGAGAACATAGGCAAAACACTCTCCGACATACATCACAGCAGGATCCTCTATGACCCACCTCCCAGAATATTGGAAATAAAAGCAAAAATAAACAAATGGGGCCTAATTAAACTTAAAAGCATCTCACAACAAAGGAAACTATTAGCAAGGTGAAAAGGCAGCCTTCAGAATGGGAGAAAATAATAGCAAATGAAGCAACTGACAAACAACTAATCTCAAAAATATATAAGCAACTCCTACAGCTCAATTCCAGAAAAATAAATGACCCAATCAAAAAAGGGCTAAAGAACTAAATAGACATTTCTCCAAAGAAGACATACAGAGGGCTAACAAACACATGAAAAGATGCTCAAAATCACTCATTATCAGAGAAATGCAAATCAAAACCACTATGAGGTACCATTTCACACCAGTCAGAATGGCTGCAATCCAAAAGTCTACAAGCAATAAATGCTGGAGAGGGTGTGGAGAAAAGGGAACCCTCTTACACTGTTGGTGGGAATGCAAACTAGTACAGCCACTATGGAGAACAGTGTGGAGATTCCTTAAAAAACTGGAAATAGAACTGCCTTATGACCCAGCAATCCCACTGCTGGGCATACACACTGAGGAAACCAGAAGGGAAAGAGACACGTGTACCCCAATGTTCATCGCAGCACTGTTTATAATAGCCAGGACATGGAAGCAACCTAGATGTCCATCAGCAGATGAATGGATAAGAAAGCAGTGGTACATATACACAATGGAGTATTACTCAGCCATTAAAAAGAATTCATTTGAATCAGTTCTAATGAGGTGGATGAAACTGGAGCCTATTATACAGAGTGAAGTAAGCCAGAAAGAAAAACACCAATACAGTATACTAACGCATATATATGGAACTTAGAAAGATGGTAACAATAACCCTTTGTACGAGACAGCAAAAGAGACACTGATGTATAGATCAGTCTTACGGACTCTGTGGGAGAGGGAGAGGGTGGGAAGATTTGGGAGAATGGCATTGAAACATGTATAATATCATGTATGAAACGAGTCACCAGTCCAGGTTCGATGCACGATACTGGATGCTTGGGGCTGGTGCACTGGGACGACCCAGAGGGATGGTATGGGGAGGGAGGAGGGAGGAGGGTTCAGGAGGGGGAATACATGTATACCAGTGGTGGATTCATTTTGATATTTGGCAAAACTAATACAATATTGTAAAGTTTAAAAATAAAATAAAAAAAAAAGAAAATATGTGCTTGAGGAGTTTATATTCTAGCAGGGAGTTAAACATTAAACAAAACAAGTTAATTATACAGTTCGTTAGACAGTGTTATGCACTTTGAAGAAAAATACAGCAGGAAAGGGAAATTAGAGAGTCAAGGGTGGTTTGGGATGGGAAGAAATGAGATCGTGAATAGGGTATCAGGGAAGGCCTTGCTGAAAAGATGACCTCTGCTAAGGCATGAAAGAGGTAAAGGAGAGATCCATGTAGGTTTAGGGGGGTGGGGTGAGAGCTTTCTAGTTAGGACAGCAAGTGCTGCATGGTGGGAGTGTGCCTGAAATACTCTAAACAGAGCAAGGAGGTCAGACAGGGTAGAATGGAGTAAAGGAAAGGAAAGTACTGTAAGGTGAAGTAAAAGGTAAAAAGTACAGAAAAATACATTGTGTAGGATTTATATAGCATTGTAAATACTTTGCCTTTTACTCTTTGAAATGAGTCTCTTGGAAAGTCTTCACCGGGTTACTGATATGACCTGACAAATTTTAAAGCATCGTTTTGGCCTCTGTGCTAAAAATAGACATCAGTTGCTCAGTCTCTCAGTGCTGTCCAACTCTGCGACTTCATGGACTGTAGGATGCCAGGCTTCCCTGTCCTTCACCATCTCCTGGAGTTTGCTAAACTCATGTTCATTGATTCAGTACTGCCAACCAAGCATCTCATTCTTTTGTCATCCCCATTCAATCCCTCCCAGCATCAGTCTTTTCCAATGAGTCGACTCTTCACATCAGGTGGCCAGAGTACTGGAGCTTTAGCTTCAGCATCAGTCCTTCCAATGAAAATTCAGGGTTGATTTCCTTAAGGATTGACTGGTTTGATTTTTCTGCAGTCCCAGGGACTCTCAAGGGTCTTCTCCAACACCACAGTTCAAAAGCATCAATTCTTTGGTGCTCAGCCTTCTTTATGGTCCAACTCTAATGTCCATACATGACTACCTTTGGTTTGGGAAAAACCAAAGCTGTGACTAGATGGACCTTTGTCAGCAAAGTAATGTCTTTGCTTTTTAAAATGCTGTCTAGGTTTGTCATAGTTTTTCTTCCAAAGAGCAAGCATCTTTTAATTTCATGGCTGCAGTCAACATCTGCAGCGATTCTGCTGCTAAGTCACTTCAGTCGTGTCCGACTCTGTGAGACCCCAGAGACAGCAGCCCACCAGGCTCCCCTGTCCCTGGGATTCTCCAGGCAAGAACACTGGAGTGGGTTACCATTTCCTAGCGATTCTAGGACCCAAGAAAATAAAGTCTATCACTCTTTCCATTGTTTTCCCATCTACTTGCCATGAAGTGATGAGATTAGATGCCATAATTTTCGTTTTTGAATGTTGAGTTTTAAGCCATCTTTTTCACGCTCCTGTTTCACCCTCATTGAGAGGCTCTTTAGTTCCTCGTCACTTTCTGTCATAAAGGTCATGTCATTTGCATATATGCAAAATAGTTGTCTGAGGAGGATTTACAAATAGCTGAGAAAAGAAGAGAAGTGAAAGGCAGAGGAGAAAAGGAAAGAGACACCCATCTGAATGCAGACTTTCAAAAATAGCAAAGAGCGATAAGAAAGCCTTCCTAAGTGATCAATGCAAAGAAATAGAGGAGAACAACAGAATGGGAAAGACTAGAGATCTCTTCAAGAAAATTAAAGATACCAAGGGACCATTTCATGCAAAGATGGGCACAATGAGGAACAGAAATGGTATGGACCTAACAGAAGCAGAAGATATTAGGAAGAGGTGGCAAAAAAACACAGAAGAACTATACAAAAAAGATTTTAATGACCCAGATAACCACAATGGCATGATCACTCATCTAAAGCCAGATATCCTGGAGTGTGAAGTCAAGGGGGCCTTAGGAAGCATCAGTATGAGAAGAGCTAGTGGGGGTGATGGAATTCCAGCTGAGCTATTTGAAATCCTAAAAGATGATGCTTTGAAAGTGCTGTACTCAATATGTCAGCAAATTTGGAAAACTCAGCAGTGGCCACAGGACTGGAAAAGGTCAGTTTTCATTCCAATCCTAAAGAAGGGCAATGCCAAAGAATGCTCAAACTACCACACAATTGCACTTATTTTACATGCTAGCAAGGTCATGCTCAAAATCCTCCAAGCGAGCCTTCAACAAACAGTATGTGAACCAAGAACTTCCAGATGTACAGGCTGGATTTAGAAAAGACAAAGGAACCAGAGATCAAATTGCCAACGTCTGTTGGATCATGGAAAAAGCAAGAGAGTTCCAGAAAAACATCTATTTCTGCTTTATTGACTAGGCCAAAGCCTTTGTGTGGATCACAACAAACTGGAAAATTCTTCAAGAAATGAGAATAGCAGACCACCTTACCTGCCTCCTGAGAAACCTGTATGTAGGTCAAGAAATAATAGTTAGAACAGAACATAAAACAATAGACTGGTTCAAAATTGGGAAAAGAGTACCTCAAGGTTACATATTGTCACCCTGCTTAGTTAACTTCTATGCAGAGTACATCATGCGAAATGCTGGGTGGATGAAGCACAAGCTGAAATCAAGATTGTTGGGAGAAATATCTCTTGCTAGACTTTTGCTGGTGTTTTAATTCTGATTTGCCTGTCACTATAGGTCAAGGATCACATCTTTACTCATAAAGCACTTAATGCAGTGCTTGACATATTACAGAAAGTGAAAGTGAAATTTGCCCAGTTGTGTTGGACTCTTTGTGACCCCATGGACTATAATATAGTCCACGGAATTCTCCAGGCCAGAATACTGGAGTGGATGGCCATTCCCTTCTCCAGGGGATCTTCCCAACCCAGGGATCGAATCTAGGTCTCCCTCATTGCAGGCAGATTCTTTACCAGCTGAGCCACCAGGAAACCCCAAGAACAGTGGAGTGGGTAGCCTATCCCTTCTCCAGAGGATCTTCCTGACTCAGGAATTGAACTGGGGTCTCCTGCATTGCAGTCGGATTCTTTACCAGCTGAGCTACCATGGAAGCCCCTGGCATATTACAGATGCTCAGTAAATAAATTTTAGCATGAATAGAATAGGTCAATAGTTTGAGAGAGCAACATTGTTATGTATTTAGCTATAATGGAAAACTGTTCATTTTCCTCACCAAGATCCTCAAGATAAGATGAAAGGAGAATGAATTCTTAAAAAGTTTCCAAATCAAGCAATAAAATTAAACAAATAAAAACTGAGATGCCCTGTTCAGGTTATAGTAAATATTAAAAATGAAAGAGTGTAGAGAAATAAATAAGAGAGAGCACCATGGAATCAGATTGCACTATAGTGGTTTAAATTCAAGCTACACATGAGGTTTGTGATATAACTTGTGTAAACCTCAGTGTTTTCTTTTCTAAAATGAAGACTTTCATAATCTAATGTCTAGGTTGTCATTAGGTTTTGATATATGCAAAACTTGTATGTATAGTAATGTTCATGAAATATTAGATTAGACATTATGCTTATCCCAATTTTCTAGTCTCATTTTTATTTGGTGTAAAAATGATTGAACTTAATGAAATAAAGGCAGAGGGATGTAGCTTAGTGGTGAGAGCATGAGAAAACTTGATGTTTTTGATCTGTGGTGCTGGAGAAGACTCTTGAGAGTCTCTTGGACTGCAAGGAGATCAAGGCAGTCAATCCTAAAGGAAATCAACTGTGAATACACATTGGAAGGGCTGATGGCTGAAGCTCCAATACTTTAGCCACCTGATGGGAAAAACTGACTCATTGGAAAAGACCTGATGCTAGGAAAGCTTGAAGGCAAAACAAGAGGGCAGCAGAGGATGAGATGGTTGGCTAGCATCACCAATTCAATGGACATGAATTTGTGCAAACGCTGGGAGATTGTGAAGGACAGGGGAGCCTGGTGTGCAGCAGTCCATGGGGTCACAGAGTTGAATACGCCTTAGTGACTGAACGACAATGAAATAAAAAAAAATATTTCAAATAATACTGATAATTCATATACAAACGTTTTCATGTCTTGAATATCTCAGTAAGAGAATTGTGAACTTCTAGAAGGCAAGAAAACTGTCTTGCTTTTCAGTTTATCTCCTATATCTGGTGCACACCATGCAGTACATATGGAATTTTGTCACCAAATAGACAATAAACATGAAAATATTCGTCTTTCCTTCTAGTCTGTCCTCTGTAGTATGCTTTCATAGCTAGGAAAAATTAAACCAGAATCAAGAGTGGGGTCCCTGATGAAAAACTGAGATAAGTAGCATACTAAAAGTATCAAGGACTTAAAACTAAAGTAATGAAACAGGCACGTTATGAGGTGGTTGGTAAGTCTGCACGCTAGACTTTGCTTGACAAAACCAGTTCTGACCTGTTCGAATCGGAGTGCAATTACCTTATCTGCCATCTAACCCTCACAGTCTCTTTTGATTATTAGATAGCTCAAGTGTCATTTTTTTAAATTGAAAAACAAATTGATTTTGTTTTTCTGCACTGCCACTACCAAAAAGCAGTCTGCTCGCCTTTCATTAGTAGAACTGTCTGTATAATTTACACATAAAGCTATCATAGACTCATCATCGGAGACAGTATGCCTGGGGATAATGTGGAAATTATGCTCTTTTGAGTAACTGGGAAGGTCTCCAAGATGAGTGCCATTTCTTGGAACAGCAGAATTCTTTTCTCACATGAGCTACGTGACAGAGGAGTGTTACACAGCTCATCCGTGGACGCTGGCAGCCAAGTGACACCAAGACAGAGTTCTGAGTCTGCATTATGTAATTGGAAATCCCTGCAGTGCAATAGCTTTTCTCTGTGTACAGTCATCTAAATTAATGTCTCACTTCTGCTCTGGGAGAACTAGTCAGCCAATGATTTCAATTTTTTTTATTTTAGTTGAGAGAGACAATTCATCTTACAGAAAATTGTAGTAGATTTTTTTTTTTGCTTGTGTTTTTTGCAAAGTGAAGATATGTACTGTACTGCTCTTCTTGCTTTTCTGCTTAATCCTTCAAAATGTATGAGCTTAGTACATTTCAATGTGTTTGTATGTGGTCGTGTGTGTGTGTTTGCATTCATTCCGTTGCTATGTGATACTGGGAAGATGCCTTGGTTATTGCACATTCACTTTTACGCACAAAGTATCTTTGCTTAGTGGCCAAAATATGGGAGATACTCTTCCTAAGGTAGCAGTGAGTCTTCTGGCAAATTCCAAAAACAATGCCACTGGTAATTTTATAATTGCTATCAGAGCTGTTTCCTGTGACTTTCTTTCTTTCCTGGATCTGTTTGCCTTTTTTTCAACTTGAAAGGTGTTACTGCTCTTTGATCCAATTTTTAATAAATGATTGTTTACCTATGGCATTTTTGTAATAAAAACGTGCTTCAATGGAAATTATTTCCTTTTTGTTCATTTTTGGTATTGCATGTTTTATAGTAAAACGGGACAAGGGCTTTCACCCAAAGGGTGAATTATTTAGAAATTGGCATTTTGATCCCTCATTGAATTCAAGTGTGTGAAAACCCTTTACCTACCATTAACCTTTACTTGTATTCCCTAGAATATTCCAAAAGGAATATGTTTTTACATGAAAAAAATGTGTCCAGACAGAGAAAGAAAAGGATGTATGTTTTATGGAAAACGAAACTCTTCCTCTGTATATCACTTGCAGACATTTCTAGCTCAACTGCCCTAATCTATGCTTCCACATTATCTTTTTGGAACCCTGGCAACAGTCTCCTAACTGGGTTCTTCATAGGTACTCTGATCCTCTCTAAACTGTTCTTTGCACATAGAATTCACATTGCATCATGTCAACCCCTTCCTCTCCTCAAAACCAATCACATACCAGGCTTAACATTCTTCAATGGATTTCCTTTGTTCTTAGGATAAGAAAACAGACTCTTATCACGGCATACAGCCCCCCTCATTCACTCCCTGCTTCTCCTTCTCTGAGCTCCCATCTCACTTACCTTCCTTCATGCCCTCAAAGAGGCCAAGTTCCCTCCCACCAACACATAGATCCTTGTACTTGAAGCACAGCAGCTCACACTTTTTTATCCTAATGCCACTCATTCTTCTGATATCAACCCAATTATCCTTTCCTTAGGGAACATTTCCTTCACCAGCACATTTGTTCATTTCTTTTTAGTATTATACTCCCATAAGAACTGGGTTTTCCTCCTTTATGCCACTTTTTACAGTTGGCAATTTTATATTCATTGTGTGTAATAATTTTGATCAACGTTTACCTTCTTTAAAACATGAAAGTAGAGAGTGCATCTCTTTTTTGCTTGACCTTGTATCCCACCACCAAATACAGTGCCTGGGATATGATAGGGGTTCTATAAATACTTCTTTCTTTCATTTATGGCAAGAATTTGGCATAAAGCTTTACCAGGTTTTGTTTTGTTTTGGCCACGCAGCAGTCAGACTCTTAGTTCCCATGTCCCCTGCAGCACAGGAGCAGAGTCTTAAACACTGGACCAGCAGCAAGCTCCCTGCTGTGATTAAGACAGAAAATATGTCCAGTAAATTGTGAAAGTGTATTAGAGCTATTTTTGGTGAGATGGTTTTGGTTGCCAAGTTCACCAGCTGCATTTGAAAGCAAGGATCACTTAGATGTCACGTCTGAGATGCTCATTTAAGGACAGACATAGTCATATTGAACAGCAAGCACGTATTGCATTCTTACTATGTGTCAGACGGTATGATAAGTTCTAAACCTGTGACAACTCATTTCTCTCCACAAGTCTTCTGAGGTTATTTCCACTGTCTGCTTTTTGTAAGCGAAGAAACTGAAATGTGTTAATTTAACCTGAGATTGTAGAATTATTAGGTGAATCTCAGAACTTTGTAGGATTCTAGAACCCAGCTCTTCTACTGCCTTATTTAAAATAACATTACTAACATCTTTATGTTTTGTTTATCAAATAGAAGATGAACATTCTGTACTTTACCAAATAAGTAGGAGCAGGAGATAAACATTTACTTTTGAGGATAAGTGCAGATTTTCTGCTTTCCCTCCAGTACAAGTATAATCTGTCTTATATTTTCAAAATGTAAATAATAAAATGATTATCTATTTTCCTCCGTATACTCACTTACAAAATTTGGGGGATAGTTTGAATCCATATACTAGAATTTTAATGCTGTTGATGACTGAGTTCAGGTATTAATAATGATAACATGATACTTTCCATTTGTATATCATTTTATAGTTTCTTAGGTACTGTTGTTTACCTGCTAATTTTTTAAAGGAATTTTTATTGGAGTATAGTTGATTTACAACGTTGTCTTAGTGTTAGTTCAGTTCAGTTCAGTCGCTCAGTCGTGTCCGATTCTTTGCAAGGGACTCTCAAGAGTCTTCTCCAACACCACATTTCAAAAACAGCAATTCTTCGGCTCTCAGCTTTCTTCAGAGTCCAACTCTTAGTGTTAGGAGTACAGCAAATTGAATCAGTTACACATATATCCACTCTTTTCTAGATTCTTTTCTCATATAGGCCATTACAGAGTATTGAGTAGAGTTTCCTGTGCTATATATACAAGAGGTCCTTATTCAGTTCAGTTCAGTTGCTCAGTTGTGTCTGACTCTTTGCAACCCCATGAAGCACAGCACACCAGGCCTCCCTGTCCATCCCAACTCCCAGAGTCCACCTAAACCCATGTCCATTGAGTCGGTGATGCCATCCAGCCATCTCATCCTCTATCGTCCCCTTCTCCTCCTACCCTCAATCCCTCCCAGCAAGCATCAGGATCTTTTCCAATGAGTCAACTCTTTGCATGAGGTGGCCAAAGTATTGGAGTTTCAGCTTTAGCATCAGTCCTTCCAATGAACACCCAGGACTGATCTCCTTTAGGATGGACTGGTTGGATCTCCTTGCAGTCCAAGGGACTCTCAAGAGTCTTCTCCAACACCACAGTTCAAAAGCATCAGTTCTTCGGTGCTCAGCTTTCTTTATAGTCTGACTCTTACATCCGTACATGACCACTGGAAAAACCATAGCCTTGACTAGACGGACCTTTGTTGACAAAGTAATATCTCTGCTTTTCAATATGCTATCTAGGTTGGTCATAACTTTCCTTCCAAGGAGTAAGCATCTTTTAATTTCATGGCTGCAATCACCATCTTCAGTGACTTTGGAGCCCAGAAAAATAAAGTCAGCCACTGTTTCCACTGTTTCTCCATCTATTTGCCATGAAGTGACATCCTTATTAGTTACCTACGTATTTTATATACAGTAGTGTGTATATTTCAATCCCAGTCTTTCAGTTTATTCCTCCCCCTGATAACCATGTTTGTTTTTTACATCTGAAATTCTATTTCTGTTTTGTAGATACATTTATTTGTACTCCCCCCCCACCTTTTTTTTAGATTCATTGCCGATAGACCCTTTACCAACTGAGCCACTAGGGAAGCCCCTTTAGATGACACATACAAGCAATATATGATATCTGTCTTTCTGTCTGACTTAACTTCACTTAGGATGACAATCTCTAGGTCTATCCATGTTACACCCTAAATTTAATTCTCTCAAATATCCCATAAGACAGAAATTAAGATCTCCTTTTTAAAGATACAAAGGTGAGAATGAGCTCTCCAACCTACAGTTGATGGCTCGGTCAGGGGTAGGCTCCAGATCTTCTGACCCCAAGACCAGTTACATGGGCCTTGTCATCAGAGTGGCTCTTAGTTACCCCAACAGCACAGGATAATCTGCTTCTGGGATACATATCCACAGACAATGTCTGAATGCTATTCAATGTCTGCTGAAATATTTTATTGCCATGTGTTCTCCTTTGTTTAATCTCTACTGTGAAATTCATTAAACATGATTTGTTGTATGGAAAAGAGAGAAACTAAAGTTTCGGATATCTTTTTTTTGAATTAAGACGTTTACCTGTCAAGCTAAACATACACATGAACGCGTATATATTTACTTTGTGTATACTTTAAGCGTTAGTGATTATTTTACAAGACTGCAGAGGAAGTATGATTAGCAACATTTTCTTCACAGCTCATTAGTATCATGATTTCTAGTAAAAATGGTCTCAAACTGAGCTTAATGCTGCTATTTTCTTATTGTTAGCTGCTGGGAATAACAATAAGTACAAAACATTTAAAGAGATGTTAAAGCAATTAAAGTGGCATTTTTATGATAGGTTATAATATTAAGGCACAAATGATGGAGCTTTTCATGCAATAATTATTGCCTTTTTTATTTTATGAAAATCTATTTTCTAGAAGCTTTCTTTTTAATCTTGCTCTGTTTACACCAAACCATTAAAACTTCCTTCATGTAGCATTAGCACAGGAAATGAGTGACAGCAAGGTAGCCTGCCTGACCTCCAGACCTCCCCTTTTTTAACTTTGAAGGTCTGAGAGCTAGTTGACATTCTACCAGCACTACCAGAATGTAGTAGGAATGAAAATAACAAATTTTGAAGATTTTTTTTTTTTTAATTGAATAGCCCAAAGTAGAGTATGAGTTAGATTTCCTATCAAGTTTTGACTCTCTTTCATAGTACGTTATACAGACTTGCTTCCCTGGTGGCTTAGGCCGTTAAGAATCTGCCTGCAATGCGGAAGACTTGGATTCCATCCCTGGGTTGGGAAGATCCCCTGGAGAAGGGAATGGCAATCCAATCCAGTATTCTTGCCTAGAGAATTCCATGGACAGAGGAGCCTGGTGAGCTATATAGTCCATGGGGTCACAAAGAGTCAGACATGACTGAGCAACTAAAACTTTCCCTTCAATTTATATCAACTTGCTATCACATTGCCTCTCATTGTGGCTAGGAAGATGTGAATTATATGAGTGGACAGAAGTAAGATAAACATTTAACTCACTATTTTTTCATTAACACATTCCTAGATATTAACCAAGAAGGTCAGCCTAGGGTTGTATCAGTAGTTACAGTTGGTTATCTAACATCAAAATTACAGCACACAGTGTTCTGAGGGTCTGAGTCAAAAGCTCAAATGTTGCAATCAGTATTTGTTTCATTTTGCAAAATACAGCAGTTCCTTTTTAGCAGTTTTTTACCTTCATAGAGAAATTTCAGTTAAGACCTAGATAACATCACGCTGTTGGATTTCTCCCTCAGAATAGCAGTAAACTTTATTAAATATTTACATGTCTCACTTTCCACAACTGTGGAAAGCATTTGCTCTTTAGGGAAGACGAAAACCCTGACACTCAGAAGACACAGAGTATATAATAGCAGTGACTATGAACTCAGAAAGACCTTGGACAGAGTCCTGGTCCTGCCACCTACTAGCTTTGAAGCAGTAACACTAAATGATGGAAAACATGGCTAATGACCCCTGCCCTACCTGACTGCCAGAGTCATCAGATTCTGCAAGTGATAATTCTGTGAAGCTTCCTGCCAAGTACCTCCATCATTTCTATCCTTTACACAAGGTCTAACAAATTAACAGTTTTTTTATCTTGCTCCTAACCAGAGTCAATGGTATCCAGTCACAAGGTGAATGGTGCAGAAAGTGTAGGTCTGGAATTACCAGATTACTGCAGAAAAGTTGATCATGTTAGCAAGGTTGTGATGGTATTCATGGACTTCATTAGCTGTCTGTTTTTATTCTCAACCCTAGGTAGTGCTTTAAACGGCAGGGCTTTTGAGAATGGGTATCCCACATTGAGACTCAAGGTTAAGCTTTATATAGGGTGATAGCAATTGGTGATTGGCCCCGGCTAGTGTCCTTATCTCTTTCAGGAATTGTCAAGACTATTTATGATTATGCTGATAACGGCATGGATAACCAAATGTCCTGTTGCTATCGTTACAACATAAAGTATGGTGTGTTTTTCAACGTCTTTTAAGTTAGAAGCCAGTGTCAGTGAGGTGGTAATGGTGGTGGAATAAGCCAGTAATGAATCATCTAACTTTGGCACCTCTTTTCTCTTAAAGCTCATTTGTCATCACAGCTAAGGATACACTGGGTCTAGCTCACTCTCTCTTATCTACTCCATACAAGGATCAAGACTCCTTTCTTCTTTTTTAAATTGACGTAACTATTAAGTAGATAGTACACCAAATGACTCAAAAAGCAGAAAGTGTGCAAATACATGAAAAGTCTTCCTTGCTTCCCTGCTCACATGCTTAATTTATATACATCCTTCTCCACCCAGCAATAAACAGGGTAACCCTGCTATAGATTTCCTGTTTATATTTACAGAAATACTTGTTAATAGCTGTAACTCAATATAAATATATATTATTTGTCTTTCTTAAAAAAATGTGTACATGGTTTGGCATTTTGATTATTTTTATTTAATATCTTAATCTTTCTTTTTAGGCAATACTCAGCTATGTAATTGTATGTATAAAATTATCCCTTTGATGGGTTGGTTCTCAGGATATACTTCTGCAACTTATTTTCAGTTTTTCTTAAGAAACTGGGGAAAAGCATGGTAACTGGTTTGTCCAGAAATTGAGAAAAAATGTGAAAAGAGTTAGATGTAATTCTATTTACGTTTTGAGGATGGGTCTTCTCAGTACATGCTGTTTGAAGCTCATGAGCATCCTGTTAAATGTCCTTCCTGTTTTTCAAAAGAAAGTAATGTCTATGAATATATGTTCTCCAACTCAAGGTGTTAGTATAATGACCTGACATTTAAAGAGAGTCACAAGTATCTAGTCAATTTGCCTTTCAGAGATAGCTAAGAAAAATCTTGGTCAAACTGGTGTTTATCACGGAGTTTAAATACCTAGGCATTGCCTGCCTTTCTCTGTTCTTTAAATATATATTTTTTGGAGACAGATGACATTTTTCTTGAGCTTCTCTGATAGCTCAGTGGTAAAGAAGCTGCCTGCCAATGCAGGAGATATGGATTTGATCCCTGGACTGGAAAGATCCCCTGGAGAAGGGAAGGGCAACCCACTCCAATATTCTTGCCTGTGAAATCCCATGGACAGAGAACCTGGCAGGCTACAGTCCATGGATTGCAAAAGAGCTGGACAGGACTTCGTGACTGAACAACAAGGTTTTTCTTAGTTGGTCCTAATGTATCCAGCTCAGGTTTTCAGCAAAGTTTAGCATAGTTTTCTCTCAGTAGGGACAAAAAAATAAAAGTTTAAACACAGTTGATAAAATTCAGAATTTATGATCCTAACTAAAAGTATATTATTTATAGAATTGATATTTCTTAAATATTTATCCATTAAAAAACCACACACTGGTCATGAGTACCATTTGACAGCTTTTAGTTATGTAAATTATTTCTCTCCTGACTGTATAATTACATGATGGACTGGTTTCTAGAGTATCATATACTTAATGTGAGTTTGTAAAAATCCTTTAATCATATAATTGCTAGTTTATCAAGTAGAAAATATGGGTCTGAGAACACTATCATTATGTCATTATTCTCCACAAAAGACTGTGAAACACACTGAAGAGGCCATTATGAGGCAAATAATAGTTTTCTACGTGTCTAAATTTGCAAGGATTAAAAAAAAAAAAGAACAGCAAAGAAAATGCCTCAAGGTAAAGAGTTTAAGATCTAGCCATGCTGTTTATCTTGTGTCTCTATCTGTGAAAATCAGTCCAGACAAAGGAAGTGAATAGGGAAGAGTAGAACTGTAAAGCTAGTGGATTATCTAACTCAATGAGTGACACTAATATTTAATAATTGATTCAGTAAATTCCATGTAGAAAGCCTAAAGGAAGTAAACTGGAGACTCAGCATCTGCCTTAGGGTCTCGTTTCACTGTTTTTGTGCTTGTTATGATTGAGTGTACTATGTTCAAATGATTGCAAGAGATAACCGTTTAAATTCCCTTGGTCTAGAGACATAGGAAACAGGCATATAGCCTGGAATGATTAAATGGTACATTCAAATCTAGTTTTATAGAGCTCAAAGATTAAAAAGTGTGGTTTTTTTTTTTTTTTTTGACTCAGTGGGTATCTCATGAGTCAGAAAATCTATTGTCAATAAAATCTAGTAAAGTGAAAAAGTGAAACTGCAGTTGCTCTGTTGTGTCTGACTCTTTGCGACTCCATGGATTGTATGTAGCCCACCAGGCTCCTCCATGCATGGGATTTTCCAGGCAAGGATACTGGAGTGGGTTGCCATGTCCTTCTCCAAGGGATTTTCCTGACCCAGGCATCAAACCTGGGTCTCCCACATTGCAGGCAGATTCTTTACCATCTGAGCCACAAGGGAAGCTCAAAGCCCAAGGTAAAACTGCTCTACCTCTGGGTTTAGTGTGAGAAGACAAGACTCCTATAAGCCTGTTTTTTGTCAGTATATATTTGTTTTATATATGTATATGTGTGTGTATATATATATATACACATGTTTCTCTCCTTCCCCATTTAAATGGTTATACCTACAGCAATATGCAGGAGGAAAACCAAAACTATGATGTTAGATTTATAGATAACTGGGAAGGGTTGAAGATGTTCCTATATTGTGGCCTCAAGATTGGGTAATTGTTTACTCTATTATTGTTTAATCTGCTATCAAATCTAGCTCACGATTAACATATCCAGATAATTTGTATTTTCATGTAATAAAAGCATTTTTTCTTCAATAAAGTAGTCATTTAAAAAACTAATAGGTTACTAAATCACTGCTAAACTTTGCTATTTAATCCTTTGATTTCCCACCACCTCTTAAAAAGAAACGAAAAATATTGTAAAAAAAAATGATTTTTTCAAGAGGTTAGTTTGTTTCCAAGTCCAAGCTCACACTGCTTACCACACGACAGGCCAATAAATTGAGAGATTAGTTACTAGGGCAAGGAATGGTGACTTTACTTGGAAAGTCCACAGACCAAGAAGATGGCAGACTCATGTTCTAAGAACCATCTTGCCCAACTTAGACTTCGGGCTTCTTTCATACTAAAAGAGGAGGGAATAAAGTCAATCATTTCCTGGTTTGGGTCAGCCTTCAGAGAGGATGTGTTAATTTCTTCCATCCTGTAGTCATTCACATGTGGGCCTGGTCAGGACATTTCCAGTGAGCTTAAACAAATATTTTTTAACTTAATGTTCATTATCTGGGAGGCAGAGTTCCCAGAGAGGGACCATTTTGTGTAAGCTTAAAGGCAGCATTTCTTTAATGATTAACTTGCATTAGAATACAAAGGTTCTTCTCTATACAAATAAGCTAAAATTAGTGAAAATGGATTCATTTTTGATTATTCAGATCTGTCAAGAAGACCTGGAGATGGAGGTCTGTTCATTGGTGACTTCTATGAGTCAGACTGGAAATAGTGTGGAGTAGGTTTTAGAGTCTGGAGTTAATCGGTCACAAAGTGTGGGTTTCAATTCTGGCTCTGCCACTTACCTCTGTGACTTTGATCAACTTACTTAGCTTCCCTGTACTTCAATTTCCCCATCTGTAAAATGGAGATGGGAAATTAGGTACCTCATAGAATATTAAAGGCCATTTTGTAACAAAAAGGCTTAGAACTCAGTGGGAGCAGGTTGTCCACACTTATTAAAGGTCAGTTCTTGGTTTATGTCTCAGTAAGGCTGTATATTGTCACCCTGCTTATTTAACTTACATGCAGAGTACATCATGAGAAACGCTGGGCTTGAAGAAGCACAAGCTGGAATCAAGATTTCCGGGAGAAATATCAATAACCTCAGATATGCAGATGACACCATCCTTATGGCAGAAAGTGAAGAGGAACTAAAAAGCCTCTTGATCAAAGTGAAAGAGGAGAGTGAAAAAGTTGGCTTAAAGCTCAACATTCAGAAAACGAAAATCATGGCATCTGGTCCCATCACTTCATGGGAAATAGATGGGGAAACAGTGGAAGCAGTGTCAGACTTTATTTTTCTGGGCTCCAAAATCAGTGCAGATGGTGACTGCAGCCATGAAATTAAAAGACGCTTACTCCTTGGAAGGAAAGTTATGACCAACCTAGATAGCATATTCAAAAGCAGAGACATTACTTTATCAACAAAGGTCCGTCTAGTCAAGGCTATGGTTTTTCCAGTAGTCATGTATGGATGTGAAAGTTGGACAAAATTGTTTAAAAAGTGTCTCTGTCACTTAATAGCTGAGCAATCTTGAGAAAGTTCTTTAATTTCCAAGTTTAATTCTTATTTGTAGGTATCTGTTTTCTTGTGAAGCTCAAATGACATATTAAATGTGAAAATACTTTAAAAGCTGAAAATTATTAGAGATTATAGCTGCAAATTGTTAGCGAGCTATAAAAAGGAAAAAATCATGTCCTTGCCTTTTTCTTTTTAAACAAAAATTATTTTTTCCATTTGAATAGATCTTTAGTTTGTAAAACTGAAAAATACAGAAAAGCAGAGAGAAAAAGAAATTTATATCTCTTCCACTCAAATATTGTTAGTACTTTGATATAGTTCTATTTACTTTCCATACATCATATTATTTAAGTTATACTGTGGAAATGTAATTTGGTATTGATGTCTTTAATTTAAAAAAATCTTATTAAAGGATAGTTGATTTACAATTTTATGTCAGTTTTAGGTATAAAGTAAAGTGACTCAGATATATACATACATATATAAATACTCCAATATATTTTTATATATGTTATGAATATATGTATATATAATATATCTGAATATATGTAAATATTCTTTTTCAGATTCTTTCCTTATATAGATTATTGCAAACTATTGAATATAGTTCCGTTTGTTATACAGTAGGTCCTTGCTGTTTACCTCTTTCATATATAGTAGTGAGTATGTGTTACTCCCCGGAGAAGGCAATGGCACCCCACTCCAGTACTCTTGCCTGGAAAATCCCATGGATGGAGGAGCCTGGTAGGCTACAGTCTGTGGGGTCGTGAAGAGTCGGACACGACTGAGCGACTTCACTTTCACTTTTGACTTTCATGCATTGGAGAAGGAAATGGCAACCCACTCCAGTGTTCTTGCCTGGAGAATCCCAGGGATGGAAGGGCCTGGTGGGCTGCCGTCTATGGGGTCGCACAGAGTCGGACACGACTGAAGCGACTTAGCAGTAGCAGCAGCAGCATGTGTTATTCCCAATTTCCCAATTTATCCCTTCCCCTTTCTCATTTGGTAACTGTAAGTTCGTTTTGTATGTCTGTGAGTCTGTTTCTGTTTCCTAAATAACTTTATTTGTATAATTTTTTTTTAGATTCCATATGTGAGTGATATCGTATATCTGTCTTCTCTGATTTACTTTACTTAGAATTATAATTTTTGAATTTGCTAGCATACCAACATTAAAATGTAATTCAAAGCCATTCTTCCTTAAGTTACTATTGTCAATCTCTCTTTCTTCATATAGCATATACACATGTACATATATACGTACAAAGCAATTTTTCTTCTTCATTCCTGTTTTGTTTGCATTGCAGTATGATATATGTACCTCCTGTATTTCGCACTTTTGGGTGGTGAAGAGTTTTTACTCTAATATATTAAAAATATAAGAACAACCATCTTTATGTTTACTTCTATCTCCAAATCAAGTACATTTCACTCAGCTACATTATAAGCATTCAAAATGTTCTACTTTTAGGTATATTTGTCTTTACACCTTAATTATAGCAAAATTGAAAGCAAAAGAACTGTCAAAGTTTGAGGTTGAGGGAAGGAAGTTGATAAAACCCTCAGCTTTAAGAATGCAGAAATCTGAAACCCCTATGGACTAACAATCTGAACCCAATAGTCAGTAAAGCTAAGTTATAGAATGAAAGTGATTTTCAATCTGCTGATGATCAAAATAGGTGTAAATACACATATGTTGAAATAATTTTAATTTAGTTAAACCATAGTTTATTAAACCTCATAGCATTTACAGTTACTTAAAGACAATTTAAAAAATACATTGTAGTTTAATTTTTTAACTTTACTTATTACTAACTATATAATATGATTTGAGAACTTAAAAAAAGAAAAAAAACAGACAATGAGTAAAGGTACAAAAATAAAAAGTACAATTATAAAAAAAAACCCACACAGATTAAACGAGATACTCAGGTAAAAGGGCAGTTATAGGACTAGATTTGAGGCAAGTTGCATCCACGGAGATGCACAGCAGCAAAGCTGAATCAGACCTTAAATTTGGATGGTTTAGCTGAGCTTACTTTTTTTAAGCAGTTTCAAACCTGTTACTCTTAAAAGTAGGTCATCAAATAAGTAGGTATTTTCAGGGCAGTTACCTGTAATAATAATAACACCTTCCTTTATAGCTGCAGCACATCATTCTGTCACAGTTTACAGAGCACTTTCTGGCTGCCCTCAATAGCAATGTAATAGCTGACCTTACTTTCAATACATACGTTTAATTTTTTCCAGGAAAATAGCCAGGAAATATTTACTGAATGTCTGCTACATGCTAGACCATCTGCTAAGACAAATTTAAAATTCAAAGAATTGATAAAGTCTCTGGCCTCCGGGTCACAGTGTAAAGGTGAAGACAGACCCATACACAGGTAATTTAAAATGCAACATGGCAAAAACAGGGATGGTGTTATGCCAGGTTATTATAACATCCAGGAGAAAGAACGTGTAGTCTTACCTGAGTGAGGGTGGGGGAATACAATTTCAGGGAAGGATTCCTGGGGCAGTGACATTGGATTATATGACTATGTGGCGTTAAGCATAGTGTAAAATAGAAGACATATAAACCAAACCCTGGAAGTGACAAAGTGCCCAGTGTGTCAGCTGTGTGTTGTTTGTGCAAAGTCAGTGAGGCATATTAAAAAGCAGAGACATTGCTTTGTCAACAAAGGTCCATCTAGTCAAGCTTATGGTTTTTCCAGTAGTCGTGTATGGATGTGAGAGTTGGACTATAAAGAAAGCTGAGCACCGAAGAATTGATGCTTTTGAACTATGGTGTTGGAGAAGATTCTTGAGAGTCCCTTGGACTGCAAGGAGATCCAACCAGTCCATCCTAAACGAGATCAGTCCTGGGTGTTCATTGGAAGGACTGATGTTGAAGCTGAAACTCCAATACTTTGGCCACCTCATGCGAAGAGTTGACTCATTGGAAAAGATACTGATGCTGGGAGGGATTGAGGGCAGGAGGAGAAGGGGATGACAGAGGATGAGATGGTTGGATGGCATCACCGACTCAATGGACATGGGTTTGGATGGACTCTGGGAGTTGGTGATGGACAGGGAGGGCTGGAGTGCTGCAGTCCATGGAGTTGCAGAGAGTCAGACATGAATGAGCAACTGAACTGATCTGAACTGAATCAGTGAGGCTGGGAGACTGGCTAGGTAGGCAACAGCTAGATTATGAAAGAGCATGGTTAGCTATGTGAGCATGCATTACTCTGCAGGGGAAGGAGGAATCATTGGAGAGTTTTAAAGCTTCAAATTTAGATTGGTTATCCTGCTATCTCCGTAGTGGATGAGTTGAGGGAAATGACATATGCATAAAGCAGAGAGAATGTTGATGCTCTATGACTTTTTTTTTCCAGATGAGTTTATTTATTCACTTTTGGTTGCACTGGGTCTGTATTGTGGTGCACAGGCTTTCTCTAGTTGTGGCAGCTGCTCTCTAAGTTGCGGTACACGGGCTTCTGTTGTTGCTCAGTGCCAGGTGTAGGGTGCATGCACTTCAGTAGTTTTGGCACATGGGCTTTAAAGCCCAGGCTCAGTAGCTTTGGCGCATGGGCTTACTTGCTCCATGGCATATGGCATCTCCCCGGACTGGGGATCAAACCCATGTCTCCTGCATTAGCAGGTGGATTTTTAACCACTGAGTCACCAAGCAACCCCTGCCCTTTGACATTTTAGAATTTCTTCGTAGAATCTTCAGAAAGTTAACCAAAAAGCTAAAAATCATTGTGTGGTGTTTGTGTGACAATTTTGCTCTCCTCTGTGGACAGAGAAGCTTATGGAGGAAAAGCATAGTGGGTAGATGGATTACTGGAAAAGAAAAACAATGAGATTTTCCTACCAGCCTCCCCTGCAATAGGGGAAAAATGGAAGCTAAGCTCCTTGCAGACCATATAGGTGAAAACTGCTTAACAGTTACCACTGGAGAATGGCTTTCTTAGAAGCAAAATGTTGATTTGAAGAAGTTATTTAGAAGTCATTAGTTTAATTGATTTGGCAATCCAGGTTTTTACTATATTTCGGATTCCATTTCTATTTCCAATATCCATTTTGAAGAAATAGAATAAATGTATGGAATGGAAAAATTAAGACAGAAGAGTCTGAGATAACAAATAATTTTTTCATTGATCATAAAGGATTATAAGCTAAAGAAAGGATTATAGTAAAAAAAAATTAGGTAACTGTGTAAGAGCAAGTATGAATTTTGTTAATACTGTACAATCTTTTTCATTATGAACAAACCAATATATAGAGAGCCCTAAATCAGGTGAAACATCCTTTACAATCCCTCCAGCTTTTTCATTACCCTTTTCAATGGCAGTCTCAAAATATTCCCTAACTCTCATTCTCTGCCCCTTACTCTTTTGATTTTATGCTGGCATACAAAGCTGCCACATATGTTGAAGAAGATGGTTTAGAAGTGGCTGGGGTTGGCTTTAGAAAAGAAAGGAATAATTAGAGATAAACAGTTATTTTTTCACCATATAGACAAAGATCTAGCACTTGTGTCCATTGTGAATTAGTGGTGACGTTGTTTTATTGACTATTTGAATTAATTGCAGCAAAGAAGGCAGAGAGACATGTCAAATTTCCTTATGATACAGCTTTTTCTGGCCAATGAAATCTCAGAGCGTATAAACTGCAGGGTCTGCAAGTGAGCCGATAATAGCCAGTAACTTTGATATAGACAACTGTTAAGACAGTCTGTATGGAAAGTAATTAGAACCTTAAGAACTAACAGACATTTGTTTATTTTTTGCTGCACTGAGTCTTTGTTGCTGCGTGCAGGCTTTCTCTAGTTGCAGTGAACGAGAGCTACTCTTCATCGTGGTGTGTGGGTTTATTGTGGTGGCTTCTTTTTGAGAAGCACAGACTCTAGGGGTGTTGGCTCAGTAGTTGTGGTGCGTGGGTTTAGTTGCTCCTTGGCATGTGGGGTCTTTGCAGAAGAAGAATCGAACATGTGTCCCCTGCATTGGCAGACGATTCTTAACCACTTAACTACCAGGGAAATTCCTGAGCTAATGGATATGTTGTAGTTCTTTTTTGTCAACATTAGCTTGACATTCTTTTATGACCAAATAGGAAATCCTGAAAAGTATCAGAATTACTCTTCGAAACCAACCAAAGTATTATAATAAAGCCATTTTAAAAAATAGAATTTTGAAATACATTATTGGTATGGATGTGAGAGTTGGACTGTGAAGAAGGCTGAGCACCGAAGAATTGATGGTTTTGAACTGTGGTGTTGGAGAAGACTCTTGAGAGTCCCTTGGACTGCAAGAAGATCCAACCAGTCCATCCTAAAGGAGATCAGTCATGGGTGTTCCTTGGAAGGATTGATGCTGAAGCTGAAACTCCAATATTTTGGCCACCTCATGTGAAGAGTTGACTCATTGGAAAAGACCCTGATACTGGGAGGGATTGGGGGCAGGAGGAGAAGTGGATGACGGAGGATGAGATGGCTGGATGGCATCACCAACTCGATGGACATGAGTTTGGGTAAACTCCGGGAGCTGGTGATGGACAGGGAGGCCTGGCATGCTGCGATTCATGGGGCCACAAAGAATCGGACATGACTGAGCGACTGAACTGAACTGATTAGCTATTATTGTTTTGTATATTTTGTGTCAAGAAAGCCAATAAATTGAAGAGAATGAGTGGTCACTTCTTATAGCTTCAAGCAGGAAACTTGAAAACATATAAAGAAGTTAGTAAATGTTTGAGGCTGAGGTGGTCCAAATTGAACCTACACATATTGTCAGAATATCTAGATAAACATATAATGGCAGATTCTGGTTAGATTCTTCAAGGAATCCAAGATAACAACATCTTCCTGTACAATGATGTAGGCATGAGCTTGAAAGTCAGAAGGAAACATTTGAGCAAGTTATTTGAGTTAGAATCTCCTTTTTTTTAAATAAAAAGAAAAAACTTTTTATTTTGTGTTGGAGTATAGCTAAGTTGCTTCAGTCGTGTCCGACTTTGTGCAACTCCATAGACGGCAGCCCACCAGGCTTCCCCGTCTCTGGGATTCTCCAGGCAAGAACACTGGAGTGGGTTGCCATTTCCCTCTCCAATGCATGAAAGTGAAAAGTGAAGTGAAGACGCTCAGTCGTGTCCGACTCAGCGACCCCATGGACTGCAGCCTCCCAGGCTCCTCCGTCCATGGGATTTTCCAGGCAAGAGTACTGGAGTGGGGGGCCACTGCCTTCTCCAATGTTGGAGTATAGCTGATTAAAAAACAGTGTTGTGATAGTTTCAGTTGATCAGCAAAGGAACTTAGTCATACAAATACATGTATATTGTCTCCCCCCAAACCCCTCTTCTCAAAGACTGAACTTGTAATTTAAAAAATACATGTAAAGCTGATGTTGGTGCTTTGATTTTAACACAGTGCTTAGCACACAGTAAGCACTTTATAGGATGGTTATTGTTGTTTACATTATTCCTTTGTAATATACCCCTGTGTGAGTGACTGAAACAGACGTCTGAGCTAAATCAGCCACAGATATGATTTTATAAACCATTTCTTCGGTACAATCTTGCAGGATTCAAGGTAGACTGCTTTATGACTTACTCTGAAATCTCAGTGGCTTAATACAACAAAAGGTATATGGCTCAAATTACAGGCCAGTATGGATTGGCGGAGTCTGGGTGATGTTGGGAGCTCTACTTCATGTAGTTACTTAAGGACATGACCCCCTTGTCTAGTGGCTCCGCTATGCCCCTGGATACTTGGCATTGGACCAGTTGATGAGAGAAGAAAGGAAAATTGGAAAGGTTTATGGACCAATACTGCAAGCTTCGTATATTACTTCTGCTCACAGTTCATCATCTGGAACTGCAATACCTGGCCCACTCTAACTGCACTGGATGCTGGGAATTGTAGTCCAGCTGGTCCCAGAAGGAAAAGGAAGTATCTGTCATAGACTTCTTCCTGAGCTTTCACCTACGTGTCAACCAGGATATTGTCATTGTTGTTTAGTTTCTAAGTTGTTTCTGACTCTATTTGCGACTGCATGAGCTGTAGCCCACCAGCCTTCTCTGCCCATGGGATATCTCAGGCAAGAATACTGGAGTGGGTACCATTTCCTTCTCCAAGGGATCTTCCCAACCTCATCTGCAGCATTGGCAAGCGGGTTCTTTACCACTGATTCACCAGGGAAGCCTGTCAACCAGAATAGAAAGTAGAAACAAGAAATTCCTAGTGTATCACATCCTACTCAGAATATGAAGCAAAGGGTTAATCAACTCTATTAGATAATTATTCTAATAATTAATCCTTGTTTTCAATAATAATAATATTTAATAAAATTTTCAATTTACAAAATACAGTCCTATTCTTTAGGTAGGTGGGGTGGAATAGTGACAAGAATGTGGTCTTTGAGATAAGAAAGGTTTGGATATAACCTGTGGCTCCCATACTTGCTGTGTTTGTCAGCTGAGTCTAGTTAGGTACCTCTTCTTGCCTTTATTTTTCATCTGAAAAGTGAAATAAAGAATCCTTTCCTTGAGAATTATGAAGATTAAATAAATTACAGTAAGTAAAGCATCTAGATTAGTAGTTACTCTTTTTTTTTATAGTGACTATCATTCAACTGACTTATTCAACACTTTACAGACATTGCTAGCTCCAGGAAACTGACTTAGATAAACAATTTTTTCAAGTTCAGCTGAGACTAAACCTACTTTTTCTGATTTCAAACTCCATGATCATTATTTTCCCAAGAAAATACATCAGAAATGTTTCAGTTAAGATGGTATAAGAGAACTTCAAAGGCAAGCACTAAAATATATACGGGAGTATATCTAATTGTGGCTTACTTAAAAGATTACAAGGCAAATCCATACTAAAGAAAAGAAAATCTTCAAAAATTTAAAATATTTACCTACCTTTAAATTCTGTGTGCCATACTCCTTCCAGATTAAAAATTAAGCTATGTTTTCCCACTTAGACATACTTTCTGTCTCTTGGAAACAAAATATATAGTGTTATTCTTTGTGTGATTCTTTGTGGTTCAGCTGTAAGTCAAACAAATAGCAGAGTTCTAAGACACCACAACCACCTAACTGGAAACACTTAAGTTGTCCTTCCTGATTGTTCAAGCTGGTTTTAGAAAAGGCAGAGGAACCAGAGATCAAATTGCCAACATCCGCTGGATCATGGAAAAAGCAAGAGAGTTCTAGAAAAACATCTATTTCTGCTTTCTTGACTATGCCAAAGCCTTTGACTGTGTGGATCACAATAAACTGTGGAAAATTCTGAAAGAGATGGGAATACCAGACCACCTGACCTGCCTCTTGAGAAACCTGTATGCAGGTCAGGAAGCAACAGTTAGAACTGGACATGGAACAACAGCCTGGTTCCAAATAGGAAAAGGAGTATGTCAAGGCTGTATATTGTCACACTGCTTATTTAACTTATATGCAGAGCACATCATGAGAAACGCTGGACTGGAAGAAGCACAAGCTGGAATCAAGATTTCTGGGAGAAATATCAATAACCTCAGATATGCAGATGACACCACCCTTATGGCAGAAAATGAAGAGGAACTCAAAAGCCTCTTGATGAAAGTGAAAGAGGAGAGTGAAAAAATTGGCTTAAAGCTCAACATTCAGAAAACAAAGATCATGGCATCCGGATGGGGAAACAGTGGAAACAGTGTCAGACTTTATTTTTTGGGGCTCCAGAATCACTGCAGATGGTGATTGCAGCCATGAAATTAAAAGACACTTACTCCTTGGAAGGAAAGTTATGACCAACCTAGATAGCATGTTCCAAAGCAGAGACATTACTTTGCGAACAAAGGTTCGTCTAGTCAAGGCTATGGTTTTTCCAGTGGTCATGTATGGATGTGAGAGTTGGACTGTGAAGAAGGCTGAGCACCGAAGAGTTGATGCTTTTGAACCGTGGTGTTGGAGAAGACTCTTGAGAGTCCCTTGGACTGCAAGGAGATCCAACCAGTCCATTCTGAAGGAGATCAGCCCTGGGATTTCTTTGGAAGGAATGATGCTAAAGCTGAAACTCCAGTACTTTGGCCACCTCATGCGAAGAGTTGACTCATTGGAAAAGACTGATGCTGGGAGGGATTAGGGGCAGGAGGAGAAGGGGATGCCAGAGGATGAGATGGCTGGATGACATCACTGACTCGATGGACGTGAGTCTGGGTGAATTCCGGGAGTTGGTGATGGACAGGGAGGCCTGGCGTGCTGCGATTCATGGGGTCACAAAGAGTCGGACACGACTGAGCGACTGAACTGAAGTGAAGTTGTCCTTCATAAGTCGCCCAGTGTAGATGTGTATTGTATAGACTTCAAGGGTTACTAGTGTTCTGAGCCACTATGGAAATTACATAGTTTCTGTGTAGGCTGTACTTTTAAGGTCCCAGGACCCTTACTTAGGCTGGTTGGTGACAGTTCTTTTAGGAATCACAGTTGTGAACATGGCCTTAATTAATTTTGCATACTATTTTACACTTTTTTCTCTGCAAGCACCTTAAGTTATATGCACACCTATTAGTAAACTAATGACTGCATATCTTCCAATGCTTGCCCTTGTTTTTTTGTGTACATTTTTCTCACTTCTAACTTGGCTTCACACTTTTTTTTGTATCAGAGCTCATTAGTTTTACTTCCTTTCTACTCAACCTGTATCACTCTCTGCTTATGCTTGGTGAAATGATCTGCTTTGCCAAAAAGCAATGCAGAAAATAATATTCATATTTGAAATTATTGATAAAAATACCGTATTATTAAGGAATTATAAAGATAATAAAAAGGAGCTATTTTCTGGCAAGTTAAGATCTTAGCTAAAAAAAAAAAAAAAAAAATACAAGCAGCACTTTACCCAATAAAAGTTTCAAATTGTCAAATCAACATTTTAAATCTTTTTCGTCTGTTGGAGAAAATGCAGACCTCCTTATTAAACCCCTATATATGTGCATCCAAGTTGGCACATGACTATTAAAAATGAAATAATCTTTTTCAAGCTGATCTTAGTCCTTTGAAATTTTGTTCTTGAATAAAAAAATTTCATTCCTTCAGTCTTCTTTATTTGAATACTGTTTCTTTAGACTATACACTTTTATCAGACAGAAACAAGTTTATCCAGCTGAAACATTCAGTTAAATTGATGTATTTTGAAAATGGGTTAAAGGAACCACAAAGAAAATATATACTGCTATTTCTAAACCAAATGCCTAAAATATGAGTGTTAGGGGTGTTTATGCTTACCAAACAATCACAGCAAAGTTCAAGATGCATGTATTATGCAACTAGGGTTACTATTGGAGGAGGAAATGGCACCCCACTCCGGTACTCTTGCCTGGAAAATTCCATGGACGGAGGAGCCTAGTAGGCTGCAGTCCACGGGGCCACTAAGAGTCGGACACGACTGAACGACTTCACTCTCACTTTTCACTTTCATGTCTTGGAGAAGGAAATGGCAACCTACTCGTGTTCTTGCCTGGAGAATCCCAGGGACGGGGGAGCCTGGTGGGCTGCCGTCTATGAGGTCGCACAGAGTCGGACAAGACTGAAGCGACTTAGCAGCGGCAGCATCAGGGTTACTATTAAATATTTTACAAGTAACATAGCAACTAATCATAACAGACACATATTATTTTGCTGTTATCTGTTTGGGTGCATACAGTTAGATTCTCGTCAACATCAAAAAGTAATAATACATTTTCCAGAAGGTTATTGCATTTCTATGTTATAAAACTGTTGTTTTTCATAAAATAAATTTTTAAAAATTTTATTCAAATGTTTCATTGTAATCAATACAAGTTGCTTTAACAAAAATTACTGTCACAGATACTATTGGGTTGGCCAAAAGATTCATTCATGTTTTTCCATAACATTTTGCAGAGAAACCCAAACAAACTTTTTGGCAACCCAACAGTTAATAATTACTTGTAATTTTTCTAGAGTGGCATAATTAGCAAAGCCATTATTAGTCAGACTGACTTGAGGGGAGAAGCAACCAAAACTTGAGGCACTACATAGATCTGGTACAAGAGTGCTTTTGAAGTGTGAGATATAACTAAAATATATCACCTCATAATATTCAGTAATAACTAAGATACAGAACACTTTGATTTTCTAAACTTTCTACTTTCAGATTATTACAAATTGTTTAGAACTCAGATACTATAATTACATATTCATTAGATACAGAATATATGTAGTATTTATTTGTATAATTTGCTAATAAATATGTATATTAATTTATGCTATATATGATTTATATATAAATTGTTGTTGTTTAATTGCTGAGTCATATCTGACTCTTTTGCAACTCCATGGATTTGTGGTTCCATGGAACCACCAGGTTCCTCTGTCCCTGGGATTTCCCAGGCAAGAATACTGGAGTGAGTTGCCATTTCCTTCTCCAGGGGATCTTCCTGACCCAGGCATCAAACTTGTGTCTCCTACATTGGCAGGCAGATTCTTTACCACTGAGTTACCAGAGAAGCCCATCTATTTAAATATACAGCACTACATTTTATATGCTATATAAGTATATTATATATTATATAAACATATATAGTTATATAGTTTTATACCATATATAATTCAATTGACTATTGTATATTACCTCACTCTGTTGGAAGAGATACAATAGGGAGGCAGTTGATAATGGAATCAGTTCCACACATTTTAGATTTTAGGTCTGCCCCTTATTAATTATGCAATTTAGGATACTTAATTTCTGTAACTAATTATGACCAACCTAGACAGCATATTCAAAAGCAGAGACATTACTTTGCCAACAAAGGTCTGTCTAGTCAAGGCTATGGTTTTTCCAGTAGTCATGTATGAATATGACAGTTGGACCATTTTAAAGAAAGCTGAGCGCCGAAGAATTGATGCTTTTGAACTGTGGTTTTGGAGAAGACTCTTGAGAGTCCCTTGGACTGCAAGGAGATCCAACCAGTCTATCCTGAAGAAAATCAGTCCTGAACATTCATTGGAAGGACTGATGCTGAAGTTGAAACTCCAATACTTTGGCCACCTGATGTGAAGAACTGATTCATTTGAAGAGACCGTGATGCTGGGAAAGATTGAAGGTGGGACGAGAAGGGGACAACAGAGGATGAGATGGTTGGATGGCATCACTGACTCAATGGACGTGACTTTGAGAAAGCTCTGGAAGTTGGTGATGAACAGGGAAGCCTGGCGTGCTGCAGTCCATGCGGTTGCCAAGAGTGGGACACAACGGGTGACTGAAATGAACTGAATTTCTGTAAGTCTTAGTGTTTTCCATTTTAAATGGGGAAAATTAACATCCTCTTAGAATTTTTGTGAGAATGAAGTAAGGGGATGTATACAAAATACTTACTGAAGTAGCTGGCAATTGGAAAACATAAAATAAGTTGCAGACAAGGGAGAGAACAAGAGGGGGCAGTTCACAGCAGCAAGTTTTATAAGTGTTAATATATTCACTTATTTCATCCCAATTCTAGTGACCATACTGAACTACTTTATAATATATGATGTGACTTTCAAAAACAAAGCATGGATTTACAATCTCTAAAACAAGGGAAAATAATTTGATGTTCTCAAACAAGTGGTGTGTTGTTTATTTTTTGAATGACTCAGAAGGGTGAGATTTATGAGAATGAAAATAACCAATATGCAGGAAGATTTGCAAATGTATCAGTTTTACTATGGGCTTCCCTGGTGGCTCAGAGGGTAAAGCGTCTGCCTGCAATGCAGAAGACCTGGGTTCGATACCTGGAACAGGAAGATCCCCTGGAGAAGGAAATGGCAACCCACTGCAGTATTCTTGCCTGGAAAATCCCATGGACAGAGAAGCCTGGTAGACTACAGTCCATGGGATTGCAAAGAGTCGGACATGACTGAGCGATTGCTTGCCCTGCTTGCAGTTTTACTATGTGGTTTGTGATTACAGAATTCTTAACAGAATACTTCGTGTGGTGGGAAAATAACTTATTTAAAATTACTCTTCAATTTGAAAGAGTTCATATCAGGGTTAAGACTAGTGTATGTAACATGAGAAGGTTGATGTATAAAACCAAGCCACAAAGTCAATACTCCCAAACAGTACTTGGCTAAGGACCTCTCAGTTAACAATAGAATTCTCCATGTGGCTTACCTCAGTTCTGCACTCAGTACTCCTACCAGAAATGCTAATGGAGATTCTCTGAAACAGGAATCACTGTGAAAAATTTTTCTGCTTACTTTTCTTCTCAGAAGTCAGCATTTCTGGTTTCATAACCAGATGTTTAAGGAAAGAAAATGGTCTTCAGGAATCTTAGCAAATACTCCAGGCATAAACAACTTTCAGTATTTTTGTTTCATTAACGGTTAATGGTTTTATAAAGAGAAAACAGACAAAAACAAAATTTTCTGAGTTATATTTCCCCAAAGAAGATTTTACTCTTGGTAGATTTAGAGAAAGAGAAAAATGGATATAGCAATGTTCCTACTTATTAATTTTATCATCATATTAAAGTTTTCTAGGGTATTTGCTTATACAGGATATATGGTGTATTTATATGATTATTTTGCCCAAGGAATTCAAATTACTTTATGTTTACATCTGAGTTCAGCTTGATTTTTTAACTTTGATAAAAACAACATTCTGATAACTTGCTGCATAAGGCTTTCAAAATATTGAAGTAACCCAAGCCCTTACTTGCCCTACCATATAAGGGAAGTATTATCAGCTTTCTTGTTGATGGGAAATTAGAACATAGCTGAAGTTCTAATGGCAAGTCCCACATTTATAAAGGCAATGGCATAACGGAGGGAGACATAAAGATATAGAAAGTAGGTCCCTAATCCCTACAAAGTTTACAAACCTGTTGATATAATGGGTAAATCAGCAAGGAAAACTCACTGTACTAAGTGGAGGGTGGTGGATGCTTTGTGTGAATAGTTATAAATCTTGAATTTTTGAGGCAGGTTAGGAAACAAAATTTCTGAGGGAATCAAAGAAGCAGAGGTAAAATAGCAAGTGATTCTGAATTTACTGGCACATGTCTACCAGTATATATTTTGTCTTCATTTTAAAATATATTTTCACAACCTATAGAATTTTGGGTTGAAAGATTTTTTTTTTCTTTTATCCCATGAAGGAGGTTTCTTGGCAGTCTAGCTCTCATTGTTTGAGGAGATACCAACAGTCATTTGAATTGTTGTTCCCCTATATGAAGTATACCATTTTTTATTGACCTCTGTCAACATTTTTCTCTTTTTATTTTAGTTTTATTTTTTAATTTCATGGCTGCGATCACAATCTGCAGTGACTTTGGAGCCCCCCAAAATAAAGTCAGCTACTGTTTCCACTGTTTCCCAATCTATTTGCTATGAAGTTACGGGACCAGATGCCATGATCTTCGTTTTCTGAGTGTTGAGCTTTAAGCCAACTTTCTCACTCTCCTCTTTCACTTTCATCAAGAGGCACTTTAGTTCATCACTTTCTGCCATAAGGGTGGTGTCATCTGCATATCTGAGGTTACTGATGTTTCTCCCAGAAATCTTGATTGATTGCAGTTTGTGCTTCTTCCAGCCCAGTGTTTCTCATGAGCTACTCTGCATAGAAGTTAAATAAGCAGGGTGACAATATACAGCCTTGACGTACTCCTTTTCCTATTTGGAACCAGTCTATTGTACCATGTCCAGTTCTAACTGTTCCTTCCTGAACTGCATACAGATTTCTCAAGAGGCAGGTCAAGTGGTCTGGTATTCCCATCTCTTTCAGAATTTTCCACAGTTTATTGTGATCCACACAGTCAAAGGCTTTGGCATAGTCAAGAAAGCAGAAATAGATGTTTTTCTGGAACTCTCTTGCTTTTTCAATGATCCAGCGGATGTTAGTAATTCGATCTCTGGTTCCTCTGCCTTTTCTAAAACCAGGAAGTTCACGGTTCATGTATTGCCTAAGCCTGGCTTGGAGAATTTTGAGCGAGATGAGTGCAATTGTGCAATAGTTTGAGCATTCTTTGGCATTGCCTTTCTTTGGGATTGGAGTGAAAACTGTCCTTTTCCAGTCCTGTGGTCACTGCTGAGTTTTCCAAATTTGTTGGCATATTGAGTGTAGCACTTTCACAGCATCATCTTTTAGGATTTGAAATATCTCAATTCGCATTCCATCACCTCCACTAGCTTTGTTCAGAGAAATGCTTCCTAAGGCCCACTTGACTTTACATTACAAGATGTCTGGCTCTTGGTCAGTGATCACACCATCGTGATTATCTGGGTCATGAAGATCTTTTTTGTACAGTTCTTCTGTGTATACTTGTCTCCTCTTCTTAATATCTTCTGCTTCTGTTAGATCCATACAATTTCTGTCCTTTATTGTGTCCATCTTTGCATGAAATATTCCCTTGGTCGGAGAAGGCAATGGCACCCCACTCTAGTACTCTTGCCTGGGAAATCCCATGGATGGAGGAGCCTGGTAGGCTACAGTCCATGGGGTCCGAAGAGTAGGATACGACTGAGCGACTTCACTTTCATTTTTCACTTTCATGCATTGCAGAAGGAAATGGCAACCCACTCCAGTATTCTTGCCTGGAGAATCCCAGGGACAGCGGAGCCTGGTGGGCTGCCGTCTATGGGGTCGCATAGAGTTGGAAATGACTGACGTGACTTAGCAGCATTCCTTTGGTATCTCTAATTTTCTTGAAGAGATCTCTAGTCTTTCCCATTCTATTGTTTTCCTCTGTTTCTTTGCACTGATTGCTGAAGAAGGCTTTCTTATCTCTCCTTGCTATTCTCTGGAACTCTGCATTCAAATGAGTATATCTTTCCTTTTCTCCTTTGCTTTTCGCTTCTCTTCTTTTCACAGTTGTTTGTAAGGGCTCCTCAGACAGCCATTTTGCTTTTTTGCACTTGTTTTTCTTGGGGACGGTCTTGAACCCTGTCTCCTGTATAATGCCATGAACCTCCATCCATAGTTCATCAAACACTCTGTCTATCAGATCTAGTCCCTTAAATCTATTTCTCACTTCCACTGTATAATCATAAGGGATTTGATTTAGGTCATCCTGAATGGTCTAGTGGTTTTCCCCACTTTCTTCAATTTAAGTCTGAATTTGGTGATAAAAGGCTCATGGTCTGAGCCACAGTCAGCTCCCGGTCTTGTTTTTGCTGACTGTATAGAGCTTCTCCATCTTTGGCTGCAAAGAATATAATCAGTCTGATTTTGGTGTTGACCATCTGGTGATGTCCATGTGTAGAGTCTTCTCTTGTGTTGTTGGAAGAGGGTGTTTGCTATGACCAGTGCGTTCTTTTGGCAAAACCTTGTTAGCCTTTCCCCTGCTTCATTTTGTACTCCAAGGCCAAATTTGCTTGTTATTCCAGGTGTTTCTTGACTTCCTACTTTTGCATTCCAGTCCCCTATAATGAAAAGGACATGTTTTTTGGGTGTTAGTTCTAGAAGGTCTTTTAGGTCTTCATAGAACTATTCAACTTCAGCTTCTTCAGTGTTAAGGGTCGGGGCATAGACTTGGATTACTGTGATATTGAGTGGTTTGCCTTGGAAAAGAACAGATATCATTCTGTCGTTTCAGAGATTGCATCCAAGTACTGCATTTCAGACTCTTTTGTTGACCATGATGGCTATTCCATTTCTTCTAAGGGATTCCTGGCCACAGTAGTAGATATAATGGTCATCTGAGTTAAATTCACCCATTGCAGTCAATTTAGTTCACTGATTCCTAGAATGTTGATGTTCACTCTTGCCATCTCCTATTTGACCACTTCCAATTTGCCTTGATTCATGGACCTAACATTCCAGGTTCCTACGCACTATTGCTCTTTATAGCATCGGACCTTGCTTCTATCATCAGTCACATCTACAACTGGGTGTTGCTTTTGCTTTGACTCCATCCCTTCATTCTTTCTGGAGTTATTTCTCCACTGATCTCCAGTAGCATATTAGGCACCTACGAACCTGGGGAGTTCCTCTTGCAGTATCTTATCTTTTTGCCTTTTCATACTGTTCATGGGGTTCTCAAGGCAAGGATACTGAAGTGGTTTGCCATTCCCTACTCCAGTGGATCACATTCTGTCAGAAGGAAGGAAAGTTATGACCAACCTAGACAGCATATTAAAAAGCAGAGACATTACTTTGTCAACAAAGGTCTGCCTAAGACAACGCTATTGTTTTTCCAGGAGTCATGTATGGATATGAGAATTGGACTATAAAGAAAGCTGAGCACCGAAGAATTGATGCTTTTGAACTGAGGTGTTGGAGAAGACTCTTGAGAGTCCCTTGGACTGCAAGGAGATCCAACCAGTCTATCCTAAAGGAGACCAGTCCTGGGTGATCATTGGAAGGACTGATCTTGAAGCTGAAACTCCAATACTTTGGCTATCTAATGCGAAGAGCTGACTCATTTGAAAAGACCCACATGCTGGGAAATATTGAAGGCAGGAGGAGAAGGGGTCGACAGAGGATGAGATGGTTGGATGGCATCACTGACTCAGTGGACATGAGTTTGGGTAAACTCCGGGAGTTGATGATGGACAGGGAGGCCTGTTGTGCTGTGGTTCATGGGGTCGCAAAGAGTTGGACGTGACTGAGCAAATGAACTGAACTAAACTGAAATGAATTTTGTTTTTAGTAGTTAATTATGATCTATGTGTATGTGAATTTGGGGGATATTTATTCTGTTTGGGTTTTGTTGAGGTTGAATCTGTGCATTTATGTCTTTTTTAAAACCAACTTTGGGAAATATTTGACCATTATTTCTTCTAATTTTTTTTTTTTTAATGTAGTCTCTCTTCTATCATCCAGGGACTCCAGTTATACCCATGTTTGAAAATGTCCCTCATGTCCTTGAGACTCTTTATTTCTTCTAATCATTTTCTCTGCTTTGGATTGGATTAGTTATATTGATCTATCTTTAAGTCCACTGATTTTTCTGTTTTTTAAGCTCATCCAGTAAATTGCTAAATATCAAGTATTTTATATTCAAATCTAGAATTTCCATTTGATTCTTTTTTAGCTTCTGTTTCTCTGGTGAGATTTTATATCTTTTTATTCATTGAACACATATTTTCTTCTATTTCTTTAAGAGTGATTTTATGGTTGTTTTAAAATCCTTATTTGCTGATTTAAACAACTGTGTCATTTCAAATGGTCTCAGTTGAATGTCTTTTCTCTTGAGAATGGCTCATGTATTCCTGTTATTTTGTTTATCAAAGAGTTTTAGATTTTATCATCATTGTGAATGATACATGGTAGAAACCGGTTTATGTTATTTATCTAAAGAATACTGAGTTTTGTAAATTTTTCAGCAGGCAGTTAGCTTGATAGAAGTCAGATTATAAACTCTTTCTCTCCTTCAGTGGGCAGCAGCTCAAATTTAACTTCAGTTACTTTAATTGCAGTTAGGCTACTTGTAGTTGCCCCACACATGCATAATTAAAGGGCCAAAGATTTGGGCTTCCCTTCTCAATCCTTCCTGACTTTCCAACTGAGTCTATCAATTATGAAGTATGAGACCTTGGAAGTATATTACTCTCTTAAAACCTCAGTTTCATCATAAAGAGGTAATGGCAACTTCAGAGTTTTAATTAGTGATAGTGTACAAGGTGAGTAGAGTATAAAGATGAAGAACCAATAAAGTTTTAAAACTTATAGAAAAATAGACTAAACTAGTCTGAGAAATGTATTTTAATTCTTTCAGTTTACAGAGAAGTAATTTGATGCTTAGGAAGATGCAGGGACTTGAGTGACTTGTCCAAGGCTGTTAATCATTAACTTACTTTGGGTAGATTCTGGAGATAAGTTTTCAGAATTCTATTCAGCATTCTTCCCACTATAACCTACTTATAAGGCAGCTCAGTTGAACTCAGTTGGATACCCTGGGAATGCAGAGAAAACAAATGGATTTATGAAAGTTTATGGAGGAAGATTTGATCAGTGACCAATCAAGTGATGGCTTGGAAGTCCTAAAAGATAGATATCTACAATGTAGATCACTAATAACTAAGAGAATATTGCCATCAACTGAAATAAGCAATTGAAGTTGGTAGGAAAGATGGTGCATTAGCAAAGGATTAGAGTAGGAAAAAAACACACTCAAGCTAGAATGTGAAGGATTTAGATAGTGAGTGAGGAAGAATTGTTTGTGAACAAAGTCTGCCAAGGATTTGTAATAGGATATTTGGGCAGACTGGGAAAATCTTTCTATGACAGCTTTAAAACTAGGATAGTTTTCTGTCACAGCTGAAGTGTAACATTGCTTGTAAGCAAGAAGCCATATTCAGTGAATTCTCAAAGTTTTTCTGGAGTCTGTGATTCTTTGAAGTTCTTAGATTTAGTGCACTTGGCTTGGAAAATGGATGTTGGATATGGGACATAAAAATAGAAAGGATTTGAAATGACCTTTTAAATGTGAGGTGAATTAACCATTCCACTTCAGAAGGTTTACTATGGTATAACCTTTCCAGATCCTGCAGACTATAGTGCTTCTAAAGACTCAAGAATCTGAAACCTGGTCCACGCACTAGCCACATGGAGCCAGCATGTCTGCCAAGGCAGTTACAGAGAAGGAAGCTTGCCTTATCAAGAAGCAGCATCTGCACCAGGAGAGCCCTAGAGCTGCATTTCATCAGCACAAAAGGCATGATGAGTATGACCAAATTTCCCCATCAGTTTCCTGTTGAAGGCGTTTTTGTAAATTAAAGAAGTGACATTTAACATCATTTTCCTTTTCTGGCTCAATTGGTAAATAGTTTTGCTTTTGTCAATGTTGGTTTTCTTCAAGCATAAACATGGATTCCAAACAAGTCTAAGAAAAGTGTCTTTTGTTGTTGTTGTTTTGGTTTTTGAGGAAAATCCTATATTTCAAATCATATTATTGTGAGAAAAATCAGAGTGATCAAAAATGATGTTTCAAAATCCTGCTTTGAACTTGTCTTAGTCTGGGACCCAGAAAAGCTGTTTCTGTTGTGGAAATATGTGGATCTTGGTGATCTAGACCCAATAAATTGTTCTCATTTCAGTGAAGTGGTTTATTTATAGCATCTTGATGGGAGAAAATGTGGAGGCTAGTAGTCCATTTAACTACAGTGGTGAGTACCACTCATAAAGATAGATATGTTCAAAATTTGGTCTCTTTCTTTACAGTTCATAGATTTTATTTCATGACAGTTATAGTCAGAGGAACATGGGATAGAAATTATTAACATTAATTTAGGCAAACTAGAGAAACATTGATAGTCATTATTTCTGTCAATGTGTAGCAGTGTGATCTTACTGAAGCATGCGTTGAAGTTGACCGTTTGGGAATGGTGACTGCTCTCAGTACCCATCTATAGTATTTGTGTATAATGGAGAGGGTCTACAGGGATGAAGTTTTGTGCCTTGGATCTTGGGGCCATAAAGAAAGATGATGCTGAAATGATAAAGACATAATGGGGTGTATTTACAAGCCTAATCTATGAGTAAGAGTCATTCTCTCCAGCTTTGGGGACTGAAGGGAAATACAGAGCTATTTTGGTACCTGAGAGGTTTTGCAGCTTTGTGAGCAGTTGGAGGGAGGTTTGGTATACAGAAGTCTCTTAACCACATGGCAGCATGTGGCAAATGAATTAGAACTATTCTTAGACTTTTCCTTGTAGCATTAACTAGATTATATTCTTGTTCTACAGTCTATGACCATTTCATGGAGAAATAGGGAATCAAATTCTTGATTAAAAGTTATTTGATCCTAATATTTGTCACAGTCTTTCTTTTAGCAGTGTTTTGGGGGGAAACGCATTTATTATTTATTCCTTCATCATGAATTTTCAGCTGGATTCTAAAGTGTCAATGAGGGACAATAGGAAATGAAGACAGAATGCTAATCTAAATTATGATGAACCCTCAAGAGGCATGGCAGTGAGATAGGGTTTTATTTGTAACACAATGGGCAACAATTGAGGATCAAGAGAAGCCTTGAGAGCAAACGTCAAACAGTAGAGCTATTTACTGCCTTTTGGTTACATCCAGATAGTGTTTCAAACTGTAAAACCTCATGTCAAGAGTGATGCTGGGTTGGGGTAGAGACCATATCTACTGTGTTATAGCTGGTGCACTACCCATATTTGTATGTATTGCATGCCCCCCTCAACCATCATAGACATTACTGTTGGCAATTCCTGATCTAGAATAGGTCTTCAAGCACCAGATAGAAGCACTGTATCTCCACATTTACATGCATACCCCCAGGTCTGACCAACCTATCTGTTCAAGTAGTCTCATTAATGTTAATGATTATGGTTATTCACATGTATGGCTATTGGACTTCAGCACCACCTATTTCTGCAAGTCTTCAGTGATGTCTCACATACAAGAGAAAAAAATGCACTCATGTTTTCCCCCAGGCTACCAACAAGTCTTTTGAGGGATTTGTCATATCACAACCACTGTAATTGATGCCCTCTTGGGGAAAGAATCTTCCCTGCTGCTCAACTGGCCCCAAGGGTGGCTACCACTGCTTGGCTACAACTCTGCAGGTGCCACCAGATGTTACCACCTTCTCTGGTCCTGAGTTGGAGATGTTTCTGTTTCCATATTAGTTTTAAACTTCTCTTTATGTGACAGAGACTATCAAGAGTTTTACTGGAAAATAGCATCTTCAGCTCTGAATCTAATCTTTCTTCTTTATATGTTACAAAATCCATCCTTAGAACCGTTTGGCAGAATGACATCAGGACATCCCATTATTTGCCATTTTCCCCTTATTTTCCCAAGATTCTTCCAATCTCCATCTCCCACATACTTCATTTCTTTCTTTCAGCAAAAAAAATACAAAACCTCAAATGTATCTCATTACATCCAAATGGACACTCAATTTGGAAGATGACCTTCAGATTCTCAGATAAGGAAGCCTAGTTTTGGACTAAGTTCAGTTAAGTCGCTCAGTTGTGTCTGACTGTTGGTCACCCCATGGATCGCAGCAGGACAGGCCTCCCTGTCCATCACCAACTCCTGGAGTTTACACAAACTCATGTCCATTGCAGCAGTGATGCCATCCAACCATCTCATCCTCTGTCAACCCCTTCTCCTCTGCTCTCAATCTTTCCCAGCATCAGGGTCTTTTCAAATGAGTCAGTTCTTCGCATCAGGTGGCCAAAGTGTTGAAGTTTCAGCTTCAACATCAGTCCTTCCAACGAACACCCAGCACTGGTCTCCTTTAGGATGGACTGGTTGGATCTCCTTGCAGTCCAAGGGACTCTCAAGAGTCTTCTCCAACACCACAGTTCAAAAGCATCAATTCTTTGGTCCTCAGCTTTCTTTATAGTCCAACTCTCACATCCATACATGACTACTGGAAAAACCATAGCCTTGACTAGATGGATCTTTGTTGTCAAAGTAATGTCTCTGCTTTTGAATATGCTATCTAGGTTGGTCATAACTTTCCTTCCAAGGAGTAAGTGTCTTCTAATTTCATGGCTGCAATCACCATCTGCAGTAATTTTGGAGCCCCCCAAAATAAAGTCTGCCATTGTTTCCACTGTTTCCCCATCTATTTGTCATGAAGTGATGGGACCACATGCCATGATCTTAGTTTTCTGAATGTTTTCACTCTCCTCTTTCATCAAGAGGCTTTTTGGTTCCTCTTCACTTTCTGCCATAAGGGTGGTGTCATCTGCATATCTGAGGTTATTGATATTTCTCCTGGCAATCTTGATTCCAGCTTGTGCTTCCTCCAGCCCAGTGTTTCTCATGATGTACTCTGCATAGAAGTTAAATAAGCAGGGTGATAATATACAGCCTTGACGTACTCCTTTTCCTATTTGGAACCAGTCTGTTGTTCCATGTCCAGTTCTAACTGTTGCTTCCTGAACTGCATAGAGGCTTCTCAAGAGTCTAGCAGGATATAATAAATACTAGACTAATATTACTTAGTGTAGGTAACAAGCTGCATTTACTTTCATGTTTTCATGGTTTAAGGTGTACTCATAATCACATAAATATAGGTGTACCTACAAACACAATCTTTGTGAAAGCTTTGGCTTAAAAGTTGGAATTGTTCTTCATCTATTCTAGTAAATTTTATTTAAATTCTCCTTTCTTTTCACCTTTAGTTTGTTTATACCACTACACTTAAGCTGAAGAGTATTCAGTTCTTTATATTTCTTCTAAATGAGAGTTGAAAACCTTTTGTTAGTCTTGCCTTGTTACAACTTTCCCATCTTCTCCAAATATGTCATCCTCAGAACTCAGTCAGGACTTCTGTCTTTGAATCTTTTCTTGATTAATCATATTTTGTTTTAGCTGCCATCGTATTCATTCTCATTTTCTGAAAGTTTTTTTTTTTGAAGGAGCACTGCTTTCTTGAAAATATTTTACCATATATTCTTACTTGATATTGGAGTACAGCCAGTTAACAATGTTCTGATACTTTCAGGTGGGCAGCAAAAGGACTTGGCTATACATATACATGTATCCATTCTTCCCCAAACTCCCTTCCCATCCAGGCTGCCACATAATATTGAGTAGAGTTTCCTATGCTCTATAGTAGGTCCTGTTGCTTATCCATTTTAATATGTACCCATAGCAATATGTTCATATCAATCCTAGACTTCTGCCTATCCTCCCCTCCTAGGAGCCACAAGTTTATTCTCTAAGTCTGTGAATATATTTCTGTTTCATAAATAAATTTATTTGTATCATTTCTTTTTAGATTCTGCATAAAAGGGATGTCATAAAATATGTCTTTCTCTGTCTAATTTACTTCACTCAGTATGATAATCTTTAGGTCCAATTGTGTTTTACGAAGCTGATTTCTAATACTTGGAAATTAGTAGATTTTGGACCCAAGAGGTAGACATTCAGAGTTCAAAGGGATCTCCTATTACTTAAGAATTTGCATTAGTGTTCTACTATACTGGATTATAATCCATATGGAACCAAAAGAATTTGGGCCACAAAAAGAATGGTTTTTGGCTCATTTGGTAATTCAACAAAAATTTATCGGATCCGTATTTGATGTCACAGATATATTACACTCAGTGGTGGCAATGGTGGTTACAGTGTTAGTTAACAATCAGTGTCTTGTTGATGTATGGCAAAACCAATACAATATTGTAAAGTAATTAGCCTCCAATTAAAATAGATAAATTTAAATTAAAAAAAATCAGTGTCTCCTGAGGAAAATATAACCTTTAGGGAGAGATAGAAAGTTTAATGATATATGGAAACCTTAAAAATATAACACAAAAGAAGTTTGTAAAAATGTTACTATAAGCTGGTAGAGGAAAGAAAGTGAAAGTGAAGTTGCTTAGTCGTGTCCGACTCTTTGCGACCCCATGGACTGTAGCCTAACCAGGTTCCTCCGTCCATGGGATTTTCCAGGCAAGAATACTGGAGTGGGTTGCCATTTCCTTCTCCAGGAGATCTTCCCAACCCAGGGATTGAACCCGGGTCTCCCGCATTGTAGGGAGACATTTTACTGTCTGAGCCACCAGGGAAGTCCTGGTAGAGGAATACACAACAAAACTTTGAAAAAGCTCTTGAGAAGTTTCTGGTTTTGTTCCAATTTATTCAGGAGGATGAAGAGCTTCTACATGAAACCGTGTGTGCTTGGTCACTCAGTCGTGTCCAATTCTTTGTGACCCCATGGACTGTAGCCCACCAGGATCCTCTGTCCATGTAATATTCCAGGCAAGAATACTGGGGTAGGTTGCTATTTCCTAAAGATGCATAAAACAGGAACAAAACACAATAGCTTGAGGAGGTGTAGGAAAACAAATATTAGGGTGAAATTCGGGTGAGTGAATACACATGTTATGTCACAGAGAAAAAATGGAAGAAACTGCTTATGGAGTTAGATAAGGCTCATCTAGTAAAATATAAGGCTCTTCTCTCAAAACTCTGACCTTTGAAGCAGAACCTTCCCACATTCTGTGAAATAGTAGTGATCTTTTGGCATCAGCCTCAGAGGAAAAATCATGTTGGTATGGGGAGACTACTCGCTGTGGTGTAATTTCCATGGCACATCTCAAGGTATCAAGATTCTCATAGTCCATCAACTTCTACACACTTCTGCTAATGCACCAAGAAAAAAAATCACTTAGAAAAATATCTAGAATATTTAATTTTGTAACTTTTATTTCTAATACAGAAACTGAATGTTTGGGTTAACAGCTAGAATTTAAAAATCAAACGAAAAAACAAACGGAAATAACAACAACAGCAAATACTCTTCCTGTATTTGTAAGTCAAGAGTTTGGAATAGAAAGAAGAAGGGAAGTAAAACCCTGACTTCACAAATAATGAAGTTTTTAGTACCATTTTTTTGATACCACTGCTTATGATGAAAAACACATGGATCTGACAAGAAGAGGAAACATCTTATAGCATGTGAGTCTGTCAAGATAATCTCAGATTTGAGAAGAGAATTTAAACTGAAATTGGAGAATCTGGCATAAGGAAAGCCAAAGGAGGAATTGTGCAAGTATTTCTTAGCAGGAAGAGTGATCAGAAGCTGTTTTTGAGGCTTTAGTTATCTATGTTCCAATTTCCAAAACACTATCTTTTATCAAAGAAAGAGAAAGATTTTGGATGAACCCTACCACCCGGCTGTCCTCAAGGACTGTCCCTGCTGACAGCTCCCCTTGTTGCCCTACAGGTTTGGATCTCTTTGCTTACGGAGGCGAAAAGGGACCAGGGATGAACTGGTCTCTCCATGTCCTTTTTGGAGGGCCTAATTTAGACTTCTGCTACATTCTCTTGAACCCTGATGAAGTTAATTTCATTTCTTAGCCCTAAGTCTGCCTTATTCCAGTATCTTCCTTTTTTCAGGCAGTTTAGGTCTTGGCAAGCCTGATGCTGAATCACTCTTTTGTGTAAAGTCCCAACATATTGGATAGGTATGTATTCTAATAAAGACTTTTGTTGTTGTTTAGTTGCTAAGCCAATAAAGGTCAAGGCTATCATTTTTCCATGTATGGATGTGAGAGTTGGACTATAAAGAAATCTGAGCGCCAAAGAATTGATTCTTTTGAACTGTGGTGTTGGAGAAGACTCTAGAGAGTCTCTTAGACTGCAAGGAGACCCAACCAGTCCATCCTAAAGGAAATCAGTCCTGAATATTCATTGGAAGGATTAATAGTGAAGCTGAAACTACAATACTTTGGCTACCTAACGCGAAGAGCTGACTCATTTGAAAATATCCTGGTGATAGGAAAGATTGAAGGTAGGAGGAGAAGGGGTCAACAGAGGATGAGATGGTTGGATGGCATCATCGACTTGATGGACATGAGTTTGGGTAAACTCCAGGAGTTGGTGATGGACAGGGAGGCCTGGCGTGCTGTGGTTCATGGGGTCGCAAAGAATTGGACACGACTGAGCAACTGAACTGAATTGAACTGAGTCGCTAAGCTGTATCTGACTCTTTTTGCCCCATGGACTGTAGCCCACCAGGCTCCTCTGTCCATGGAATTTCCCAAGAATACTGGAGTGGGTTGTCATTTCCTTCTCCAGGGGATCTTCTTGACCCAGGGATCAAACCGTTGTCTCCTGGCAGGCAGATTCTTTACCACTGAGCCACCAGGGAAGCCAATAAAGAATTCTTGTGCCTGCTCAGTCACTTCAGTCATGTCTGACTCTTTGCAATCCCATGGACTGTAGCCCACTAGGCTCCTCTGTCCATGGGATTCTCCAGGCAAGAACACCAGAGTGGACTGCCATGCCCTCCTTTAGGGGATCTTCCCAACCCAGGAATAGAATCCCTGTTTCCTGAGAGACCTCCTGCATTGCAGGTAGATTCTTTACCTGCTGAGCCACCAGGGAAGCCCAATAAAGACTTTAAAGAGGGTACTTAACTACTAAAATCATAACTGTGATTTTATGTTCTGTGTTAAAAGCATGAATATGATTAATTTAAAATTGAGACTACCAAATGTCTCTGCTTTAGCGACAATCCCTAATGAGATGTCTGTGGAAAATTATGGGAACAGTTTCTGAAGATGTTTCTTTACTTTTCCTAGCTGATGAGGACAGAAATGTTTTGATCTGTAAACAAAGAAGTGTAGGAGCCGATGGTGACACTGCAGGAAGAGGAGGAGGAAGAAGAGAGAAGGAAGAGGATTGGGGGTTGTCTCACGTTCATTATCCCGACACCTCCACCCTAGAACTCACCAGGTCCAATATCTGGGTCTGACCCTTTACCCACAACCAAAGCCAAACTCCCCTCTGGTTCATCAGTTCCTCTCATTTCTGCCCTACCAAATTGCAGTTTTCAGAATGAACTTAGTTTTTTGAGTTCAGATGAAGCTTTTTTAATAAAAGTGGTACATTTGGGCAGATCTGCTGAATATTTTGTGGATTCATAAGGACATTCATGACATACATATTCTAACCCAGACAAGAGACCATATACAGACTTATCATTGCTAGAATCAAAATGTATGTAGAAACCAATAGTTTATTATTAACTATTATTATTATTTTACCAAATATTTGGTGGCTCAGATGGTAAAGAATCTGCCTGCAATGCAGGAGACTGGGTTCGAACCCTAGGCTGGAAGATTCCCTGGAGAAGGGAATGGCAACCCACTCCAGTATTCTTGCCTGAAAAATTCCATGGACAGAGGAGCCTGACAGGCTACAGTCCATGGGGTCACAAAGAGTTGGACTAGACGAAGCAACTAACACTTCAACATTTTAAATAAATTTAAAAGCCAGAGTATAGTCCACTTAAATGAAAAATAGCTAATATAATAGAATGAAAAGCACTTTAACCTTCTCATAAATCTTCAATTAAAATTATTTTGCAGGTTTTAAGAAAATAAAATGTTAAAGATTAAATCTATATTTCCTCTGTAAGAAATTATTATAGAAGATGCTATGAAATTTGTACTTAATTGTTTTTATAATGGCCTGGGTTGGAGCATGCTAATGGTAGTATTTCCATTTATTCTACCTAATATTTTGTTTTAATATTTATTCTTTCTTCACTCTTTCTTGGTAAGATATAGAGACATGGATGAATCTGTTAATTATGAAAATGTGAAATGTCTTTCTTTTCTAGCTGAGACTTCTAATTGATTTCCAGAAATCAAAGGTTCTAACTCCCACTTCAGTGCTTTAGTTAAGACTTCCAAATAAGTTAACTTTAATTTTAAAAGAGAGCAGCTAATATGACTAGTCTTTAAACCCAAGATTCATATTAAAAAGATTATTAAATCAAATGTATCAGTGAGCATATATATCATTCAAAAATGGTTAAGTGAAATCTGATTCTCTAATCGGAAGAGAAAATGTCATCAGAGATGTGGCAAAGCAATAAAATTGTATAGGATCCATGTAGAGATGGAAGAAAGCTGAAGACAGTGCTTCTCAAACTATAATAGGCAAAAAAGAAGCAGCTGAAGATCTTCTTAAAATAAATATTCTGCCTTAGGAGAGCTGGGTGAAGACTTAGAGTCTGCATTGCTAATGAGTTTCAGGCAATGCCTGAGTTCCTGATCTTTGCACCTTAAGTGGATGGGGAACTGGAGAACATACTATGATTCCACTTCATTTTTCTTTATCTCCTTTTTCTCCCACAGTTGACCTATCTTTTAACTGAGGCAGGTCAGAGTGGATTGTGATGTTAAGGGGATGAGTTTAAGGATAACTTTTATAAAACTTTTCTGCTTCCAAATCAACTGAAAAGAAGTTACATGTTTTTTTCAGTCAAGATGGCTCATGGGCTACAATAGAAATCACAAAATCATTGGTAATATGCACTGAGTTTGTTTTTTTTTTTTTAAGCTTCATGTAGTTTTGCTGATAAAGGTAGGAAACTTGGAATTCTCCACCAACCTGCAAGTTTATTATCCTTAATATCTCTCTGAGTTTGAAAACAAGTGCAATTATTACTTGGTTTGGAAAAAAAAGTATATAGGATACAAATAAATGATTCAACACAATTGTAATGACATTTCTGGATTATCAGATTAAATGTATACACTGTTTTTCTGGTAAGTATGTGGTTTATCATCCCCTACAAATCCATGCATTCCTTGATGGCAAGGACTTTGCCTCATACTTACCCTGTGCACTCTACAGGGTCCAGCAATTTCTGAGTGCACAGTAGCACTCTGGACATCTGGTGCAACCTTGTCTGCTCTTAAGTCTGCATTCTCCTGCTTTATTTTGTAAACAAGACACTTAAGTATAAGGCCTGTCCTGCATGGAGAGCTGCAGTTAACGGTGCACATGTGGTTCTGGTTTTCACTTCCTAAGAAACATTTGTTTTGAGGTGACTCTTGTCCTGTTTACTTTTGCATAGAGCCTTGTTTATTGCTTGAAAGGGAGCCTGATAAGAACTGTTGTACAGTGCTTTAGAAACAAATTATGTCACTTTTAGGATTGTAAACATTGGCTAAATAATTTGTTGAGGTTTGGGGATGAGTTTATTATACTATTCTCTTTTTGTGTACATTTGAAATTTTGCAAAATTAATCTAAAAGAAATAGAGAATCAAAACGAAAGAAAACACTATTTACAAGGTTAAGTGAGTATAAAACCAGAGAAACTAAAATGGAAACACAGATACGCATGGATGTATCTATTAATAAATTAAGGCATGTGTGTGTAATTTGGTAGTTTAAAATCTTACAAAAAAGTATCTACTTGGAAAATTATTCCTCGAGACTAAACAGGTCAAGCTTTTATAGACTTTTATCACTATCTTGATTTATTCAAATAGGTTTAAAATGGTTAAATAAATGTGAGGGGATATTTCAAAATGTTATTTGAGGTTTGGCTATTACATGGACCCATCAGTTCTGGCACTGCTCACATATTGAATCTGATCTGTCATTTAACGTTGTCCACCAAGAAAGACTACATGAGGGCTTGGAATGATCAGTGCAAATGTAATACTACCATTTGTGAAACAATGGATTAGTCATTCATGCCCTTATTTTAACAACAAACATTAAGGGCATATTTTATATAAGACACTATTCTAAGGACTTCAGGAAAAGCAAGATACATTAGGTTTTGTTCTTTCCTCAGCATCTTGTAGTTTAATTAAGAAGATTTCACTTGCGTATTTAACTGTAAACACAAAGAGACTTCCTGTCCCAGCAGGAGTTATAAAGGAAGACTAGGAGGTGGGCAAAGTACTTTTGCCCAGATAGGAAGGATGCTCGATTGATGATGGACCAATGAAAGTATCTTCACGTTAAAAAGACCTGTAGACATGCCAGTGTGAGAAATGTTTTTTTTCTTTCTTTTTTTAACTACTTGGTATAACAACAACTTTTATTTATTTGTTGAAGTACAGTTGGTTTACAATACTTTAAGTGCACAGCAAAGTGATTCAGCTGTACATATATCTATATCTATTCTTTTTCAGATTCTTTTCCATTATAGGTTATTACAAGATATTGAGATTTATTATGTTCTGACCTGAACACATCTTACCCTTTAGGTTTTACTCATTTAGATAGACATTAATAAACATAAGCAGATCAATACTACGATTTAACATTGTAGTACCAGCTGTAGATGATAAACTATTGAGTATACAAATACAATTACAGACCTGTATGTACAGTATAACTCAGATTTGTAATAATTCATGTATTTCTATACATGCCAACGTAGATTTGGGAAATTTTAAGCAAGATATACACCAAACTACAAGAGTAAGTCTAGGGGAGGGAATTAGATGAAATAGGGAAGGGAATTCTTCTTAGGTCAGCTTTGGAAGATTTTTACTTTTCTTTTTAGTATTTTACAGATTACAGAGTTATGATTTTAATTCCAATATAGAACAGTCTTTACAAAGTATTTAGTCCATGTCTCTGTCTTCAGAAAAAATAATAAAATCATGTGGAGAGGCTTTTCTTATTTTTGGCTTTAGATTTTCCTTTTATTTAAGCAAAACACTGTAGTATGTATGCGTATTGTTGCTGATATAACAATATTGGAAGGAAAATACACCAAAATAAATAGTGGGTTGTGTGAGACTGGAGAGATCATAGGTGACCTGTTTTGTTTTCCTCATAGTCTAAATTTTCTATAATGTGATTTTTTTATGTTTCGATAAAAATTTATTTAAAGAATAAAACAAAAATCATCTAAAATATATTGGCTTATGTAATGACATGCTTATACATTTCAAGACTATTACAGGATGACATTGACAATGCATTTCAAGACTAATACAAGAATAAACTTACAATTAGCTATGTCTTATAAAATATAAATCATTTTAATGCATTATACCATACACGAGTAATTAACAAGTTAATGATAACCAACTTGGAGAAGACGCTTATTCTACTAAGTAAGCACTGCATTCTCATTAAAACTGTAACACACAAAAGGATATTTCCTAAACATCTGCTAGAAGAGCCAAGGTGTTTTGGTTATTTTTTTTTCCCCTAAAAGTCAATGGTACATAGGGTTATAACCCTGTCATATATAAAATATTTTATTAAGAAGTGTTCATTATGCATTTTCCACTCTAGTTTCCCGACAGATGCACACAATAGAAAGATCAACGACCCTGGTTTTAGATCTAGGTCCACAGACAAACATACCAGGTGGATTATCTCTTAGCATGTCACTTAAGCTCTGTGTCAGTTTCCTAATTTGTTAAAAAAAAAAAAAAAATGCCATAGAGGGCAAAACGGTTCTTATCGACCCTTAGTGAAAATATATCTCTATATCTGCTATATTTTTGTCAAAGAAATCTTATATGGCATGGGTGGGAGGGGGTGGTCAGTGTTATTAGAGTGAGGGAATGGTTGAGGGCGAGAAAGCAACTAATATTTGATTGTCTTCTCAGTGACGGCAGTGCTAGGCTTCACAGACACGTGACCAGTGCAGTCGTACTGGGCTTTGCATTCGGCAGGGTCCTGTGCCTGGTTTACTCATGGTGGCCACCATTCTAAAATCCTTAATAACGTTATCTTTGATTTTGTGGTCTGTACGTGAAGCTGGATATGAGGATGGAGACATACTTGGACCTCTGCTCTGCCTTCCCACCAGTCTGAGATTGTTTCCTAGGTCACGCCTCGGCTCCTGCCTTTCTGGGCCCTCGCTAGCCTCCCTCTAGCTCTATCAGCAACAGGTTGGGACCTCCCCCGTTAGCAGGCGTCTGGGCGCAGGCACGAAGCGGGTCTCTCCTGCCCCGGGTATTTCAGAGCGGGGCATTGCAGGGGCTGAGGGTGGGGCAAGCCTTTTACCCACTGGGGATCCAGGTAACAAGTGCATTTCTGAGGACTTGGGTTGGAGTGTTGGGCTAGGAGGAGGGGAAGATGCCTGGCTCAACACCCAGCTCCTAAGATAGGCCTAGTGTGTGGGTTGAGTGGCTGGTAAGAGTGGCTGGGCTCCTGGCAGCTATAAGCTCCCACATGCAGGTACGCATGCGCCACGTGAAAAGTGCCAGGTGAGGCGGGGCGGGCGCGGCTGGTGGCTGCACGTTTACTCCTGCGCTTCAAGGAGCTCAAAGGAAAAATACCCGGAGAGAGAGAGACCAAGGAAGAAAGGTAAAAGTTTTGTGTTTTAGTATCTATAATGACACATTATACCGGCTTTTGGAACCAGGTACCCCCATATTTTCATTAGGTACTGAGCCCTGCAAATTATTTGGCTTACTGGGTGTGTCAGACATGCATTAGATTGTTGAAGAGGTTAGGTATAGGGAGCGTCTAGCAAAGCGTCTGGTAACGTGGTGGGTTCTGATAAACAAAAGGCTTAGGAAGGAAACTGGGCGTCTTCAAAGTACAAAAACATTAGGAGGGAAGTTTTGGAAGGGACTGCTAGTCTTGACAGAATCGTGAGCAGAGTCCTTTGATTTTACTTTTGCTCTTCTTTCCCCATCATGAGTACCCCTGGCTAATTCTAGGGCGTGGTTTGTTCCTTTGATCTTGAAGATTTCAAGAGCAGTTAGAGAAAAGACACTAAATCTAGCAAATCTTTTGCAGTGCTCCATCCGTGCGGTCAGCTGAGCAGTGTTTCGATACAGATTAAAAAGGTGGCTGTGAAATGTTAGAATTGAAAGGCTGCTTAAAGTGCCATTACCCCAGTGTACATTTTCCCAGGTAGATTTCTTCACTGTGTGTGTTTGAACTTCAAAGTAGAACAGGGTAAGGGTGGCATGAACCTGTGAAAGGTTTAAGGCTCTCAGTAGAAGGAGGAAAAATAAACTTAGCCTCGGGGGAAACCCTATTTTGTGTAGATGGTTGGATGGCATCACCGACTGAATGGACATGTGTTTGAGTAAGCTCTGGGAGTTGGTTATAGACAGGGAAGCCTGGTGTGCTGCAGTCCATGCGGTCGCAAAGAGTCGGACACGACTGAGCGACTGAACTGAACTGAACCCATTAGCTTAACTAAAGGAGTTTACATAGCTTGTTGAGAAACATTTTCCAGATAAGCCGCTGTTTTCTCTTATCTCGTTTTTACCTTTGCAACTAACCCATGAGCAGTAAACTCAGAAATCTTATGAAGTTTTACAGCTAACAAGATAATTCATGAATGTAATATGTTTGGTCTGGTGAAATCTATTTTTATTCATTGCATAGTACATAGAGTGCACTGTACTTTCTTCCAAGTAACTTTTGGAAGATATCTGGCAAAATAATTCAATATGACTAGCAGTTATTTTTTGGAGACTGGTATTGTTTTGACATGGAGAGCATTGAAAACATATGGTCTTTCATGTTTCTTGCCTTGTGCTTTCCTTAAAAATGTTTATATTTGCTTATGGTAAAATGCATTAAGTTTCATAATCCTGAACAACCTTCTGGTACACAGATTCACTTGCAAGCAGTGCGACTGGGGAAACAGAAGTTTTTACAAAAAAAGATGCGATTTTCTTATGAAGCTATGCATTTTATACAGTACAGGTGCCAATTTTGATCTTGATTTTTTTTCCCCTAATGTTCAAATTCAAAAGCAACTGTATAAATTATCTCTATGCCACCTTGCCAATAGCTTATATTTTCCATCAGTGAAAGTTTGGCCGGAATCTGTTGGCTCCAAAGTTAGGACAAAGTCTGAGCTCGTTTACAGGGTTTCTACCATAGTCACTGACCCTTGTGATTTTGACGGTGAGCGTTTCCTGGGCACACTGCAGAGTGAGATGGCTCGACTGAATGGTTTTCCTTGACACAGGATGACTATAAAAAGTACATTTTGTCATATACTGTGATTGATCTATTGGGCATTGTTGCTAGTACTGTTTCCTTTATGTCCAGAATCAGTAATCTTTCTTTTTCACATGTGCCATATTTAAATCACAGGAGAGGTAGTTTTGATTGTGCTCACCAACAGTGGAAATCTAAAGTAAATTTTGAAAACATCTTAATGTACATATTTTTAAAAGAGGGATTGTTTTGGGGTATACTGAAATCAAATCTGAGATTTCATGTTAGTTGGGCAAACTTTATATTTTGATTTATTTTGTTATGTGTTACAGTTTTATAGAACACATGCCATCTTTTAAAGCCATATAGACACTTTGACTTTGTTGGCCTTTATTTTAGTTGATGGCAAATTCAGCCTAAAACAGTAATTAGTACTAAATTTAGAACAGTTGTATCATGGTGGTGATGACTTTATACCAAAGGAGAATTCTGAGACCCCACTATAAGATTGGAAAATACCTTACTGTATTCAGAGTTGAAAGTTTGCAGCTTGTCTTTTTAAAGCCCCTTTATATTCCAGCTATGTCTTAATTTCTTGATTTATTAGAATTGTGTTTCTTTTAGAGAACTTTGGCATACCAAAGTAAGATTTTAAGAGATATCCCCTACCCCCAAATTTATAAAAACACCAGTTGAAATATCAGTGTAACTAATGCCCAAATGCTCATCTTATAATGAATGTGGTTTTCTAAGCACACAATTTTCCAGTACTTTGGGCCAATTTTCAACAAAAAAATTATTTAATCTTTATTTGAGGTATAGTTTAAGGCAAAACAACTTCACTCTTAGTACTTTGGAATTCATTCAAGAATCAAATTGTTACAAGTGATTCAATCTGTTCACTGTCTTGGGTTTTTCAGAGATTATCCACCTGTAGTAAATTGAAGAACCAAAAAAGGCTGTATTGTTAGAACATTTTCCAATTGGACCATTGAGTACTTTCTGGAGATTTTGTCTCTGAAAATGATGGGCATGGCATACACTGTTCTGTTTGTTTTGAGGAGAAGATAATAATAGCAACAAAGAGACAATCATTAGGATGTATAGATATTTCCATATAGACAGCATATGAATTCTCAAGGTTAAAGCACTTTAAAAAGGGTTTTACTTTTTGGAAGTTACATGGGCATAGAGATGGGAGAATCAGGCCAATACTTATTAGTATGATTAAACCATTCTTACAAAGGGTCTAACTACAATAGAAACAAGTCATCCAGAGCCTGATTGAAGTGAGGTAATGAATATAATAAGCTTCAGAAGCAAGAGAAAACAAAGTTCTTCCAAATGGTTCAGTTTGATAAGTATTAAAATTAGAGGGTGCTCATCTTGGAATGGAGAAGGAAATGGCAACCCACTCCAGTGTTCTTGCCTGGAGAATCCCATGGACAGGGGAGCCTGGTGGGCTGCCGTCTATGGGGTCGCACAGAGTCGGACATGACTGGAGCAACTTAGCAGCAGCAGCAGCAGCAGCAGCATCTTGGAATAGTTAGTAACATCACCATTTTCAGATGCTACTCTAAGGATTCCTACAAGTACTGTGGGACCTAGGTAAAGAGTACTTCTGATTATCCAGTTTCGTTATGAACATTTCATTCCCAAGGAAGAAATAATAGACCTTGTGAAAAGTACATGCCATGAAGTCATCAGAAAGAGTATGCCTCTCTGTTTTGCAAATTCTTGATATTCTGGATGTGCTTCTTATGATCTTAATTGCCTGAAATCTGTTTGGCATGCTTTGTAATCTTTCCAAGTCAATAAAATGTTTTGTCTTTTGAACATACTTCTGTTCAGATCCAGCTAGTACAGCAGATTTCCGAGTCTGATGTTGAATGGTTTTAGTTCAGAGCTTTGCAGACTGGGAATATTTTTGTAGTAAAAGCTACAAAGAAGGGAGATTTGCCCTATAATTGTATATTCTAAAAATCAGTCAAAACTTAACAAATTTAGGTCAAATATCTGAAAGTATGTGTTTAGTTCCTCAGTTTTAGAAGTTGTAAAAATATAGTTAAAAATATTTTTTCTTACTACAAACCTCTTTTCAGTATATCAGGATGAACAGAGTTCAGCTGAAGAAGAAAAATCAATGTATCTTTTGAGGAAAAGACTTCTGATGGATTTTGTTTTATTTAGACCTGTTCCAGCAGAATGCAGTTATGAGTCTGGAAGCTAGATGCTGGCCCACATAATCTGTGTGTCCTTCCTCTAAGGAGATTTGGTTAAGAGCAGTATCTGAGCCCCCAAAAGAGATTATTCCATTTTAAGGCAGTTTTGAGTTTTGGAGAAACTTTGTGTCACTGCCTCTTGCTTGAATAGGGGAATTTGACAAACACAGCAAAATCCACGGAAATGCTGGTCCCTCTTGAGAAACCAGTAGGAGGCAATGGCCCTAAAACTCTGTGCAAGGAGCAACTGAAAGAGGTCCCTGGTGATTTCTCTTGACTAGTTAGAAATTCTTCAAAGTCATATCTTGTTCCTAAGAGGCAATCTCTAGGCATAGCCAGATGAGAAGCCTTGGAAGATGGCCTTCACCTGGGGGCTCATTTTTATCAGTCATTCTGGAACCTAGTACTCGGGGAAAAGAACAGAAATCAAGGTCTTCTGTGAAGTCAGACAAGACTCTTACTCATCCCAAACATACAATTTAGAGAAGCATTAAAAAAAAAAAAAAAAAAGTGGACCATTTCTATAGAGTATCTTAAATTGTCAGATCTGGAAATTTCACAAAACTAGAAATTATTTAGTCTAATCCAATCACCTGCTTTTCCTATGCCTTAAGTACTGGACTGATTTAGTGGTGTAATTGCCAAGGCTTGTTTATGTGGCAGGGTGAAGTGAGTGGCCATCTGGCAAACTGCAACTTAAATTCCCATTCCCCTGCCTAATGATCAGTTGTCCTTTTGAAGATTATTTCTTCCTAACAGACCTATTAAAGACATGCCCGTAACCCAGTATTGCACACACTTCACACATGACATCTTATGAATTCCTAAATTAACAAGTGAGATGTTTTTGCAACTTTCAGTATTTTTAGCAATCCTTTCAACTTTCAATAAAGTTTTCTCTCAAGTGACCGATTTTTACTCTGACTGGAGTATAGGTGAAAACTGTTTATCCCTTGCGTTTATTTCTGTGTCAAATATTTATATCATTCTAAGACACTAAGTCACAGCTGAGTTAAACATTCTCATCTTACAGACAAGCTGTGCTTTCATTGGCTTCTATTTCCAACTCCAGGGTTCAGTATCTTGGAGAAGAGAAATGGGAAATGGAGCTATATACGTACATACGTGTGTGTGTGTGTATTTATTTTTTAATAAGAGGAATGTCTACAAAATGCTGACTCTTTGTCAGGCCTACTCACTAGCTAGTTTTCTCTTTGGTCTGAGTATTGCTGAATTTTGAGAGGTTGAAAATACAAATGTTAACTTTACTAATACCAGGTGTCTACTGTATCTCTATGGAGAAGGCAATGGCACCCCACTCCAGTACTCTTGCCTGGAAAATCCCATGGACGGGGGAGCCTGGTGGGCTGCAGGCCATGGGGTCACACAGAGTCGGACACGACTGAAGCGACTTAGTGACTGTGTCTCTAAATTAACCTAGTGTAAAATATTTTGGGCTTCTCAGGTGGCTCAGTGGTAAAGAATCCGCCTGCCAATGCAGGAGACGTAGGTTCGATCCCTGGGTTGGGAAGATCCCCTGGAGGTGAAAATGGTAACCCACTGCGGTATTCTTGCCTGGAACATCCCATGGACAGAAGAGCATGGTGGGCTACAGTCCATGGTGTTGCAAAGAATCAGACATTACTGAGCATACACACACAAGATATTTTGACAAAATATTTTTTAATTTCAGGAGGTACTTCACAATACAGCATGTTCTCTGTCTAATCTAATCTGTTCATCCAGAATTGCCAAATGGTTGATTTAGTCATCACTGCATTTCCAGTTGTCTTTTTAGTGGCATCCGTGTCACGTGTTCTCCAGTTGTCTGTTTATTTCTTTCATTTTCACAGCTTCCATGAGCTAATGTGGCTAATTCTCAAATCAAATATATAACCATTTTTTTGGTAGGCAGTCACTGTACATTGGGCTTCCCAGAATCCTCCTGTAATGCAGAAGACCCAGGGTTTGGTCCCTGGGTTGGGAAGATCCCCTGGAGAAGGGAAAGGCTATCCACTCCAGTGTTCTGGCCTAGAGAAATCCGTGGACTGTATAGTCCATGGGGTTGCAAAGAGTCGGACACGACTGAGCAATTTTCACTTCACTTCACTGTACATTACACATTTCCCCAGTTAGGCCTCTCAAGGAATGTAAGATCTAGTATTACCCTTGTTCTATAGATGATGAATTTGAGCTATATCTGATTCCAAAACCCAAGCTATGTTGGCTTTCAGAAACCGCTGCACCTCTAGGATATTTAGCAGGCAACACAAACCCACCATACTCCAAAGCAAATGATAATTTCCCTTGGGAAAATCGATAACAGCTCCAGATTTTATTTAACTCTGTTTCTTTTAGTGGAACCACCATCCCAGTCTGGCCTGAGATCTCAGTGTCTTTTTCTTTCTATTGCCCCTCGTGCCCGCAAACCCCAAGTATCTTTACCTCTTACTTGAACGCTAAATTGGTCTCTAATTTAGTGTTGTTTTTTTCCCGTCTCTCTTGTTCCTCTGCAATTAATTTTATTTTCCTTTTCTAGCTTAAACTTAAATCACAACTCCAATTAGTCGTTTAAATCCTCAGAATATTTCATAGCTTCATCACTGGCTACGAAATGAAGAACAGATGCTTCTATCTGATATTCAGTGTCTTCCTTTATTGTTCAGTTGCTGTCATGTCTGACTCTTTGAGACCCCATTGCTGGCAGCACACCAGGCTTCTCTGTCCTTTTCTATCTCCTGGAGTTTGCTCAAGCTCCTGTCCATTGAGTTGATGATGCCATCCAACCATCTCATTCTCTGTTGCCCCCTTCTCCCCCTGCCCTCAATCTTTCCCAGAATCAGGGGTTTTTTCCCCCAGTGAATCAGCTCTTCACATTAGGTGGCCAGAGTACTGGAGCTTCAGCTTCAGTCTTAGTTCTTCCAATGAATATTCAGAGTTGATTTTCTTTAGGATCAAACCAGTCTTCCTTTCTGGCAGAGATTACAAAACAAACAAACCTCAAACACCTGCCCTCATCAGACACATATGAAGAAAGGTTTGAGCAGAGCTTTCACCTTTACTACAAACAATAACCACATGCCAGCCTGGACATAATAGATGGTAACTGACACTTGCAGAGACAACAGGAAGTCTGAGGACCTGAAGGCATCAGTAGAATTTATACACTGTCCAGGGGTCCACGTCTGCTCTCTCCACTGACCTGTGGGAAGGCAGGCCCAATGTTGTTGCCAGAACTTTAGATTTTTTCAAGAGAAGCTAAACTCTTAGACTTTTTTATGATATTCTCCCATTTTTAAAATACTGGTAGCTACTTCAAATACAGCTTGCTTTCGCTCCCTCTCCCTCTTTCTGTGTCTTTCTCTTTCTTCAGTTAGAAAATAAAGCTAAACACTGACCAGGCCAAATAAATCATCGGGTAGCTGCATTCAGTTTGTGGTCTGAAAATGTAAGTAGTATGCTTCTCTCACTCCCCTGTGTGGGCTTTATGTTCCATTCCCGACCTTTCTCCCAGCCTGACTTCTGTGGTTTTGTCTCTCTGCCTTTGTTTTTGTAGTTCTTATCTGCAGAAAAACCTCCTTTATATCCAGTCTATTGAAGCCTTATCTACTGTTGCAGTCTATCTCAACTTCTATGTCCTCCACAAAGTCTCTCCTGATCCTCTCAGCCAGGCATCTTCCTTTCTTACAGACTTGAGTCATCTCTTCTGTGGTCCATTTCTTCACTCTGCCATGCATATTGGCTCTTGTCACTGACCTTCTACTTGACTGGAAAATGCATGAGGTAAGGACATCTCTGGAACCTCACAGTCTTTGTCAATAGCTTCTAAATATAGCTGAACTTCAACAAATCTTATTTTGAACTTGCCAAGAATGGGAGGAAGAGTCTGTGTTTTTCGGATATTTTTGTTTCAATTTAGCAACTGCAGGTCACCTACTTCTCATCTAAAGAAGATGGGTTCATCTTGTCCTCTTCTTTCTTGCACAGCCAAGATAGCATTTCACCATATCTATGAAAACTCACCTTTGTAACCCACAGTGTAACATGGCATCTGCTTACTTTAAGGAGAAAAAACATCATTGTGCAGGAACATCTTCTGGTATATAGAACATCGATCCGAGCCAGGATCCTTTCTCAGTAATAGGATCCTAGCCCACTCCTTTCTCAATAATAAGGCTTCCGATTTGCTCATTCTTGTTCTCATTTAGAGCACATGTATTCTTTCAGACCCTGTGAGGTATCACTCCATGTTCAGAATCAGTGCTCTGAACCTGAAGTTCCCCTGCTATGCCACATCAAGTTGTGGACTGCGTCTACAGACCAGCAGGCGGGCTACCACATAGCCAGTGAATGACCACAGAGTACATCGGGAACTTGGTCATGCATATTTAAAAGCACTCAGCCTGAGCACATTTTTATCGATGAATAATAGGTGCTTTTACTTACCTATAGCATCATACTGCAGTTTAAAAGCAAACCTGCTGCAATTAGATCCTCAGCTTTCAGGTGTAGAAAAGCCTTTACAGAAAGCAGTGCTCCTGTATAATCCTGATTCTTGTGCTCTAATCAGCTTGAGGGTTTTAGTTATAGTTTAAGAAACTTTGCTCAAGCCAGGACATGCCCTAAACTATATTCTCCTGAGCAGAGTTGTAGTTCTCTTTGTATTTAGCATAATACACATCAAAAACTGTTAAAAATATTCAGTGTAACAGTATTCAAGAAAACCTAAAAGAAAAATACCAATCTCCCAACCACCTAACATGTAATCATTAATTTGATTTCTTGTTTCCTTTCAGTATTTCTTCAAATCTGCAAATATATTTTAACTAGTGTCAAGCATACTTTGTGCGGTAAGCACACGTTATGAACTGCAATTTTGTTTTATATTAAACGTTTTTAACCCAACAAAAATGATTCTGGTATATGCCAGTAAATTGTTGCATCTTTTAATGGAAAGTGATCTAGAGCTATAATAGGACCTGCATGTGTATATTCTGAGGTTTTTAGTTCCTTGAGGGATTAAGAAAAAAGTCATAAAGGAACAATAACCTCACCAACCATATGTGTTTAGCCTCACACTTCAATAGCTTGTTATTTGCCAGTGCTAGAAACACAACCCTGTGATGGGTATGCACAATAGAGATTCATATAGAAACTAAAATCCTGTGAGACAGGTGCTGGCCGGTATTCATCTTTAAATGGGTTTAACGTGTATCACTTTTCACTTTCATGCATTGGAGAAGGAAATGGCAACCCACTCCAGTGTTCTTGCCTGGAGAATTCCAGGGACGGGGGAGCCTGATGGGCTGCCGTCTATGGGGTTGCACAGAGTCAGACAAGACTGAAGTGACTTAGCAGTAGCAGCATGAAAAATTTCAGTCTTAAAAAATAATTGACACTGATGCCTTATCAGCCAGTCCTGAGCCCTACATGGTCCAGGTGGCATTTCCTGAGGGGATACTGGGACGTTTCTGAAGCAGAGAGGCTCACAGGGATATCTCCCTTCCTTGTTGGCTTTCAATATATTGAACAGTATTGCATTTTGTGCACTCAGTTAAGTAGGTTTATGGATTATATTTTTTAGTTAAAAAAATAACTCACAATGGACAATTAGCTTAAAATTTCACAAAAGAAGTAGAGTGTTGAAGATAATACTGATAATAACAAGCACATTGTAACAAACATAAAAATTCTCTGGCATACTTAGTGGAGGAGAAATACATATGATGATTCATTTTAATGTATTATTAAACAGCATTTTTCATTCTCAGTAATTCCTTTCTACAGGAATTACTGTTTTTTTAAAGGCTACTGCTCCAACGCAAGCTTCACTGTGATGTGGGGCAGCACAGAATATCTGTCTGCCTTTATGGCCAGGAGCTTTGAGGCTGTGAGCGATGAATCTGGGGACCCCAAAGACCCTTGGATGGGGTGCAGCAGCTGCAGTGGGGACCTTGGGGATTTCATGGAGCAGGCATGGGGGACATCTGCTGGGGATAGGACGGATGCTCAACCTGCTGCTGCTTCTGCTGCTAAGTCGCTTCAGTCGTGTCCGACTCTGTGCGACCCCATAGACGGCAGCCCACCAGGCTCCGCCGTCTGCAGGATTCTCGAGGCAAGAACACTGGAGTGGGTTGCCATTTCCTTCTCCAATGCATGAAAGTGAAAAGTGAGAGTGAAGTCACTCAGTCGTGTCCGACTCTTAGCAACCCCATGGACTGCAGCCTACCAGGCTCCTCCGTCCATGGGGTTTTCCAGGCAAGAGTACTGGAGTGGGGTGCCATCGTCTTCTCCGTCCTGTTCTCACTAGTGGTTCCCAAACTTGTCTACATCTTGGTTCCACCTGGGGAGCTTAGACAACTTCCAGGGCTTGTATCCCATCGCTAGTGACTCATTTCAGCTGATCCGAGGTGTAACCTGTGCTTTGCAATTTTGCTTTTTAAAAAGTTTTTATTTTATATTGGAGTAGAGTTGATTAACAATGTTGGGTTAGTTTCAAGTGTACAACAGTGTGATTCAGTTATGCATATATCTGTTTTGTTTGTTAAATTCTTTTCCCATTTAGATTATTACAGAGCATTGAGCTGAGTTCCCTGTGCTATACAGTAGGTCCTTGTTGGTTATCTAATTTTTTCTGAGGTAATCTCTTTTTAAATTTTTAATTGGAAAATAATTGCATTACAGTGTTGTGTTGGTTTCTGCTGTGCAATTTTTAAAAGATCCCAGGTGATCCTAATTTGCAGGCAGGATTGGGAATCACTATTTTAGAACATTTCCAGTGTTCTGTCAGCATATAAAAAACAGCTCATCTCTGTGCCTTTTCAAACAGGAAGATCTCTTACTCCTGATGACTAATTTTGAACTACAAATATCAAATTACGTTTTGAAATTAAAATTTTTCTTTGTGTTGCAAGTAATTGTGTTCCAATATCAAACAAAAGGCAAACAGAACTGGAAATTTTTTAATAGAAACATTTCTAATAGAAGCAATGTAATCTCCTTGCTCTGGGATTTATGGCTAAAGATATTTAAGTAAATTTTTCAGTCACACCAAATCTAGTAAGACAAGTATCATCTCTACAATCATCAAGAAAAGTCTTGTAGTAAATAGAAGATAAAACCTTGTCCTGATCTTTGACAAAGACTGCATATGTCTGCTCTGAAACATTTAGTGTAGTTCTAGCCAATAGACTTTAAGAAAGACAGAGCAAATCCAGAGAATAGAAAAAGGAAATCATAAACTATTAAAGCAAAGTAGATGGTGGGTAGTGGGTAGGAGGAGATCACATTTTTGAGAGAGGGAGAAAAAAAATCTAGTGTTTTGCAATCTGAAAGTCAGTGTGATCGTTTATTTGAAACCTAAAAGCCTCTTGATGAAGGTGACAGAGGAGTGTGAAAAAGTTGGCTTAAAACCCAACATTCAGAAAATGAAGATCATGGCATCTGGTCCCATCACTTCATGGGAAATAGATGGGGAAACAGTGGAAACAGTGTCAGAATTTATTTTTTTGGCCTCCAAAATCACTGCAGATGGTGATTGCAGCCATGAAATTAAAAGATGTTTACTCCTTGGAAGAAAAGTTATGACCAACCTAGATAGCATATTGAAAAGCAGAGACATTACTTTGCCAACAAAGGTCCATCTAGTCAAGGCTATGGTTTTTCCTGTGGTCATGTATGGATGTGAGAGTTGGACTGTGAAGAAAGCTGAGCGCCGCAAAGAATTGATGCTTTTGAACTGTGGTGTTGGAGAAGACTCTTGAGAGTCCCTTGGACTGCAAGGAGATCCAACCAGTCCATTCTGAAGGAGATCAGCCCTGGGATTTCTTTGGAGGGAATGATGCTGAAGCTGAAACTCCAGTACTTTGGCCACCTCATGTGAAGAGTTGACTCATTGGAAAAGACTCTGATGCTGGGAGGGATTGGAGGCAGGAGAAGAAGGGGATGACAGAGGATGAGATGGCTGGATGGCATCACTGACTCGATGGACGTGAGTCTGAGTGAACTCCGGAGGTTGGTGATGGACAGGGAGGCCTGGCGTGCTGCAGTTCATGGGGTCGCAAAGAGTTGGACACGACTGAGCAACTGAACTGAACTGAAAACTTACTAAGGGATTCCCTTGTGGCTCAGCAGGTAAAGAATCTGCCCGCAAGGCGGGAGACCTGGGTTTGATCCCTGGGTTGGGAAGATCCCCAGGAGAAGGGAAAGGCTACCCACTCCAGTATTCTGACCTGGAGAATTCCATGGACTGTATATAGTCCATGGGGTCACAAAGAGTCAGACACAAGTGAATGACTTTCATGTCTCCTTTTTTCATGACTGTCCATAGGCATCGGATGGAGAAATATCTGAATATCTTTCTTTTCTTTACTATATAACACATTAGTGGCTTGGGCAGCACATCCTTTCTCACTATTCCTGTAAGTAGAAGATACTCAGAGTAAAGATTAAAAATATCACTTCCTCAAGAGTAAACCTTTATTTTCTTTTTCAGGTACCAATCCAACTGACTCTACCTTATGAAGGCCTTTGAATATCGCTCTTCTCCCCGTGTTTCTAGTTCAGGCCAGGGTGTCCTTCCTGGATTACTGCAGCGGTTTCCTGACTGGTCTTCATGCATCCTGACTCGTTCTCTTCTAGTCTATTCCCATATCAGGACACACACCACTCTGTAACCTGGTCCTCCATTTCGCTCACATTTCCCCCACCATCCAACACAGTACATGGCATGTAGAGGATAGAGAATAAATATTTCTTGTGTAAGTTGAGGAATATAGTTCTTTTCCCTCTTTCCTCCTCATTATACACCACTCCAAGCTTCTCTTGAATGAGGAAGCTCTCTGGCTAAAACAGATGAGTTATGAAGCATGGCTGCAAGAGCAAGCATGTGAGGAAACAGATACACATATGCTCCTCAGCTGAACTTCTTGACATCACCAATTTGGAGATTATGATCAAATGCCGAGTCTGTTGTCATTACCTTCTAAAAGTTCTAGGAGAGAAAATTTCTACTTTTTCATTTCTTGAATTAGTCAATGCTGTACTATGTAGAGGGCTTCCCTGGGGGCTCAGACAGTAAAGAATCTGCCTGCAATACAGGAGACATGGGTTCCATCCCCAGTTCAGGAAGATCCCCTGGAGAAGGGAATGGCTACCCATTCCAGTATTCCTGCCTGGTTAATTCCATGGACAGAGGAGCCTGGTGGGCTACAGTTGATGGGGTTGCAAAGAGATAGACATGACTAAGCGACTATGTAGAGTGAATCATTAGCTACAGGTTTATGAATGGTTTTTGTTAGGTTGATTCTAATTTATAGCTTTATGTCTTTATATTCTGTCTTTATGTCTTTATATTCTGTCTTTATGTCTTTATATTCTGTCTTTATATCTTTATATTCTGTATATTAGTTAGTCTATATTAACTTTTATTTAATTGTAAATTAAATATTTCTTGTTCAATTTCCAGGAATTTGGTTGGTCACAGTAGCGATTTTAAACTTAAAATTGCCAAGTGCAGAGCATAATGTGTCTAAAGCTGTGCTTTTCTATAACATTTTAATTTCAGTGTGGATAATCATAATTCCATAATTGCCAAAAGATCATGGCATCTGGTCCCATCACTTCATGGCAAATAGATGGAGAAACAGTGGAAATAGTGGCAGACTTTATTTTGGGGGGCTCCAAAATCACTGCAGATGGTGATTGCAGCCATGAAATTAAAAGATGCTTACTCCTTGGAAGGAAAGTTATGACCAACCTAGACAGCATATTAAAAAGCCCAGACATTACTTTGGCAACAAAGATCTGTCTAGTCAAGGCTGTGGTTTTTCCAGAAGTCATGTATGGATGTGAGAGTTGGACTATAAAGAAAGGTGAGGACCAAAGAATTGATGCTTTTGAACTGTGGTGTTGGAGAAGACTCTTGAGAGTCCCTTGGACTGCAAGGAGATCCAACCAGTCCATCCTAAAGGAGACCAGTGCTGAGTGTTCATTGGAGGGACTGATGTTGAAGCTGAAACTCCAATACTTTGGCCACCTGATGCGAAGAACTGACTCATTGGAAAAGACCCTGATGCTGGGAAAGATTGAAGGCAGGAAGATAAGGGGACCACAGGGGATGAGGTGGTTGGATGGCATCACTGATTCAATGGGCATGAGTTTGAGTAAGCTCTGGGAGTTGGTGATGGACAGGGAGGCCTGGTGTGCTGCAGTCCATGTGGTCACAAACAGTTGGACATGACTGAGCGACTGAACTGAATCACAATTAGATTAACAAATTTCAAAAGTTTCTTGAGTCTTTTAAAAAGCAATTTTGTGCGTACATTTTCTGATTAGTTATACAAATGGAAATGTACTTATATTTTAAAATTTGACATTATACTTTTCCTGATTTTTCCTTATCACTAGGAACATGGCGCACACGGCCTGTGCAGAACTTCATTTCAGTCGCTCAGTCGTGTCCGACTCTTTGCGACTCCGTGGACTGCAGCATGCCAGGCATCCCTGTCCATCACCCACTCCCGGAGCTTGCTCAAACTCATGTCCATTGAATCAGTGATGCCATCCAACCACCTCATCCTCTGTTGTCCCCTTCTCCTCCTGCCTTCAATCTTTCCCAGCATTAGGGTCTTTTCTAATGAGTCAGTTCTTTGCATCAGGTGGCCAAATACTGGTGTTTCAGCTTCAGCATGAGTCCTTCCAATGAATATTCAGGACCGATTTCCTTTAGGATGGACTGGTTGGATCTCCTTGCTGTCCAAAGGACTCTCAAGAGTCTTCTCCAACACCACAGTTCAAAAGCATCGATTCTTTGGTGCTCAGCTTTCTTCACAGTCCAACTCTCATATCCATACATGACCACTGGAAAAACCATAGCCTTGACTAGATGGACCTTTGTCAGCAAAGTAATTGGTAAATAGAGTAATTTGTAATCTGTAAAGCAAAGTAATTGTGCAGTAGTTGGTGACCCACACAATAAAGGTTGTTGGCAAGAAGAAAAAGGAAGGAAAATAACTTCTCTAGTTTTTTTTTAAACAAGTGTTTGTTATTTCTGTTATCAGCTTCCCAAGCCTTGGTGAATCACTGAAGGCATCAGCAATAGTTTCAAAACAAATTTTGAAAAACGATATTGTGATCTGATATGCATTGTCAAGATTTTTCCTGAGATTAACTTCATCCATTTATTGTCCAGATGTATTTCTTTTGTATAAAATAATTATTCCTTTATCCCATTTTTCTATTTTTTCCTCTTTGATTTGTATGACTTTGTGCATTCTTGATACTGTCACCCTTCCATGCCTTTTGTCTTTTTGTGGCTAGTTTTGCCCTTTTCTTTAAGTGTCTTTTAATTGTAATATGGTTTTAACTGTCAATATCTTTCTTTATGAATTAAGCCATTTATACATAAACATGCACACACATATTAAAACCTGATATTTAACCTGTGAGTGAAGTCGCTGAGTCGTGTCTGACTCTTTGCAACCCCATGGACTGTAGCCCACCAGGTTCCTCTATCCATGGAATTTTCCAGGCAAGAGTACTGGAGTGGGTTGCCATTTCCTTCTCCAGGAGATCTTCCCAACCCAGGGATCGAACCTGGGTCTCCCGAATTGTGGGCAGATGTGAGTCACCAGGGAATATACATGTGAGTTGTATGCATATTTCTAAGTGTTATTTTTATGATTCTAAACCTCATTATTTGAAAAGCCTATTATTTGTGGGGCGGGGGAAAACAAAACATTTATACCACATTGATTGCAAGTGATCTTCTGAGTACAGATTTGTCCACTAAAAAATAATCTTCATGTTGAATAAATAGTGCATTTTACATTTATTTATTATATGCAAAACTCCAACTACAAAGATTCTCCTGATACTTTCCTGTTTATCCCAGGCCAAAAAATTACACCTTATACACAATGACAATGTATATTCTCTCTTAGATAATATTTTATGATAATTACTTGACATTTATAGTCAGATGACTAGCGATGGATCCGAAATATAAGAAATCACTTCATAATATCTTTTGAGTCGCATCATAAATGCCAGAACATAAAATCATAGCTAACACTCATTGTGTGAGCACTGGCTCATTACCAGACACTGTTCTAAGCATCTCACAGGCATTAATCTATATAGTTCTCACAACCTCTCTATGAGGTGCGCACCCCCATCCCCACTTATGTATGAGAAAACTGACAGAGGTCAAACAACTCACCCCAATTGTCCTGGAAAATACTGGAGCTAGAATCTGAATACAGGCTTACTGGGACACTTCTGAAAACAAAAGCGACTACTGCTCAAAACTCCTTGGACCATAGGTGTAACCAGGCAGGGGGTTGGTACCAACCAATCTGTGTGGCCACCTAGCCATGAAACATCTTCCAAGGATTTTTATCCCTTTGGACACATAATCTTTGTGGGTTTTGACATCCTTTAATATGTGAACATAGCTAGTCCTTTGCCTTTTTGCTTTAAGGAGTCATTTACACCTTGAGGCCCCAACACCCAGCAAGACGCAGCATCTGGAGTCCTGCCAGAGTGGGCCTCATAGATTCCTTGCTCTGGCTTGTCGATGACGTCCTGGACCTCAGCCAGAGGTGCCTCCATGCTAAATCTGTGTGTCATAAGGATTGGTCCTTGCACTGTGACCTCTTTTAGATAGAAATAAAAATGACACATCTAGGCCTTCATGCTGTGTAAGAGGAAGGAAATAAATACTGGGTTTTTGAAATATAGCTCAAGAGTGAGAGAGCAGTGAAGCTGAGACCGTAGGGCTTCCAAGGCCTAATTTGGCATCTCTGCTGATTTATCATCCTATATATTGTTGCTTTATCATCCTATATATTGTTGCTGTGTAGAAAAATCTGTGACAGGGCACAATTCAGCATCAGTCTTCTTAAAGCATCCTGAAAAGCGACCATCATTTACTACTATTGTTGTATAAAGATAAATTAAGGTTTCTCTTTCTTTGTCTCTTATTTAATTGGGCTCATTTCAAGGTCAGGTATTGTATATATTTTAAAATTTTCTATATATTATTATACTTTGACACGTTAAAAAGAATAACCTTTCTGGCTGTGGAGAAATGGCCCCTTGTGAGGCAAGCTAATTCTTAGAACTAGCAGAGGCTGCAGTGCAACCATGTCTTTGTTATGTAAGTGAAAGTTGCTCAGTCATGTCCGACTCTTTGAGACCCCATGGACTATACAGTCCACGAAGTTCTCCAGGTCAGAATACTGGAGTGGGTAGCCATTCTCTTCTCCAGGGATCTTCTCAACCCAGAGATCAAGCCCCACTGGTCTCCCATGTTGCTGAGCCACCAGGGAAGCCCTCACCAGTTAGAGCAGCACCTCCTCTATCTGGTCCATACACCACAGGTACAATATGCCTCTACTTTCCTCATCCCAAGGCCAGGTGCCATGCAACTAGAGGACCATCCCTATTAGTCCAAGGCCCTTTGAAATAATTCAAATTGGCCAATCCTGACCCTTTACCTGTCCTATCTTGCTTTTCCCACATTGATAAAGATGGAGGCCCAAACTTTCCTCCTCCTGTCTTCTGCCTGTGACCACCTGGGTGATCTTCCACATGGCCCTGCTGTGCCTCCTCCCAAGACCTGTGAGTGTAATGAACTTTGTCTTTCTGAATCTCTCCTCGGTCCTGTTCTTACGGCTACCCCTGCTCTTACGGCCAATCAGCAAAGTGCTCTGGGCGTCGCTCTGTAACCAGCAGCAGCAGTGCCCGCCTGAGACATTTGCTCATCTGACTGTCAGCTGCTCCACCTGTCCCTGACTCTCAGCTCCTCGGCTGCCTGAGTGCCTCATGCTGTGGTCTGAGGATGAGGAGTGGCAACGATGCCGTAAGGAGAACAATGGAATGGTGCTGCATCAAAGCCGCACTTCACTCTTAGAGCTGGTCCTGATTCGAGTGCTTTGCATTCATAGAGAAGCACTACAACTGAAATGGGAAACTTGAAAACACTTTCTTGACTTAATAGGTTTCTTGGTTGTATTTTTTGATGAAGGGCTTTTATTGACTCAACAATACTAGCCTTGTTGAATAAAGCATCTACACAGATGAGAAAAATCTGATCATTATCTTGTAATGAGGTATGAGTGATTTTTTTTTTTTTTGGCATTCCCTTATTGGCTTCATACAGAAGCCAGTAGATTTGGTTTGATATTTGACTTAATTTCCCTTAGGCATGTCCAGAAACAGAAGCTCTTAAACTGAGCCACAGCCATTAATCATACAACAGGTGATTACTAAATGTGGAAGGAACAATAAAGGGAGTCACTGGTTGTTTTTAGACTGTGATGTGATCCTTATTTTATCATGTTTTTCTGAATATTGGTATGCTTAAAATTCAAATGGGAAAATGGTTTTTCCATTGTACAATAGAGTGAAAAGTCATAGGTCAAATTTATCTTAAAGCTACTTAACAGTTTACTTTTACTAATAAGTAATATATTTTTAATATGTTATCAATAATGGTAAATAATTTGGGGAGAACACCTTCCCTTATATTTTCATTTCACGGAGTCTTGGCTATTCAGGATGGTATTCCAAAACTTTCATGTTTGTTGTAAATTATAAATTTATTTGATTATTCACTTGAGGTATTCAAGAGATTACTTAGATATTCTTTTTGTTTTTTTCCATAACTTTTTAAATGTAATTCAAATTAAATTCTATTCATCTAATAAAGGCATTTGGGAATTTCAAGAACTGCAAGTGAGGTAAAAAGCCACATTTATTAGCCCAAGGAGGTCACTATAAAGCTCAGATGTAAAATCAGTTTCTTACAGCACACAAAGGGTAGAACTCCCTTTGGTTTGTGGCAGCCATCAGGAAACGGTGATACATTGTTCTTCGGCACTAAGTTGCTTCACCACCAGCAGGTTTTAGTTAAGGTTATTATGATGGTGAAAGACCCTAAAGAGGGCTCCCTCCTTCGCTCCTTTAAGTCTCCTTCCTAATAACCTACAGCTGTGTGAACACCGTCAGCTGTGGGAGTTTCTGATGGGCATGTTGAAAGTGTTGGAATGTCACTCCATATGGTTCTTGTGGGCTTCCTTTGATGACTCATATTCCGTCAGGCCAGCTGTCAATGGCCAATTTCTCAGCTGGGCTGATGACTTGAAAAGCTACTCTCTAGTCTTTGTTGCTATTAAAAAGCTCAGAGCTCTTTGCAGTGCGTAAAAGATGGAGACACACTCCTGTTGAATTAAAGCAGCCAAGGTTCTGAATAGGACAGTCTCCTGAACTCTCTGTAAACTTTTTTTTTTTAAACATACTAAAGTCCACTTGGTTGGGGAGAAACAGAGTAACTTGGAGAGAAATTATTACTGTTTCAATTGCATGAAAATGTAACCACACATTTGCAAAAGAGGACCCAAATGCAGCCCTGGGCACAGATTTAAGAAGTGATCCTATTTTGTTGGCTTGTAATGGATGTATTAACTTTAAAACTTGTTTGCTGAAGAAAAGCAAAGAACATAAAAAGGTAATGTCAGTTTTACTGTAAAACTTTAATTTAGAAAGAATTAATGGGATCATTATGTCTTTCATTTGGGAAAACAAAGAGGGACATTATTGACAGAGCATAAAACCTGCAAACTAGATATAATAATAAATAGAATTTAAGGGGGACAAGAGGTAAATATACAAAGCCTAAATCTGTAAAGAGGTTAAAGTTTTATTATTTTTTACTCTTTTATTTAGGATCAGTCTTGTAGTGTCTGAAGAAAATAATGTGTTTATGTTTATATGTTACCCTTTGTTGATTTTTAGACATTTTTTTGGAGGGGGGATTATTTTGTTTTAAAAAGATAGGTAAGGAGACAGTTTCTAGGGAAAAGAATTTCAAATGATTGCCTTCCTATCTTTTGACTTGCCTTTAAACTTCATTTAATTTCTCTGTGTTTCTGTTTACCTGTTTTCACAGAAGGCAAGAAAACACCAAGTTAATTCCAGGATATGAGGAATGTCTTTATAAATACTTACACTTTCCCAATAGTCCTAAAGTCTATACAAGTGATGTTGTAACACAAAGGGATAATAATGATTATTCCTATGTCATTAGGTGTTAGAGTAGAAATGTTCCTGCATTGCCAGGATCAATTAAAGCATGTTTCTGTAGAAGCTCAAAGCTAAAGGCTCTAAAGAACATCAGTGGAACCTCATTTACCCAAAATTAATGGGTCCTGGTGCAGTTGGAATTCCAAGAAAAGGGGTATCGTTGTGTGATCCTCACCTCTCTAATTACACAGCTACTTTGATTTTGATTTAACACTATCCTCACGTTTTCTGAGTTTGTGTATATCGTGACGGCCATTTATTACTGTCCACACACCCACTACTTCATCTTTCTGCATACATTTCATGTCTTCATCAGGAAGACATGTTTTGTAGGCAACTTTTCTATTATGTCTTGCAAACAAATCTCAATAGTTGGCCCCTTAAGTCTTTTCTTACCTAGTGTAAGAAATGTAAGAATTATTCCTTGATGCTGCCTTGGAAAGCAAGTGCAAGTGTGGAAATAAAGTGCTTTATTCACTTAAACTGTTTTCTACAATGTGTTAAGTTACTTAAGACACATCTTAGAAAATAGGATGCTGAGAATTGCCGAAATTAGAAGAGTGAACATTTGAAATGTGGAGGGTTTATTAAATATTGGCAAACAAGTACTTAGGTGTAAAATATAGAGATCATATATATAACCCAGTAAGTAATCTTGTTTCTTAAATACTTCAACCAGGATTGTTATCAAGCCTATTTGTGGTTTTATTTCACAAAACATGAAGAAGAAAAAGAAAGAAAAAGCACAAGATAAAAATTGCAAAGATGTCAAGCACAATAATTGATTACTTTTTATATGATAATACTGGGTCTGTTTTATCTGCATTTGGAGTAAAATTATGGCCAAGTCAGTGAGCACCCCCCTCCCACCCAGATATTCCCTTTCATGTTCTCACCGAGGACACGCAGGAAGGGAGCATCTCGCTTATTTAGATACACCTTAATCAGTGAGTTAAGTTATAAAAATTAGGCCCTGTGTGGAAGCTGAGAAGATGAAGAATAGAAACATTATTTCCCAATAAAAAGTAAAAAATGAGAAGGCACTAGAACAATTAGACATCCACAGGCAAAAAAGTAAATCTAAACCCAAGTCTTTCTTACACACTCACCAAAACTAACTCAGAACAGATCCTTGACCTAAATGTAAAAGGTAAAACTAGAAAATAACATCAGAAAGAAGTCTAAATGACCTGGGGCATGACAGTGACTTTAGACATAACATCAAGGTACCATCCATGAAAAACATATTTGATAAACTGGCCTTGATTAAAACTAAAATCCTACTCTATGAAGGACAATGTCTAGAGAATGAAAAGATGTTACATATCATATGTCATTGGGAAATTGCGAATTAAAGAACAATAAGATGTTAGAATGGTCACAGTCCCAAGCATTGACAACATCAAAACCTGCAGAGGACAAAGAGCAACAGAAACTCTCATTCATTGCTACTGCTGCTGCTGCTAAGTTGCTTCAGTAGTGTCCGACTCTGTGCGACCCCATAGATGGTAGCCCACCAGGCCCTTCCATCCCTGAGATTTTCCAGACAAGAACACTAGAGTGGGTTGCCATTTCCTTCTCCAATGCATGAAAGTTAAAAATGAAAGTGAAGTCACTCAGTCATGTCCGACTCCTAGTGACCCCATGGACTGCAGCCCACCAGGCCCCTCCATCCGTGGGATTTTCCAGGCAAGAGTACTGGAGTGGGGTGCCATTGCCTTCTCCATCATTCATTGCTAGTGGAATGCAAAATACCGGGTTGGTTAAAAGTTTGTTTGGGTTTTTCTGTTACATCTTATGTAAAACCTGAATGAACTTATTGACAACCCAATAGTACAGCCACTTTGAAAGATGGCTTGACAGTTTTTTACAAAGCTAAACACTCTTACCATCTGAACTATCAATTGTGTTCCTTGGGGTTTACTTAAAGAATGGAAAACATGTCTACAGACAACCTGTTCAGGGATGTTTATAGCATCTTTATTCATAATGACCCCAACCTGGAAGCAACCAAGGTGTCCTTAGTAGGTGAATGAATAAATAAACTGTGGTACCTCCAGAGAATGCTTTGTCACTCAACAACTAAAAAGAAATAAACTATCAAGTCATGAAAAGACATGGCAAGACCTTAAATTAGCATCACTGACTGAAAGAAACCAAACTGAAAAGGCTACATACTGTATGAGTCCAACTATATGACATTCTGGAAAAGGCAAAACTATGGGGATTGGGGGCAGGAGGAGAAGGGGACGACAGAGGATGAGATGGCTGGATGTCATCACTGACTTGATGGACGTGAGTCTGAGTGAACTCCGGGAGTTGGAGATGGACAGGGAGGCCTGGCGTGCTTTGATTCATGGGGTCACAAAGAGTCAGACACGACTGAGCGACTGAACTGAACTGATGGAGACCAAGATCAGTGCTGCTGGGGGTTAAGAGAAGGGAAAGATAAACAGGCAGAGTACTCAGAACTTTTAGTGCAGTGAAATTATTCTGTGTGATACTATAGTGGTGGATATGTGTCATTAAATATTTGTCAACATTTATATAATATGCAACACCAAGAGTGAATACTAATGAAAACTATGGATTTGGGGGTAGATAATGATGTGTTGATTTAGGTTCATCAGTTTTAACAAGTATCCCTTTGTGGTGCCTGGATGTTGCTGGTGGGAGAGATTGTGCATGTGTTGGGGGCAGGGGGTATGTGGGAACTCTCTGTACTTTCTGCTTAATTTTGCTGTGAAATTATAACTGTGCCAAAAAATTAAGTGCATATAAATGGCTGAGGACATTTAAAGACTAGGACTGATATTTTATCCCAAGATACCTCAAGCAGCTGCAAGCTGCTGTACATCTCCCTCTGTGGCCACAGACCTTCGATGGAGGCAATGCTGCGTGTCCTTGAGCTTAGTCGTAATCTGGGGTGGGGGGGGGGTGAAGGACTTGGGATGGTGGCAGCAGAGAAGCATGGCAAAAGCTCAGAAGAAAAATCAGGGCGTGGGGTGAATTCCTGTCAGAGAAGCAGCTGCCAGGTGGCTGGTTCTGGACGGAGCCAACTCACCTTTCCCCTAGAGAGATATACTAAGGAAGATAGACGTTGGGTGGGGCTGCATGTGGGGGCTGGATGATATCTCACATCTGCTTTCATCCCTGTGCAAAAGAACTTATTTTATTTTACATTTTTGGTTCTTTTGGGGTATGTAGGGGATAAAATAGTGAAGAAATGTGTGTTCAGCACAGAATAGATACTGTTTAAAGTTGTAAGTAAATGGAGAAAAAATGAAAGAGGCAAACTAAATGCGAGATGGGTAAGAATAAAGGTGTTGAATATAAATATTACATGAAAGTAGTTCATTAATTTTCCATTTTTAAAAGCACCATGGCAAGTTTATAAGGAAACATAAAAATGAGCATATTTTAAGCTGATGTTTATGGGTACATGAAGAAATAAAGAATATTGAGGGAAATGGAAAGTTTTTTTTTTTTTTTTTTTTAATTCTAAACTGCAACATAAGGACATCTCATAGTTCAGTCAACTAGAAGGGAGATAAAATAGTGTCCAGGCATTTCTTAATTGGAAATTTCTTTTTCTCAGCCCAAAAAGAAATTTTCCATCTGTTTGAGCATCTGCTTACTGTGGTTCAAGAATTTCTCCAATTTAGCAAGTACGTGTGACAATTGTGACATCTGGGAATTTTTATGAGGGCGCACAAAAGAGTTGAGGTGGCTGGTAACTGGTTTCATGAGCTTTCCACAGATTCCTTACATATACACAGAATTAAAATAGTTGATCACATGGCATGTTTAAATAAACGTTCTTAAAAAGAAGCGTTAAACTGATGCAATGCTGGAATTGCACATGTTTTTTAACCTGTTACCATGAGAAGAGCAGAAAGTGGTTTGCCCAGTTGCAGGCCATAGGAGAACTTAGGAGATGGGACTTCTTGGTCTGTTGGCAAGGCCTACCCCTTTGAAGCTTTCAGAAAGTTGCCTCCTTTCTAAAACCACCACAATGTTGTAAAGTAACTATCCTCCAATTAAAATTAATTTTTTTTAAAAAGTTGCCTCATTTCTCTTTGTCTCAATTTGTCCACTGGTTAAAATGCAAGTTTAAATACCAGTGTATTCTGAATACACTGGAATGTTGAGGAAGAAAATATGCTAGGGATACAGTTGCTATAGATGAATGTCTGTGTTCCTCCTCGTATTTCTGTGTTGAAGTCCTAATGCCCAGTGTGATGGTATTAACAGGTGGGGCCTTTGAGAAGTGCTTAAGCCACGAGGGTGGAGTTCTCATTAGTGGGCTCAGCGCCTTATGAAAGTGGCTCCAGAGAGATCCCTCCCTCTCCCGCTGTGTGAGGACACAGGCTGTGAGCTAGGAGGCAGGCCTTCACCATAACACAACCATGCTGGCGCCTTCTAGCCTCCAAAACTAGAAGAAGGAAATTTCCATGATTTTTAAGTTACCCAGTCCATCACATTTTGTTATAGCAGTCTGAAGGGATTGAGAGAACAGTCTGTGAATGCGCATGAAGATCATTATAGTTGAGTCTTCTCCTACCTCTTATGTTTACTTAGAAACTCTGGATTCTGAAATTTTGTAATTTCTCATTTTCATTTGAGGGGAAAAAAACCATGGCCTTAAAAAATTTAGAACTTCTGAATATGTCTTGAATATATAAATTTTTCTTTCTACCTTTTAAAAGCTGGAAAAGTTATCTTGTTAAATTATTTCCGGTTTGTCTTTATAGTTGTATAAGGTCACCACGTTTTCATTGTGCTCTTCAGTGAGTGTCAAGCGCCTAGTAAAGCAAATGATTTTGTGCAGTCATTCTCCATCTTTCCTGTTTGGAAGGAAAAGACGCAAGAGTACTCGTTTAGTTGGTAATCTGGCATGTGCTCAAAGCAATGATCTCTTTCCCTTCTGAATTTAACATATATTCCAGTTCAACTTTTGTTTGAATGGGTTTTCTGTGGTCTCACAGTACAGGACATCTGGCTGTGGTCATCAGGGGTGGCTCCAGGTGACCTGAGGGTTCTGTGTTCCTGGCCAGGCAGCTAGTCTTCAGATCATGACTAGAACTCATGAGATATCCAGTTTGAAAAGGTCTTGGTCTCCGCTCACTCAGAATTATTCTGTGTAGAAGGGACCTTTCCTGTCCGCATTCTTTTCTTTTGATTTGATTGGAATTCTGTGGGAGTGAGATGATGGGTGAGAAAGGCTAGAAACTGAGGAATTTTGATGCAAAACCTGCCTGATGTTATGTAAGGTAAATAGTAGTCGGGAGTTAATATTTCCTTTAATTACTATGCCAAAGTACATCTTTTCTCTCACAAGAAGCACATATTTTCTTTCAACATCCTCCAAGAATCAAATAGTATGAGAGATTTGACCTCTTAAATGATCCTTTGTATTTTGCTGAACTGCTGCTGCTGCTAAGTCGCTTCAGTCGTGTCCGACTCTGTGCAACCCCATAGACGGAAGCCCACCAGGCTCCCCCGTCCCTGGGATTTTCCAGGCAAGAACACTAGAGTGGGTTGCCATTTCCTTCTCCAATGCATGAAAGTGAAAAGTGAAAGTGAAGTCACTCAGTCCTGTCCGACTCTTAGCGACCCCGTGGACTGCAGCCTACCAGGCTCCTCCATCCATGAGATTTTCCAGGCAAGAGTACTGGAGTGGGGTGCCATTGCCTTCTCCAGTTGAATTGCTAGAATCTTGTATTTGCTATTCTATTATCTATGTCTATATCTGAACCTATAATGTTAAGAAAATTAACAGAGTCAAAAATTGAGAAAGAATGAGTATATTACTGTGGAATATATGAAAAGGTGCTCAGCCTAAAATGAATTAGGGAAACAAGAGCATAATGAGATACCATTTTTACATACAACAGGCTGGAAAAAATTAAACAGTCTAGCAATATACCAAGTATTGGAGTGGATGTAGATAACTGAATTTCTTATTCATTGCTGGTAGGAATATAAATAGTTTCAACTGCTTTAGACTATAATTTGGCATTATCTTGTGAACTAGAGCATTTGTAAACCATGTGACTCGGTATTTCTGCCCCCTTATGTATGTGTGTGAACAGGTGTCTGTAACAGCCGTCTCCACACCTGGACACAGCCCGGCTGCCATCCGTGAAGGGAGCAGTGACAGTGTCGTGAACCAAGGATCATGATTCTGCCCAGCTGTGTGCACCCAAAGCAAGACTGAAGTAAGAAGGACCAAGAGGAGCACCTAATACAGGTCTAATGCTGAGAACGTATAGAATCGTTTCTTGAATAGATGAATGATAACAGCCATTCATTTGGGGGACTGTGTGAGCCTTCAGGTATTGACTGGTGAATGTTTAAAGAGCCCCTCCCTTTTATCCTGTTTCTCTCTGATGAGGCCACAGATACTTACTAAGAGCCCCTTTACCAACTATTTTCACATCACTTAATGATTCTGTATTATATCCATTTGTATTTTAATGAGTAAATTTTTCACTCTGCCCTTTTTGTTACTAAAACCAGCTTATGAACTTCTGGAGGGCAAAGGCCACATTCTGAATTTCATTTTTCTTTTCTTACAGAACTACATGAAGTAGGTAATCAGTAACTGCTTAGTAGTGAAACAAAATTCTACTCAAAGTTTCCTCTTTAAAAAGAAAAAGAAAAAGTATTTTGAAAAGAGCAAATCATGGTCAAAAGTAAAGTCTTTCAACTGGGTTAGGTGCTCCATGACTTCAAGTGGATACTCTCGATAAAGAAAAATTTAATATATAGACAGTGAAGTTGTAGCTACTAACTTTATGTGTAGGAATATGTTTGTGACAAATACAAGGAAATTTTTATATGGTAATTCTAGGATACAATGAAATTCTTAGCATACGAGGCATCAGTGATAGAAAAACATTGTCTGTCTGATATTCACCCAATTAAAAACATCTAAGCAATGTGCTATGCTCATTATCTTGCTAAGAAGAATGGAATCCAGAAAGCTGTTCTTATTTCTAAGAGATTATTTTTGTTGTTGTTGTTTAATCAAGTACTAATCAGGAGAGAGGTACTTTATATAGCAGGAGAGCCAATTTATCTGACATCAAGACTGTCCAGGCAGTTAGCCTTAGATTATTATTCTTAGAATTATGTTAGACATAGCTTTACTTCCAATTAAACTGTACTTCCTGTTGTTCCAGTGGTTGTAAGAGGCAAAAATTTAAAGAAAAGAGAAAAAATGTATTTCCCTACACTTCCCCTTCTAACATCTCCTGTTGTAACCTTCTAATGTTAATTAATTCATGTGTATCAGATAAGGTTCTTTTGATAGACACCAATAGAAATCCCAAACTGAAATAACTCAACCAAAAAGGAAGCTCATTGTTTCATTAATTGAGCATTCTGGATCTGTTATGATTAGGGTTTATTACTAGTTCTACTTACTCTGGGTTGGCTCCATTTTAAGGCAGGGTTTTTAGTGGCATTTACTTACATAACAGGAAAGAGAACTTCTGCCTTTGAGAATAGAGCAAACGCTTGATTCTGGTAAGTTGATATTGAGCCATGGACCCATCCTTGAATCAATCAGTGTGACCAGGGAAATAGAATTAGTTTAGACCTACAGTACAAGTCTTCTTCTTTGGATGTGGGCCTGGAGAGCCAGTTGCTTCTGAACACACTCGTACATGCCTGCTCAGTCCTTGCTGACCCTTTGTAACCCGATGGACTGTAGCTTGCCAGGCTTCTCTGTCCATGGGATTTTTCAGGCAAGAATACTGCCATTTCCTCCTCCAGGGGATCTTCCTGACCTGGGGTCAAACCCTCCTCTCTTATGTCTACTGCAATGGCAGGCAGATTCTTTACCACTGAGCCACTTGGAAAGTCCCACAGGCTGCTTCTAGAAGGAATAAATACTTGAACAAAATTTAGGGTACTGTTACCAAGGTTAACAGTGTTTGTGGCAAATACAAGGAAATTTTTATATGGTAATGCTAGGATGTAATGAAATTCTTAGCATACAAGGCATCAGTGATAGAAAACCATTGTCTGTCTGAGATTTACCCAATTAAAAACATCTAAACAGTGTGCTATGCTCATTATCTTGCTAAGAAGACTGGAGTCCAGAAAGCTGTTGTTATTTCTAAGAGGTTATTTTTGTTGTTGTTTAATCAAGTACTAATCAGGAGAGAGGTACTCTATATAGCAAGAGAGCCAATTAGCATTAATGCCATTCAGCATTCCTGTGCTAAATGGTCCAGTTATCCACTATATTATACCTTTCAACTCAGTTTCACATTTTCTCATAGTATCTCTAGTGATTATGGGCTGTATTTTTATTTTACATTATTTTATTTTTTTATATAGAAGTATGAGGGATACCTGGCAAAACAATTTTTTGTTTCTTGATTGGTGAAAAAAGGTGCATGCCACTTTTCTGCTAGGTAACTACAAGGGGTCAATTTGGACCAGACTTTCTTAATTCTAAGAATTTCTTGAAGGTCATTTATTATTCAGATGGAAGAAATCAGATCCCATTGACTCAGGGACAGGGAAAGTATATATAAGAATATTTTGTGACTCCTTAAAAGGTTTCTTCATGTTTCTTTTGTTGTGTCAGCGTGGAGAAAAATGGATTAAGTCTGCATTGTCAAAGACTTCTAGGAGGACATAAAATGTTCCCAATGCATTTGAGACCACCTTATCATAGGTGGCTCAGCTGGAAAAGAATCTGCCTGCAATGCGGGAGACCTGGATTTGATCCCTGGGTTGGGAATATCCCCTGTAGAAAGGAAAGGCTACCCACTCTAGTATTCTAGCCTGGAGAATTCCATGGACCGTAAAGTCCATGGGGTCACAAAGATTCGGACACAACTAAGCGACTTTCATTTAATTTCATTTTCATTATTTAAATATCAGAGAGACTGAGATGATTTCAAACAAGTTCACCTGTGTCCCCAAAGGAACATTTGTCCCAAAGGAAGGCAGATATTTGATGAGTGAATTGCAGGAAATCATGAAGATTCATTCCGTGGCATTCTGTGCCTAAAAGACAGCTGTCACAAGAGGACATTGTGAGAACAGTGACTTAGACTGAAAGGAAAAAGGAAATCTGTGACTTCAGTGAACCTCTCATCTCGTGCTGCATCACTGGGGAGGGCAGTCATCATCACAAAGGCTCAGATGAGCGCGCTGGACCAGATCAGTCAAGCGTGGTGAATTTACATGGCAGTGACAGCAGAAATGATGACTGAATATTGGGGCTAGTCTGAAGCTGGTCACCAGCTCAAGTGCCTTCTCTTCCTCCTCCTTTAGTTTTCTCCCTCCCTCCATCTCTCCTACTGCTTCCTCCTGTTCTTCTGCTAAAGATGAAGGACTGGGAAACAGAGATGATCCCTTTGGACTTGTGTAAGCGTCCCTGGTCCATGGTTCTTGACAACTTCTAAGGGAGAAGTTTCAAGATGTAGTCTCTGAACTTCCTTTGAAATTGGTCCTGTGGGGGATTGACTGATTAATTTGAATATGCAAAAGATATACTATCTTGATTATACCTCAAGCTGGTGATGCAAGTCATTCTGATTTTACTGGATCAACTTAAAAAAAGAATCATTCTTAAGGATTTTGCCTCTCATCCTCCTGCTTTCTGTCTTCCAAACCTGATCAGGCAAATCTGACCTTTAAAACAAACTGTTTCACACCATCACATGGCAGCTTGGATGGTAATAGCATGTCTAAAGTAAGAATGGAGCACTTGGAAGAGAAGAGGGGTCAACAGTGGATATAAGGGCCAGCAAGGCGAGCATTGGTACTCCCCATTCCTGCAGCAGGAACGCTGGCCAGGACCTGTCAGACACCTTGGCATGAGCATCTCCGTTCTCAGTCAAGTTCCTCAGCCACATGCCATTGAACAGTCAAATCAAATGATTAACTCCCTTCATTTTCAAATTCCATGTTCATGAAGCAAACTTCGAATTATATTTTGGCCTCCCTATAGGGAAAGAACTGGCTGAATAAAGTATATATTAAACTGGAATCTTTGGTGATAGAGAATGACATCAGACAGCTTTAAAAACACTGATTTCAAAATTAATAGAAAAAATACATTAGAAAATGTAAAAATAAATCACATCATTGACAAGTCAAACTAAAATAGATGATCAAGGATGTCAGCTCTCTGATCAACAAGGACAATAAATAGTTTGTCTTTTAGTCTTCATTTTTTGAGAGACTCTGTGAGTTCACTGCAGCAGTGAACAAGATGGTTAGATTTTCTTCCCCCATGGAGAAAAACTCTACTGGAGGGGAACTGATTATATAACACTAGTTAATAATTAATTATAACTTTTAGTAGCAGAGGTGAGAATGAGAAAAAGTGCTATTGAAACATGGAGTGAGGTGTCTGTCCTAGTTTGAGGGGTTAGAGATGGCTTTCTTGAGGAAATAATGTATGACCTGGGACATGAAGTCTGAGGTATGAGGAAGATGAATAGTGGCAAAGGACAAATGGGGGATATTCTAGATTGTATCCATTAAGGTTCATGGTTCCAATTAATAGAAGCCAACTGGCTAGCTGGAGAAGGAAATGGCAACCCACTCCAGTACTCTTGCCTGGAGAATCCCATGGAGGGAAGAGTCTGGTAGGCTACATCCATGGTGTCCCAAAGAGTTGGACACGACTCAGTGACTTCACTTTCACATGGTGAGGAATGGAAGCCTCCTGTGAACAACTTGTTAGTCATGTCAGTGAACCGTCTTGGGAGTGGATCCTCCAGCCACAGTCAAGCCTTCAGATAACATCTCCATTGCAACCTCATGAGATACTGAGCCAGAATGATCTGGCTAAGCTGCTTTCTGAATTCCCATCCCACAAAAACTGTGAGATAGCAAATGTTTAAGACTTCTAAACTTCAGGGTGGTTTGTTATGCAGAAAGAGATAACTGATACACATGCCTGATTCCTAATCTGCCAAAAAGACAGAGAGAGAAGTCCTACCATATTAACTGAGATTTTAAAAGTCTTTAATTTTTGTCCCATATCACTTAATGAACATTTGCATGGCTTTCCTTTATGCCAGCCACTATTCTAAATACTTTACAAATATTAAGTCGCCTAATCCTCCTAGCAATCCTATGAGGTAGGTGCTATTAGTTTCTCTTTTGGACTGAATTTTATTCCTCCCAAATCAGTATGTCGAAGCCCCAACCCCCAGTGTGACTAAATTTGGAAATGAGGCTGTTGAAGAGGTCATTAAGGTTAAACAAAGTCATAAGTGTGGGGACCCTAATCCAGTATGATTGATGTCAGAGAAGAAGGTGAGGTGCCAGACATGTGCATGCACAGAGAGAGAGAAAGTATCTGCCAGCAAAGGAGAGAGGCCTCAGGAGAAACCATACCTATCAAAACTCTGACTGTAGGCTTCCAAGCTGTGGAATGTAGGAAGATAGCTTTCTGTTGTGTCTCAGCCAGTCTGTGGTGGTTTGTTGTGGAAGTCCTAATAGAGTCAGCACCATAGGTCTGGGTGGGTCAGCCTATTCTGACTTTCCTGTCCATTGTGGTAATCACTTCCATCTTGCCTTTGGTGGTTGAGGCTAGAGATAAAGAAATGAGCTGAGAAGTTAAGCACCTTGTTCGTGGTCACACACCTGGTAAGTGGTAAGTCAGGATTTGAACTCTCTAAATGAATCTACTATGCTTCATCTTAATAAATACAGTTATACTTCCTCAAGGACTTTATATGCTGTACATGTTTTAAAACTGAGATTGTTGACATAGGTTCTAGATGGATTTAATGAGAAGTTTTAAAACGATTTTGACTCCGGTAGAACAGGGTAACTGAAAGATCCCTTATGAAAATCTTCAACTATTTGAGTTATTTCAGTTTAGACTAAACGTGTGCTGGGATGCACTGGACTGTAAATAATCTCTGTCACTGTGCCTGTCCTTTCACTCAGGTTTCCAAGTGCAGGCAGAAGCATCTGATTGCAGAGCTCAACTTCTATCTGCCAGCTAGATGCAGTCCTTAGCTGTATAACAGGAAACTCTCACATGGTAATTGGATACAGAGAGAAGCCCCAGTTCAAGGATTTACCCTTCTGAGTTAACATAGCCCACACGTGGTCTGGGATATCTTCAGCCCTTGCCTTGCACCAAGACACTTAGCACTTGATTGATTCCTCAGAACACATCCAATTTTATAACACTTTCCTGAGAAATTACTATTTCACTGAAACTCTTCTATTCAGAGGATAGGATTTCCATTACACACAGCCCAGCAGACTTTTGAAACGATTCTCTAGTAGATCATTTGGTTTTCATTCTCAAAATTTCTCTTGTCGATAGCCTCAACTGTCATCTTTCTCCTTCCCTTACACAGTCCCTAAAACCCCCCTTTCCTGTGTTGATTATTTTAGTTCTGTGCAAACTCCACTGCCAAGTTCACATGGAGAAACAAATACCCTCCCTTCAGTGGCGCGCTAACTATCTATGACAAACTCTACTCCCAGTAAGTACCACTGAGGTGTGCTGAGGCTTCGTGCAAGTATGGGGGGAGTAGAACAAACTGTTGACGGACTCTGAAGCTGTGTGCCTTGCTTTAAAGATGCTCAGATTCAATGAAAAACAAGCATCCAAACAAACAAAACCCAAAGAACACCTGTGCTAGCTAGACAAAAGATTTCTGTGGCTGGGTTTGGTTGATTTGCTATTCCTTCTCCAGTGTTCCTTACTCTACTCTAAGTGCCTTTTCGCAGTATTCAAGTAATGCAAAGCTGTTTCACAGCAGGAATTCTAGGCTAAGAAAATAGCGGTATATAGTGACTTGTCGGAGAAGGCAATGGCACCCCACTCCAGTACTCTTGCCTGGAAAATCCCATGGATGGAGGAGCCTGGTAGGCTGCAGTCCATTGGGTCGCTAAGAGTCGGACACGACTGAGTGACTTCACTTTTCACTTTCATACATTGGAGAAGGAAATGGCAACCCACTCCAGTGTTCTTGCCTGGAGAATCCCAGGGACAGGGGAGCCTGGTGGGCTGCCGTCTCTGGGGTCGCACGGAGTCGGACACGACTGAAGCGACTTAGCAGCAGCAGCAGCAGTGACTTGTCAGTGGTCTGAGAAAGAGCGCTGGACAAATACTCCACCAGTGGACTCAGGGCTTGTAAGTAGGATGATGGGTTAATCCATACTGAAATCAAAACAGACAAATCTCACTCCAAATCTTTAAAACAACTATTTTATGATTATGATAACAGGCTACATCCTTATTCTGCACTTATTTTGCCATCTGATATTAAGGAGGTAGTTTGGTTTTCTCCTCTAGACAAAGTATGTTTTCCACTCTGGATTCTGGCCGAGTCCCAGCTGATGGAGAGGCTTAAATTATAAGCATAGATATTGATGCAGATTGGTAGGCATCTGGAACTTTGGCAGTTTTCTTTGTTTCTTTTCTTTTCTTTCTTTCTTTTTTTGTTTTTGGTTTTGGCTCATTGTAACATTGCCTTTATTTGAATCACTTCAGGGCTGAGATATATCTGTTTCACATATATGTTAAACAAAGCAATCAAACTTTGGTAGGAAAGGGTACAAATTAACTTGTCCTGATTTTTCTCAAGTATTAGATTTTCAGTCAGGGATTTTTGTAGCATCTCAGAGAATGCTATAACTGAGCAGAGTACTTATGCACCTAAAAGTTAAGCATTGATAATGTATAATGAACAATCTGCTAAATGTTAATACAATTTATCCTTTTTAAAATTTATAAACATGACATATTGCATGCACTTAGGGCTAATCTGCTTTAGACATTCATTTAGTTTGACCTATGACCATAATATATTATGTTCCTTGAGATATTTATCTTGTCCTTTGGAAACAAGATTACAATTAATGCGACACATATGACTTTAAATTACTACCTCAACTAGAGATGTGTCAGTAATGAATTAGCCATGGCTTTGAACCCTCTACTTATAATTTAAATTCCACCCTTTTGCTGATGCATCATTGTAATCCATTAAATAAATTGCAGAATCAAAGAACCACATATTGTTTTTAGAGCTATTGATGATATTTTCCCCTTTTAATTTACCTCACTCTAGGCTAAAGTATCCAAATTTATGTAATAAAAACAATCATAAGAGAGAGCAATTGTATGCTTATGTTAATATTAGAATAAAATCCTAGCCAGACTTCATATAAACTAGATGTACAGAAACATTATCCTTTTTTTGCTACATTCACTTTTAAGGGGAAAAAAACTACAATACTGGAAAAACAGCTCACACTAATGACTTGGTAAAGCATTTTCCAGGAGAGAGCCCTGTAAGATAAAGTCCAATTTGTTACGTTTTCCATGCTTTCTCTGCATTGGCTTTCCCACATTGTATGTTCTGGAAAGGCACAGAGTAGAAACACATTAAATGTTTGTTGAGTGATGTCTCTGGCAATAAATGATAACCATTTATGATGAATAGCAACAGATTAAATTTTGCTCACTATTTGCCATTTGCTCTGACCGGATAGATACATTTTTTAAGCTCTTACTGTATACTAGGCACTGTTCTTGTTCAGTTGCCCAGTCACATTTGACTCTTCGTGACCCCATGGACTGCAGCATGCCAGTCCTCTCTGTCCATCACTATCTCCCAAGGTTTGCCCAAGTTCCAGCCATCTCATCCTCTGATGCCCTCTTCTCCTTCTGCTCTCAATCTTTCCCAGCATCCGGGGCTTTTCCAATGAGTCAGCTATTTGCATCAGATGACCAAAATACTGGAGTTTCAGCTTCAGCATCAGTCCTTCCAATGAGTACTCAAGGCTAATTTCCCTTAAGACTGGTTTGATCTCCTTGCTGTCCAAGGGACTCTCGGGAGTCTTCTCCAGCACCACAGTTCGAAGGTGCCAATTCTTCGGCATTCTGCCTTCTTTACAGTCCAGTTCTCACAACCATATGTGACCACTGGGAAGACCAGAGCCTTGACTATATAGACCTTTTTTAGCAGAGTAATGTCTCTGCTTTTCAACACACTGTCTAGGTTTGTCGTGACTTTCCTGCCAGGAAGCTGACATCTTCTGACTTCATGACCTCAGTCACCATCCACAGTGATTTTAGAGCCCAAGAAGAGGAAATCTGTCACCATTTCCACCTTTCCCCCCTCTATTTTCCATGAAGTAATGGGGCTGGATGCCATGATCTTAACATTTTTTTTTTTAACATTTACTTTTAAGTTGACTCTTTCACTCTCCTCCTTCACCCTTATCATGAAGCTCTTTAGTTCTCTTCACTTTCTGCCATTAGAGTGGTATCACTTACATATTTGAGGTTGTTGATGTCTCTCCCGCCTATCTTGATTCCGGCTTTTAACTCATCTAGCTTGGCATTTCTCATAATGTGCTCAGTATATAAATTAAACAGGGTGACAGAAGACAGCCCTGTCGTACTTCTTTTTCAATCTTGAACTGATAAGTTGTTTCATACAGGGTTCTGACTGTTGCTTCTTGACCTGCATACAGATTTCCCAGGAGATAGGAAAGATAGTCTGGTGTTTACTTCTCTTTAAGAGCTTTCCTCAGTTTTTTATGATCCAAATAGTCAAAGGCTTTGGCATAGCTGATGAAACAGAGGTAGATGTTTTGCTAGAATTCCCTAGCTTTCTCTGTGATCTACCGAATGTTGGCAGTTTGATCTCTGGTTCCTCTTCCTTTTCTAAACCCAGCTTGGACATCTGGAAGTTCTTGGTTTGCATAACGCTGAAGCCTAGCATGCAAGATTTTAAGCATGACCTTACTTGCATCAGAGAGGAGTGCAATTGTCCGATGGTTAGCACATTCTGTAGTACTACCCTTCTTGGGAACTGGGATGAAGATTGACCTTTTCCAGTCCTGTGGCCACTGCTGAATCTTCCAGATTAGATGACATACTGAATGCAACACCTTGATGGCATCATCCTTTAGGGTTTTTAATAGTTCTACTGGAATTCTGTCATATCCACTAGCTTTATTAACAACAGTGCTTTCTAAGGTCCACTTGAGTCTGCTCTCCAGAACGTTTGGCTCTGGGTGGTTGACCACACCATAGTAGCAATCCGGTTCATTTGGATCTTTTTTGTATAGTTCTTCAGTGTATTCTTTCCACTAGGCACTGGACTAAATCATATTTCATGGGTAAACTCATGTATACTAACGCACACATATATATTATGTATCATATACTTGTTCAGTCACTAAGTCATGTCCTACTCTTTGCAACCCCATGGACTGAAGCCCACCAGACTTCCTTGTCCTTCACTATCATATACTTAATGTAACATATTTAATATATACAAGGCTATGGTTTCTCCTGTGGTCATGTATGGATGTGAGAGTTGGACTGTGAAGAAGGCTGAGCGCCGAAGAATTGATGCTTTTGAACTGTGGTGTTGGAGAAGACTCTTGAGAGTCCCTTGGACTGCAAGGAGATCCAACCAGTCCATTCTGAAGGAGATCAGCCCTGGGATTTCTTTGGAAGGAATGATGCTAAAGCTGAAACTCCAGTACTTTGGCCACCTCATGCGAAGAGTTGACTCATTGGAAAAGACTCTGATGATGGGAGGGGTTGGGGGCAAGAGGAGAAGGGGACGACAGAGGATGAGATGGCTGGATGGCATCACTGACTCGATGGATGTGAGTCTCAGTCAACTCTGGGAGTTGGTGATGGACAGGGAGGCCTGGCGTGCTGTGATTCATGGGGTCGCAAAGAGTCAGACATGACTGAGCGACTGATCTGATCTGATCTGATGCATATAAAATGTATATAGGTAAAATCTGTCTTTATAAAAATAAGGTTCTAAAGAGCAGAGATAGTCTTAAGTCTCTTTAGTGTTTCCCCCCATATACCTGGCAAAATGCTATCATGTAATTGTCACTCAGCAAAGACTTGTTGATTAAAAATCATGTTCTTTTGTGACTTGACATTTCATAGTGCCCTAGAAGACAAATGGTAGCTCAGTTTTAAAGATCTGCTTGCCAATGCAGGAAGCATGGGTTTGAGCCCTGGTTTGGGAAGATCCCCTGGAGGAGGGCATGGCAACCCACTCCAGTATTCTTGCCTGGAGAATCCCCATGGACAGAGGAGCCTGGCAGGCCACAGTCCATGGGGTTGCAAGAGAGTTGGACATGACTGAAGGGCTGAATACCACCAAAAACAAGACAAATAGTTCCCCAGGGCAATATAGAACTAAACTGAGTAACTTAAACCAGAGGTAAAATAGCAAAAGCCAGCGAAGCCTAGCTTTCTCTCTTATGTATTAAAATGCCATTGATTTACTAGAGTCAGTCCTTCAGCAAGTTAAATGCCTGGTATTAGGCTAGAGAGGGACGATAAACTTCTACTCACTTACAGTCTAAATGTAGAGCCCAGAGTAGTATATATGAATATGAGAACCATTAAATGGTGGATCGAGTGGTACTGTTTAGAACATGAGCTCAGAAAAGGAAGGATTAGGGGTCAAAATAATAGAGTAGTTCCCTAACTATACAGGTCTTTGAGTCAGACAGGTGGGGCATGACTCTGCTTTTTTTTTGCTGTGTTTTGAGGCAAATTGGTTAACTGTTCTGAGCTTTTTGCATCTCTAAAATGGAGTTCTACCTCCCTGTGGAGTTGTGACAGTTATAGATCATATATGTTAAACTCTTGGACATTGCTTTACAAAGGTAAACAGTCATTTGGATTAGTCAAAAAAAGTTTTGAGATGAAGTGGTAATTTAGCTAGACCTTAAAGGATTAGGCTTTGGTTGAGAGAGGGAGGGATCAAGGGTAAGCAAAGGCAGGATGGGAATAGCACATATGAGCAAGAGTGAGAAAGGGAGCTCTTTAAGCAGAATGGGAGAAGTGGGCAGCGGGGGAAAACTAAATGTGTTCAGTGAAATGAATTTATGTGGTTGAGAGCCTGATTAGCATGGCAGGGGTGTCGTGATTGTAAATGACATGGGGGCAGGAGGATCCTCAGTTGTTCTGTTCTCTGTCTGGAGCAACTCTGAACCTAACTCCTAGATGGCATACTATTGTGACTAAAGAGGTGGCAAGAATACACAGAACTGTACAAAAAAGATCTTCATGACCCAGATAATCACAGTGGTGTGATCACTCACCTAGAGCCAGAGATCCTGGAATGTGAACTCAAGTGGGGCTTAGAAAGCATCAGCACAAAGAAAGCTAGTGGAGATGATAGAATTTGAATTGAGATATTTCAGATCCTAAAAGATGATGCTGTTGAAGTTCTGCACTCAATATGCCAGCAAGATGGAAAACTCAGCAGTGGCCACAGGACTGGAAAAGGTCAGTTTTCATTCCAATCCCAAAGAAAGGCAATGCCAAAGAATGCTCAAACTACCACACAATTGTACTCATCTCACATGCTAGTAAAATAATGCTTAAAATTCTCCAAGCCAGTCTTCAGCAATACATGAACCATGAACTTCCAGATGTTCAAGCTGGTTTTAGAAAAGACAGAGGAACCAGAGATCAAATTGCCAACATCTGTTGGATCATCGAAAAAACCAGAGAGTTCCAGAAAAACATCTATTTCTGCTTCATTGACTTTGCCAAAGCCTATGACTGTGTGGATCACAATAAACTGTGGAAAATTCTGAAACAGATGAGAATACCAGACCGCCTGACCTGCCTCTTGAGAAATATGTATGCAGGACAGGAAGCAACAGTTAGAACTGGACATGGAACAGCAAACTGGTTCCAAATCAGAAAAGGAGTACATCAAGGCTGTATATTGTCATCCTGCTTATTTAACTTATATGCAGAGTACATCATGAGAATGCTGGTCTGGATAAAGCACAAGCTGTAATCAAGATTGCCGGGAGAAACATTAGTAACCTCAGATATGCAGATGACACCATCCTTATGGCAGAAAGTGAAGAAGAACTAAAAAGCCTCTTGATGAAAGTGAAAGAAGAGAGTGAAAAAGTTGGCTTAAAGCTCAACATTCAGAAAACTAAGATCATGGCATTGGGTCCCATCACTTCATGGCAAATAGATGAGGAAACAGTGGAAACAGTGACAGACTTTATTTTGGGGGGCTCTAAAATCACTGCAGATGGTGACTGCAGTGATTAATACTCTCACGCCTTGGAAGGAAAGTTATGACCAACCTAGACAGCATATTAAAAAGCAGAGACATTACTTTGCCAACAAAGGTCCGTCTAGTCAAGGCTATAGTTTTTCCAGTGGTCATGTATGGATGTGAGAGTTGGACTATAAAGAAAGCTGAGCACCAAAAAATTGATGCTTTTGAACTGTGGTGTTGGAGAAGACTCTTGAGAGTCCCTTGGACTGCAAGGACATCCAACCAGTCCATTCTAAAGTAGATCAGTCCTGGGTGTTCTTTGGAAGGACTGATGTTGAAGCTGAAACTCCAGTACTTTGGCCACCTGATAGGACGAACTGATTCATTGGAAAAGACCCTGATGCTGGGAAAGATTGAAGGCGGGAGAAGAATGGGACAACAGAGGATGAGATGGTTGGATGGCATCACTGACTCAATGGAGATGAGTTTGGGTAAACTCTGGGAGTTGGTGATGGACAGGGAGGCCCGGCGTGCTGCAGTCCATGGGGTCGCAAAAAGTTGGACAGGACTGAGCAACTGAACTGAACTGAAATACCCCTTTATATTTGCTTTTCCTTCTAGCACTTGGCATGTTGTTTTGTGTATTATGGGCAATAAATATGTTGTTTTTATATAAATTAATGGTTTGCATGCCAACTGTCTTTCACTTTGCTTTCTATTGCACAGGTTTAATGTGTGTATATATGTGGCTGTCCCTTCATGAAAGAGGAAAGGTATGTGTGTGTGTTCGTAAAAAGATAATTGGTATATGCTCAGGAATCTTAGAATTAAAATCTATAGAAGTTTAATATGAAATCAATTTTCTGTAGAGTGTGTGTGTGTATATATATATATATATGAATGTTTTCTGTTTTGCTAAATTCCTTGTTATCACTTATAGTATATTCTCTTAAGGAAGTACTTCAAAATGTCAGATTTTAATAATAGAATTAATTATAATGCATAGAATATCTACATCA